>NW_026263435.1:0-367500 GCF_947179515.1 Apodemus sylvaticus
ATTATCTTGTTCTTCCTAAACAACACGTTTTAACTCGAAAAGCTTTGGTGTTGCGTGTCGTTCTAAACATGTGGCCTCAAAGAGAACGCACAGGAGAGTTTTCTCTCGAAAGAATATATAAGAATACCACGTTATAAGGAAATACAATGTTGCAGAGTAAAGACAAATACATACGTATTGGAAACACTTTACGAGAAGAAATAACGCATCGTACAAAATTAGCTTGTATCTCCTAAACAACACGTTGTAACTCGAAAAAATTTGGTGTGGTGTGTACTTCTAAACGTTTAGCCTCAAAAGAGAACCCACAGGAGAATTTTCTTTGGTCAAAATTTGTCAGAAAACCACGTATTAAGGAAATCTCACTTCGTGCGAAATTATCTTGTTTTTCCTAAACAACACGTTGTGACTCGAAAAGCGTTGGTGCTGTGTGCATGTCTAAGCGTGTAGCCTCAAAAGAGAACGCACAGGAGAGTTTTCTCTAGAAAGAATATGTAAGAATACCACGTTATAAGGAAATACAGTGTTGCAGAGTAAAGACAGATACATACATATTGGAAACACTTTACAAGAAGAAGTAATGCATTGTACAAAATTAGCTTGTATTTCCTAAAAAGCACGTTGTAACTCGAAAAGATTTGCTGTGGCGTGTACGTCTAAACGTGTAGCCTCTAAAGAGAATACACAGGAGAATTTTCTTTGGTCAAAATTTGTCAGAAAACCACATTTTAAGGAAATCCCGCATCGTGCGAAATTATCTTGTTTTTCCTAATCAACAAGTTGTAACTCGAAAAGCTTTGGTGTAGCGTGTATGTCTAAGCGTGTAGCCTCAAAAGTGAACGCACAGGAGAGTTTTCTCTCGAAAGAATATGTAAGAATACCAAGTTATAAGGAAATACAGTGTTGCAGAATAAAGACAAATACATATGTATTGGAAACAGTTTACAAGACGAAATATCGCATCGTATAAAATTAGCTTGTTTCTCCTAAACAACACGTCGTAACTCGAAAAGATTTGGTGTGGCGTGTACGTCTAAACGTGTAGCCTTATAGGAGAACCCACAAGAGAATTTTCTTTGGTCAAAATTTGTCAGAAAACCACGTTTTAAGGAAATCCCACATCTTGAGAAATTATCTTGTTTTTCCTAAACAACACGTTGTAACTCGAAAAGCTTTGGTATTGGGTGTATGTCTAAGAATGTAGCCTCAAAAGAGAACGCACAGGAGAGTTTTCTCTCGAAAGAATATGTAAGAATACCACGTTATATGGAAAAACAGTGTTGCAGAGTAAAGACAAATGTGTACGTATTGGAAACACTTTACGAGAAGAAATAACGCAAAGTAAAAAATTAGCTTGTATCTCCTGAACAACACGTTGTAACTCGAAAGGATTTGGTGTAGTGTTTACATCTAAAGGTGTAGCCTCAAAAGAGAACACACAGGAGAATTTTCTCTCGAAAGAATATGTAAGAATACCACGTTATAAGGAAATACAGTGTGGCAGAGTAAAGACAAATACGTACATAATGGAAGCACTTTATGAGAGAAATAACGCATCTTGCAAAATTAGCTTGTATGTCCTAAACAACACGTTGTAACTCGAAAAGATTTGGTGTGGCGTGTACGTCTAAAAGTGTAGCCTCAAAAGAGAACCCACAGGAGAGTTTTCTTTCCTCAAAATTCTGCCAGGTATCCCTCAACAGAAGAGTGGATACAAAAAATGTGGTATATCTACACAATGGAGTACTATTCAGCCATTAGAAACAATGAATTCATGAAATTCTTAGGCAAATGGATGGAGCTAAAGAACATCATACTAAGTGAGGTAACCCAGACTCAAAAGGTGAATCATGGTATGCACTCACTAATAAGTGGTTATTAACCTAGAAAACTGGAATACCCAAAACATAATTCACACATCAAATGAGATACAAGAAGAAAGCAGGAGTGGTCCCTGGTTCTGGAAAGACTCAGTGAAACAGTATTTGGCAAAACCAGAACGGGGAACTGGGAAGGGGTGGGAGGGAGGACAGGGGAAGAGAAGGGGGCTTACGGGACTTTCGGGGAGTGGTGGGGGGGGCTAGAAAAGGGGAAATCATTTGAAATGTAAATAAATTATATCGAATAAAAAAAAAAGAATGAAAAAAAATTTGTCAGAAAACCACGTTTTAAGTAAATCCCGCATCCTGCGAAATTATATTGTTTTTCCTTATCAACACGTTGAAACTAGAAAAGCTTTGGTGTTGCGTGTATGCCTAAGCGTGTAGCCTCAAAAGGGAATGCACAGGAGAGTTTTCTCTCGAAGGAATATGTAAGAATACCACGTTATAAGGAAATATATTGCTGCAGAGTAAAGACAAATACGTACGTATTGGAAACACATTATGAGAAGAAATAACGCATGGTAAAAATTAGCTTGTATCTCCGAAACAACACGTGGTAACTCAAAATGATTTGGTGTGGCATGTACATCTAAACGTGTAGCCTCAAAAGAGAACCCACAGGAGAATTTTCTTACGTCAAAATTTGTCAGAAAACTACGTTTTAAAGAAATCCCGCATCGTGCAAAACTATCTTGTTTTTCCTAATCAACACGTTGTAACTCGAAAAGCTTTGGTGTTGCGTGTATGTCTAAGCGTGTAGCCTCCAAACAGAACGCACAGGATAGTTTTCTCTCGAAAGAATATGTAAGAATACCACGTTATAAGGAAATACAGTGTTGCAGAGTTTAGACAAATACGTACTTATTGGAAACACTTTAGGAGAAGAAATAACGCATCATGCAAAATTAGCTTGTATCTCCTAAACAACACGTTGTAACTCGACAAGATTTGGTGTGGCGTGTATGTCTAAACGTGTAGCCTCAAAAGAGAACCCACAGGAGAGTGTTCTTTCGTCAAAATTTGTTAGAAAACCACATTTTAAGGAAATACCGCATCGTGCGAAATTATCTTGTTTTTCCTAAACAACATGTTGTAACTCGAAAAGCTTTGGTGTTGCGTGTATGTCTAAGCGTGTAGCCTCAAAAGAGAACGTACAGGAGAGTTTTCTTCCGAAAGAATATGTAGGAATACCACGTTATAAGGAAATACAGTGTTGCAGAGTAAAGACAAATGCATACTTATTGGAAACACTTAAGCTTTACGAGAAGAAATAACACATAGTAAAAATTAGTTTGTATATCCTAAACAACACATTATAACTCGAAAGGATTTGGTGTGGCGTGTATGTCTAAACGTGTAGCCTCAAAAGAGAACCCACAGGACAATTTTGTTTCATCAAAATTTGTCAGAAAACCACGTTTTAAGGAAATCCCGCATCATGCGAAATTATCTTGTTTTTCCTAAACAACACGTTGTAACTCGAAAAGCTTTGGTGTTGCGTGAATGTCTAAGCGTGTAGCCTCCAAAGAGAACGCACAGGAGAGTTTTCTCTCGAAAGAATATGTAAGAATACCACGTTATAAGGAAATACAGTGTTGCAGAGTAGAGGCAAATATATACATATTGGAAACACTTAAACTTTACGAGAAGAAATAATTCATCGTTAAAAAATTAGCTTGTATCTGCGAAACAACAAGTTGTAACTCATAAAAGATTTGGTGTGGCATGTACGTCTAAACGTGTGGCCTCAAAAGAGACCGCACAGGAGAGTTTTCTCCCGAAAGAATATGTAGGAATACTACGTTATAAGGAAATACAGTGTTGCAGAGTAAAGACAAATACATACTTATTGGAAACACTTAAGCTTTACGAGAAGAAAAAACACATAGTACAATATTAGCTTGTATATCCTAAACAACACGTTATAACTCGAAAGGATTTGGTGTGGCGTGTACATCTAAACGTGAAGCCTCAAAAGAGAACCCACAGGAGAATTTTCTTTCATCAAAATTTGTCAGAAAACCACGTTTTAAGGAAATCCCGCATCATGCGAAATTATCTTGTTTTTCCTAAACAACACGTTGTAACTCGAAAAGCTTTGGTGTTGCGTGAATGTCTAAGTGTGTAGCCTCCAAAGAGAACGCACAGGAGAGTTTTCTCTCGAAAGAATATGTAAGAATACCACGTTAAATGGAAATACAGTGTTGCAGAGTAGAGGCAAATACATATGTATTGGAAACACTTAAACTTTACGAGAAGAAATAATTCATCGTAAAAAAATTAGCTTGATTCTCCTAAACAACAAGTTGTAACTCAAAAAGATTTGGTGTGGCGTGTACGTCTAAACGTTTAGCCTTAAAAGAGAACCTACAGGAGAATTTTCTTTCGTCAAAATTTGTCAGAAAACCACGTTTTAAGGAAATCCCGCTTCGTGAGAAATTATCTTGTTTTTCCTAAACAACACGTTGTAACTCCAAAAGCTTTGCTGTTGCGTGTATGTCTCAGCGGGTAGCCTCAAATGAGAACGCACAGGAGAGTTTTCTCTCGAAAGAATATGTAAGAATACCGCGTTATAAGGAAATACAGTGTTGCAGAGTAAAGACAAATACTTACTTATTGGAAAAACTTTATGAGAAGAAATAACGCATGGTACAAAATTAGCTTGTTTCTCCTAAACAACACGTTGAAACTTAAAAAGATTTGGTGTGGCCTGTACGTCTAAACGTGTAGTCTCAAAAGAGAACCAATAGGAGAAATTTCTTTTGTCAAAATTTGTCAGAAAACCACGTATTAAGGAAATCCCTCATCGTGCGAAATTATCTTGTTTTTCCTAAACAACACGTTGTAACGCGAAAAGCTTTGGTGTTGCGTGTATGTCTAAGCGTGTAGCCTCAAAAGAGGACGCACAGGAGAGTTTTCTCTCGAAAGAATATGTAAGAATACCACGTTATAAGGAAATACAGTGTTGCTGACTAAAGGCAAACACGTACGTATTGGAAACACTTTACGAGAAGAAATAACGCATCTTACAAAATTAGCTTGTATCTCCTAAACAACACATTGAAAATCGAAAAGATTTGGTGGGGCGTGTATGTCTAAACGTGTAGCCTCAAAATAGAACCCACAGGAGAATTTTTGTTCGTTAAAATTTGTCAGAAATCCATATTTTAAGGAAATCACTCATCGTGCGAAATTATCTTGTTTTTCCTAAACAACACGTTGTAACTCGAAAAACTTTGATGTTGCGTGTATGTCTAAGCGTGTAGCCTCAAAAGAGAACGCACAGGAGAGTTTTCTCTCGAAAGAACATGTAAGAATACCAGATTATAAGGAAATACAGTTTTGCAGATTAAAGACAAATACGTAGGTATTTGAAACACTCTATGAGAAGGAATAACGCATCGCAAAAAATTAGTTTGTATCTCCTAAACAACACGTTGTAACTCGAAAAGATTTGGTGTGGCATGTACGTCTAAACGTGTAGCCTCAAAAGAGAACCTCCAGGAGAATTTTCTTTCCTCAAAATTTGTCAGAAAACCACTTATTAAGGAAATCCCGCATCGTGCGAAACTATCTTGTTTTTCCTAAACAACACATTGTAACTCGAAAATCTTTGGTGTTGCGTGTATGTCTAAGCATGTAGCCTCAAAAAAGAACACACAGGAGAGATTTCTCTCGAACGAGTATGTAAGAATACCACGTTATAAGGAAATACATTGTGGCAAATTAAAGATAAATACGTTCGTTTTGGAAACACTTAAACTTTACAAGAAGATAAAAAGCATCGTAAAAAATTAGCTTGTATCTCCTAAACAACACGTTTTAACTCGAAAACATTTGGTGTGGCGTGTATGTCTAAACGTTTAGCCTCAAATGAAAACCCACAGGAGAATTTTCTTTCGTCAAAATTTGTCAGAAAACCACGTTTTAAGGAATTCCCGCATCGTGCGAAATTATCTTGTTTTTCCTAAACAACACGTTGTAACTCGAAAAGCTTTGCTGTTGCGTGTATGTCTCAGCGTGTAGCCTCAAATGAGAATGCACAGGAGAGTTTTCTCTCGAAAGAATATGTAAGAATACCACGTTATAAGGAAATACAGTGTTGCAGAGTAAAGACAAATACTTACTTATTGGAAAAACTTTATGAGAAGAAATAACGCATGGTACAAAATTAGCTTGTATCTCCTAAACAACACGTTGTAACTCGAAAAGATTTGGTGTGGCGTGTACGTCTAAACATGTAGGCTCAAAAGAGAACCCACAGGAGAATTTTCTTTCGTCAAAATTTGTCAGAAAACCACGTTTTAAGGAAATCCCGCATTGTGCGCAATTATCTTGTTTTTCATAAACAAAACATTGTAACTCGAAAAGCTTTGGTGTTGGGTGTATGTGTAAGCGTGTAGCCTCAAAAGAGAATGCACAGGAGAGTTTTCTCTCGAAAGAATATGTAAGAATACCACGTTATAAGGACATATATTGCTGCAGAGTAAAGACAAATACATACGTATTGGAAATATATTATGAGAAGAAATAACGCATGGTACAAAATTTGCTTGTATCTCCTAAACAACACGTGGTAACTCAAAAAGATTTGGTGTGGCGTGTACGTCTAAATGTGTAGCCTCAAAAGAGAACCCACAGGAGAATTTTCTTACGTCAAAATTTGTCAGAAAACCACATTTTAAGTAAATCCCTCATTGTGCGAAATTATCTTGTTTTTCCTAATCAACACGTTGTAACTCGAAAAGCTTTGGTGTTGCTTGTATGTCTAAGCGTGTAGCCTCCAAAGAGAACGCACAGTAGAGTTTTCTCTCGAAAGAATATGTAAGAATACCACGTTATAAGGAAATACAGTGTTGCAGAGTATAGACAAATATGTACTTATAGGAAACACTTTACGAGAAGAAATAACGCATCATGCAAAATTAACTTGTATCTTCTAAACAACACGTTGTAACTCGAAAAGATTTGGTGTGGCGTGTACGACTAAATGTGTAGCCTCAAAGGAGAACCCACAGGAGAGTTTTCTTTCATCAAAATTTGTCAGGAAACCACGTTTTAAGGAAATCCTGCATCGTGCGAAATTATCTTGTTTTTCCTAAACAACATGTTGTAACTCAAAAAGCTTTGGTGTTGCGTATATGTCTAAGCGTGTAGCCTCAAATGAGAACGCACAGGAGAGTTTTCTCTCGAAAGAATATGTAAGAATACCTCGTTATAAGGAAATACAGTGTTGCAGAGTAAAGACAAATACTTACTTATTGGAAAAACTTTATGAGAAGAAATAACGCATGGTACAAAATTAGCTTGTATCTCCTAAACAACACGTTGTAACTCGAAAAGATTTGGTGTGGCGTGTACGTCTAAACATGTAGGCTCAAAAGAGAACCCACAGGAGAATTTTCTTTCGTCAAAATTTGTCAGAAAACCACGTTTTAAGGAAATCCCGCATTGTGCGCAATTATCTTGTTTTTCATAAACAAAACATTGTAACTCGGAAAGCTTTGGTGTTGGGTGTATGTGTAAGCGTGTAGCCTCAAAAGAGAATGCACAGGAGAGTTTTCTCTCGAAAGAATATGTAAGAATACCACGTTATAAGGAAATATATTGCTGCAGAGTAAAGACAAATACATACGTATTGGAAATATATTATGAGAAGAAATAACGAATGGTACAAAATTTGCTTGTATCTCCTAAACAACACGTGGTAACTCAAAAAGATTTGGTGTGGCGTGTACGTCTAAATGTGTAGCCTCAAAAGAGAACCCACAGGAGAATTTTCTTACGTCAAAATTTGTCAGAAAACCACATTTTAAGTAAATCCCTCATTGTGCGAAATTATCTTGTTTTTCCTAATCAACACGATGTAACTCGAAAAGCTTTGGTGTTGCTTGTATGTCTAAGCGTGTAGCCTCCAAAGAGAACGCACAGTATAGTTTTCTCTCGAAAGAATATGTAAGAATACCACGTTATAAGGAAATACAGTGTTGCAGAGTATAGACAAATATGTACTTATAGGAAACACTTTACGAGAAGAAATAACGCATCATGCAAAATTAGCTTGTATCTTCTAAACAACACGTTGTAACTCGAAAAGATTTGGTGTGGCGTGTACGACTAAACGTGTAGCCTCAAAGGAGAACCCACAGGAGAGTTTTCTTTCGTCAAAATTTGTCAGGAAACCACGTTTTAAGGAAATCCTGCATCGTGCGAAATTATCTTGTTTTTCCTAAACAACATGTTGTAACTCGAAAAGCTTTGGTGTTGCGTATATGTCTAAGC
Organism: Apodemus sylvaticus; assembly: GCF_947179515.1. Taxonomy (NCBI): domain Eukaryota; kingdom Metazoa; phylum Chordata; class Mammalia; order Rodentia; family Muridae; genus Apodemus; species Apodemus sylvaticus. The sequence goes on from NW_026263435.1 coordinate 8,166, forward strand.
GTGTAGCCTCAAAAGAGAATGCACAGGAGAGTTTTCTCCCGAAAGAATATGTAGGAATACCACGTTATAAGGAAATACAGTGTTGCGGAGTAAAGACAAATACATACTTATTGGAAACACTTAAACTTTACGAGAAGAAATAAAACATAGTACAAAATTAGCTTGTATATCCTAAACAACACATTATAACTCGAAAGGATTTGGTGTGGCATGTACGTCTAAACGTGTAGCCTCAAAAGAGAACCCACAGGAGAATTTTCTTTTGTCAAAATTTGTCAGAAAACCACGTTTTAAGGAAATCCCGCATCATGCGAAATTATCTTGTTTTTCCTAAACAGCACGTTGTAACTCGAAATGTTTGGTGTTGCGTGAATGTCTAAGCGTGTAGCCTCCAAAGAGAACGCACAGGAGAGTTTTCTCTCGAAAGAATATGTAAGAATACCACATTATAAGGAAATACAGTGTTGCAGAAGAAAGGCAGATACATACGTATTGGAAACACTTAAACATTACGAGAAGAAATAACGCATCGTAAAAAAAATTAGCTTGTATCTCCTGAACAACAAGTTGTAACTCAAAAAGATTTGGTGTGGCGTGTACGTCTAAACGTGTAGCCTCAAAAGAGAACTCACAGGAGAATATTCTTTCATCAAAATTTGTCAGAAAACCACGTTTTAAGGAAATCCCGCATCGTGAGAAATTACCTTGTTCTTCCTAAACAACACGTTGTAACTCGAAACTCTTTGCTGTTGCTTGTATGTCTAAGCCTGTAGCCTCAAATGAGAATGCACAGGAGAGTTTTCTCTCGAAAAAATATGTAAGAATACTATGTTATAAGGAAATACAGTGTTGCTGAGTAAAGACAAATACTTACTTATTGGAAAAACTTTACGAGAAGAAATAACGCATCGTACAAAATTAGCTTGTATCTCCTAACCAACACGTTGTAACTTAAAAAGATTTGGTGTGGCCTGTACGTCTTAACGTGTAGTCTCAAAAGAGAACCCATAGGAGAATTTTCTTTGGTCAAAATTTGTCAGAAAACCACGTATTAAGGAAATCCCTCATCGTGCGAAATTATCTTGTTTTTCCTAAACAACACGTTGTAACGCGAAAAGCTTTGGTGTTGCGTGTATGTCTAAGCGTGTAGCCTCAAAAGAGGACTCACAAGAGAGTTTTCTCTCGAAAGAAGATATAAGAATACCACGTTATAAGGAAATACAGTGTTGCAGACTAAAGGCAAATACGTACATATTGGAAACACTTTAGAGAAGAAATAACGCATCGTACAAAATTAGCTTCTATCTCCTAAACAACACGTTGTAACTCGAAAAGATTGGGTGTGGCATGTACGTCTAAACATGTAGCCTCAAAAAAGAACCCACAGGAGAATTGTTTTTCGTTAAAATTTGTCAGAAAACCATGTTTTAAGGAAATCACTCATCGTGCGAAATTATCTTTTTTTTTCCTAAACAACATGTTGTAACTCGAAAAGCTTTGATGTTGCTTGTATGTCTAAGCGTGTAGCCTCAAAAGAGAACGCACAGGAGAGTTTTCTCTCGAAGGAACATGTAAGAATACAACATTATAAGGAAATACAGTTTTGCAGAGTAAAGACAAATATGTATGTATTTGAAACACTTTATGAGAAGAAATAACGCATCGTAAAAAATTAGTTTGTATCTCCTAAACAACACGTTAACTCGAAAAGATTTGGTGTGGCGTGTACGTCTAAACGTGTAGCCTCAAAAGAGAACACACAGGAGAATTTTCTTTCGTCAAAATTTGTCAGAAAACCACTTATTAAGGAAATCCCACATCGTGCGAAACTATCTTGTTTTTCCTAAACAACACATTGTAACTCGAAAATCTTTGATGTTGCGTGTATGTCTAAGCATGTAGCCTCAAAAGAGAACGGAAAGGAGAGATTTCTCTCGAACGAGTATGTAAAAATACCACGTTATAAGGAAATACATTGTGGCAAATTAAAGATACATACGTACCTTTTGGAAACACTTAAACTTTACGAGAAGATATAAAGTATCGTAAAAAATTAGCTTGTATCTCCTAAAAAACACGTTGTAACTCGAAAAGATTTGGTGTTGCGTGTATGTCTAAGCGTGTAGCCTAAAAGAGAACGCACAGTAGGGTATTCTCTCGAAAGAATATATAAGAATACCACGTTATAAGGAAATACAGTGTTGCAGAGTAAAGTCAGATACATACGTATTGGAAACACTTTACGAGAAGGAATAATACATCGTACAAAATTAGCTTGTATTTCCTAAACAACACGTTGTAACTCGAAGAGATTTGGTGTGGCATGTACGTTGAAACGTGTAGACTCAAAAGAGAACCCACAGGAGAATTTTCTTTCGTCAAAATTTGTCAGAAAACCACGTTTTAAGGAAATCCCGCATCGTGCGAAATTATCTTGTTCTTCCTAAACAACACGTTTTAACTCGAAAAGCTTTGGTGTTGCGTGTCGTTCTAAACATGTGGCCTCAAAGAGAACGCACAGGAGAGTTTTCTCTCGAAAGAATATATAAGAATACCACGTTATAAGGAAATACAATGTTGCAGAGTAAAGACAAATACATACGTATTGGAAACACTTTACGAGAAGAAATAACGCATCGTACAAAATTAGCTTGTATCTCCTAAACAACACGTTGTAACTCGAAAAAATTTGGTGTGGTCTGTACTTCTAAACGTTTAGCCTCAAAAGAGGACCCGCAGGAGAATTTTCTTTGGTCAAAATTTGTCAGAAAACCACGTATTAAGGAAATCTCACTTCGTGCGAAATTATCTTGTTTTTCCTAAACAACACGTTGTGACTTGAAAAGCGTTGGTGCTGTGTGCATGTCTAAGCGTGTAGCCTCAAAAGAGAACGCACAGGAGAGTTTTCTCTAGAAAGAATATGTAAGAATACCACGTTATAAGGAAATACAGTGTTGCAGAGTAAAGACAGATACATACATATTGGAAACACTTTACAAGAAGAAGTAATGCATTGTACAAAATTAGCTTGTATTTCCTAAAAAGCACGTTGTAACTCGAAAAGATTTGCTGTGGCGTGTACGTCTAAACGTGTAGCCTCTAAAGAGAATACACAGGAGAATTTTCTTTGGTCAAAATTTGTCAGAAAACCACATTTTAAGGAAATCCCGCATCGTGCGAAATTATCTTGTTTTTCCTAATCAACAAGTTGTAACTCGAAAAGCTTTGGTGTAGCGTGTATGTCTAAGCGTGTAGCCTCAAAAGTGAACGCACAGGAGAGTTTTCTCTCGAAAGAATATGTAAGAATACCAAGTTATAAGGAAATACAGTGTTGCAGAATAAAGACAAATACATATGTATTGGAAACAGTTTACAAGACGAAATATCGCATCGTATAAAATTAGCTTGTTTCTCCTAAACAACACGTCGTAACTCGAAAAGATTTGGTGTGGCGTGTACGTCTAAACGTGTAGCCTTATAAGAGAACCCACAAGAGAATTTTCTTTGGTCAAAATTTGTCAGAAAACCACGTTTTAAGGAAATCCCACATCTTGAGAAATTATCTTGTTTTTCCTAAACAACACGTTGTAACTCGAAAAGCTTTGGTATTGGGTGTATGTCTAAGAATGTAGCCTCAAAAGAGAACGCACAGGAGAGTTTTCTCTCGAAAGAATATGTAAGAATACCACGTTATATGGAAAAACAGTGTTGCAGAGTAAAGACAAATATGTACGTATTGGAAACACATTACGAGAAGAAATAACGCAAAGTAAAAAATTAGTTTGTATCTCCTGAACAACACGTTGTAACTCGAAAGGATTTGGTGTAGTGTTTACATCTAAAGGTGTAGCCTCAAAAGAGAACCCACAGGAGAATTTTCTCTCGAAAGAATATGTAAGAATACCACGTTATAAGGAAATACAGTGTGGCAGAGTGAAGACAAATACGTACATAATGGAAGCACTTTATGAGAGAAATAACGCATCTTGCAAAATTAGCTTGTATGTCCTAAACAACACGTTGTAACTCGAAAAGATTTGGTGTGGCGTGTACGTCTAAAAGTGTAGCCTCAAAAGAGAACCCACAGGAGAGTTTTCTTTCCTCAAAATTTGTCAGAAAACCACGTTTTAAGTAAATCCCGCATCCTGTGAAATTATATTGTTTTTCCTTATCAACACGTTGAAACTAGAAAAGCTTTGGTGTTGCGTGTATGCCTAAGCGTGTAGCCTCAAAAGGGAATGCACAGGAGAGTTTTCTCTCGAAGGAATATGTAAGAATACCACGTTACAAGGAAATATATTGCTGCAGAGTAAAGACAAATACGTACGTATTGGAAACACATTATGAGAAGAAATAACGCATGGTAAAAATTAGCTTGTATCTCCGAAACAACACGTGGTAACTCAAAATGATTTGGTGTGGCATGTACATCTAAACGTGTAGCCTCAAAAGAGAACCCACAGGAGAATTTTCTTACGTCAAAATTTGTCAGAAAACTACGTTTTAAAGAAATCCCGCATCGTGCGAAATTATCTTGGTTTTCCAAATCAACACGTTGTAACTCGAAAAGCTTTGGTGTTGCGTGTATGTCTAAGCGTGTAGCCTCCAAACAGAACGCACAGGATAGTTTTCTCTCGAAAGAATATGTAAGAATACCACGTTATAAGGAAATACAGTGTTGCAGAGTAAAGACAAATAGGTACGTATTGGAAACACTTTAAGAGAAGAAATAAAGCAACGTACAAAATTAGCTTGTATCTCCTAAACAACACGTTGTAACTCGACAAGATTTGGTGTGGCGTGTATGTCTAAACGTGTAGCCTCAAAAGAGAACCCACAGGAGAGTGTTCTTTCGTCAAAATTTGTTAGAAAACCACATTTTAAGGAAATACCGCATCGTGCGAAATTATCTTGTTTTTCCTAAACAACATGTTGTAACTCGAAAAGCTTTGGTGTTGCGTGTATGTCTAAGCGTGTAGCCTCAAAAGAGAACGTACAGGAGAGTTTTCTTCCGAAAGAATATGTAGGAATACCACGTTATAAGGAAATACAGTGTTGCAGAGTAAAGACAAATGCATACTTATTGGAAACACTTAAGCTTTACGAGAAGAAATAACACATAGTAAAAATTAGTTTGTATATCCTAAACAACACGTTATAACTCGAAAGGATTTGGTGTGGCGTGTACGTCTAAATGTGTAGCCTCAAAAGAGAACCCACAGGAGAATTTTGTTTCATCAAAATTTGTCAGAAAACCACGTTTTAAGGAAATCCCGCATCATGCGAAATTATCTTGTTTTTCCTAAACAACACGTTGTAACTCGAAAAGCTTTGGTGTTGCGTGAATGTCTAAGCGTGTAGCCTCCAAAGAGAACGCACAGGAGAGTTTTCTCTTGAAAGAATATGTAAGAATACCACGTTATAAGGAAATACAGTGTTGCAGAGTAGAGGCAAATATATACATATTGGAAACACTTAAACTTTACGAGAAGAAATAATTCATCGTTAAAAAATTAGCTTGTATCTGCGAAACAACAAGTTGTAACTCATAAAAGATTTGGTGTGGCATGTACGTCTAAACGTGTAGCCTCAAAAGAGACCGCACAGGAGAGTTTTCTCCCGAAAGAATATGTAGCTATACTACGTTATAAGGAAATACAGTGTTGCAGAGTAAAGACAAATACATACTTATTGGAAACACTTAAGCTTTACGAGAAGAAAAAACACATAGTACAATATTAGCTTGTATATCCTAAACAACACGTTATAACTCGAAAGGATTTGGTGTGGCGTGTACATCTAAACGTGAAGCCTCAAAAGAGAATCCAAAGGAGAATTTTCTTTCGTCAAAATTTGTCAGAAAACCACGTTTTAAGGAAATCCCGCATCATGCGAAATTATCTTGTTTTTCCTAAACAACACGTTGTAACTCGAAAAGCTTTGGTGTTGCGTGAATGTCTAAGTGTGTAGCCTCCAAAGAGAACGCACAGGAGAGTTTTCTCTCGAAAGAATATGTAAGAATACCACGTTAAATGGAAATACAGTGTTGCAGAGTAGAGGCAAATACATATGTATTGGAAACACTTAAACTTTACGAGAAGAAATAATTCATCGTAAAAAAATTAGCTTGATTCTCCTAAACAACAAGTTGTAACTCAAAAAGATTTGGTGTGGCGTGTACGTCTAAACGTTTAGCCTTAGAAGAGAACCCACAGGAGAATTTTCTTTCGTCAAAATTTGTCAGAAAACCACGTTTTAAGGAAATCCCGCTTCGTGAGAAAATATCTTGTTTTTCCTAAACAACTCGTTGTAACTCGAAAAGCTTTGCTGTTGCGTGTATGTCTCAGCGGGTAGCCTCAAATGAGAACGCACAGGAGAGTTTTCTCTCGAAAGAATATGTAAGAATACCACGTTATAAGGAAATACAGTGTTGCAGAGTAAAGACAAATACTTACTTATTGGAAAAACTTTATGAGAAGAAATAACGCATGGTACAAAATTAGCTTGTATCTCCTAAACAACACGTTGAAACTTAAAAAGATTTGGTGTGGCCTGTACGTCTAAACGTGTAGTCTCAAAAGAGAACCAATAGGAGAAATTTCTTTTGTCAAAATTTGTCAGAAAACCACGTATTAAGGAAATCCCTCATCGTGCGAAATTATCTTGTTTTTCCTAAACAACACGTTGTAACGCGAAAAGCTTTGGTGTTGCGTGTATGTCTAAGCGTGTAGCCTCAAAAGAGGACGCACAGGAGAGTTTTCTCTCGAAAGAATATGTAAGAATACCACGTTATAAGGAAATACAGTGTTGCAGACTAAAGGCAAATACGTACGTATTGGAAACACTTTACGAGAAGAAATAACGCATCTTACAAAATTAGCTTGTATCTCCTAAACAACACATTGTAACTCGAAAAGATTTGGTGGGGCGTGTATGTCTAAACGTGTAGCCTCAAAATAGAACCCACAGGAGAATTTTTGTTCGTTAAAATTTGTCAGAAATCCATATTTTAAGGAAATCACTCATTGTGCGAAATTATCTTGTTTTTCCTAAACAACACGTTGTAACTCGAAAAGCTTTGATGTTGCGTGTATGTCTAAGCGTGTAGCCTCAAAAGAGAACGCACAGGAGAGTTTTCTCTCGAAAGAACATGTAAGAATACCAGATTATAAGGAAATACAGTTTTGCAGATTAAAGACAAATACGTAGGTATTTGAAACACTCTATGAGAAGAAATAACGCATCGCAAAAAATTAGTTTGTATCTCCTAAACAACACGTTGTAACTCGAAAAGATTTGGTGTGGCATGTACGTCTAAACGTGTAGCCTCAAAAGAGAACCCCCAGGAGAATTTTCTTTCCTCAAAATAAGTCAGAAAACCACTTATTAAGGAAATTCCGCATCGTGCGAAACTATCTTGTTTTTCCTAAACAACACATTGTAACTCGAAAATCTTTGGTGTTGCGTGTATGTCTAAGCATGTAGCCTCAAAAAAGAACACACAGGAGAGATTTCTCTCGAACGAGTATGTAAGAATACCACGTTATAAGGAAATACATTGTGGCAAATTAAAGATAAATACGTTCGTTTTAGAAACACTTAAACTTTACAAGAAGATATAAAGCATTGTAAAACATTAGCTTGTATCTCCTAAACAACACGTTTTAACTCGAAAACATTTGGTGTGGCGTGTACGTCTAAACGTTTAGCCTCAAATGAAAACCCACAGGAGAATTTTCTTTCGTCAAAATTTGTCAGAAAACCACGATTTAAGGAATTCCCGCATCGTGCGAAATTATCTTGTTTTTCCTAAACAACACGTTGTAACTCGAAAAGCTTTGCTGTTGCGTGTATGTCTCAGCGTGTAGCCTCAAATGAGAACGCACAGGAGAGTTTTCTCTCGAAAGAATATGTAAGAATACCACGTTATAAGTAAATACAGTGTTGCAGAGTAAAGACAAATACTTACTTATTGGAAAAACTTTATGAGAAGAAATAACGCATGGTACAAAATTAGCTTGTATCTCCTAAACAACACGTTGTAACTCGAAAAGATTTGGTGTGGCGTGTACGTCTAAACATGTAGCCTCAAAGGAGAACCCACAGGAGAATTTTCTTTCGTCAAAATTTGTCAGAAAACCACGTTTTAAGGAAATCCCGCATTGTGCGCAATTATCTTGTTTTTCATAAACAAAACATTGTAACTCGAAAAGCTTTGGTGTTGGGTGTATGTGTAAGCGTGTAGCCTCAAAAGAGAATGCACAGGAGAGTTTTCTCTCGAAAGAATATGTAAGAATACCACGTTATAAGGAAATATATTGCTGCAGAGTAAAGACAAATACATACGTATTGGAAATATATTATGAGAAGAAATAACGCATGGTACAAAATTTGCTTGTATCTCCTAAACAACACGTGGTAACTCAAAAAGATTTGGTGTGGCGTGTACGTCTAAATGTGTAGCCTCAAAAGAGAACCCACAGGAGAATTTTCTTACGTCAAAATTTGTCAGAAAACCACATTTTAAGTAAATCCCTCATTGTGCGAAATTATCTTGTTTTTCCTAATCAACACGTTGTAACTCGAAAAGCTTTGGTGTTGCTTGTATGTCTAAGCGTGTAGCCTCCAAAGAGAATGCACAGTATAGTTTTCTCTCGAAAGAATATGTAAGAATACCACGTTATAAGGAAATACAGTGTTGCAGAGTATAGACAAATATGTACTTATAGGAAACACTTTACGAGAAGAAATAACGCATCATGCAAAATTAGCTTGTATCTTCTAAACAACACGTTGTAACTCGAAAAGATTTGGTGTGGCGTGTACGACTAAATGTGTAGCCTCAAAGGAGAACCCACAGGAGAGTTTTCTTTCGTCAAAATTTGTCAGGAAACCACGTTTTAAGGAAATCCTGCATCGTGCGAAATTATCTTGTTTTTCCTAAACAACATGTTGTAACTCGAAAAGCTTTGGTGTTGCGTATATGTCTAAGCGTGTAGCCTCAAATGAGAACGCACAGGAGAGTTTTCTCTCGAAAGAATATGTAAGAATACCTCGTTATAAGGAAATACAGTGTTGCAGAGTAAAGACAAATACTTACTTATTGGAAAAACTTTATGAGAAGAAATAACGCATGGTACAAAATTAGCTTGTATGTCCTAAACAACACGTTGTAACTCGAAAAGATTTGGTGTGGTGTGTACGTCTAAACATGTAGCCTCAAGAGAGAACCCACAGGAGAATTTTCTTTCCTCAAAATTTGTCAGAAAACCACGTTTTAAGGAAATCCCGCATTGTGCGCACTTATCTTGTTTTTCATAAACAAAACATTGTAACTCGAAAAGCTTTGGTGTTGGGTGTATGTGTAAGCGTGTAGCCTCAAAAGAGAATGCACAGGAGAGTTTTCTCTCGAAAGAATATGTAAGAATACCAAGTTATAAGGAAATATATTGCTGCAGAGTAAAGACAAATACATACGTATTGGAAATATATTATGAGAAGAAATAACGCATGGTACAAAATTTGCTTGTATCTCCTAAACAACACGTGGTAACTCAAAAAGATTTGGTGTGGCGTGTACGTCTAAATGTGTAGCCTCAAAAGAGAACCCACAGGAGAATTTTCTTACGTCAAAATTTGTCAGAAAACCACATTTTAAGTAAATCCCTCATTGTGCGAAATTATCTTGTTTTTCCTAATCAACACGATGTAACTCGAAAAGCTTTGGTGTTGCTTGTATGTCTAAGCGTGTAGCCTCCAAAGAGAACGCACAGTATAGTTTTCTCTCGAAAGAATATGTAAGAATACCACGTTATAAGGAAATACAGTGTTGCAGAGTATAGACAAATATGTACTTATAGGAAATACTTTAGGAGAAGAAATAACGCATCATGCAAAATTAGCTTGTATCTTCTAAACAACACGTTGTAACTCGAAAAGATTTGGTGTGGCGTGTACGACTAAACGTGTAGCCTCAAAGGAGAAACCACAGGAGAGTTTTCTTTCGTCAAAATTTGTCAGGAAACCACGTTTTAAGGAAATCCTGCATCGTGCGAAATTATCTTGTTTTTCCTAAACAACATGTTGTAACTCGAAAAGCTTTGGTGTTGCGTATATGTCTAAGCGTGTAGCCTCAAAAGAGAATGCACAGGAGAGTTTTCTCCCGAAAGAATATGTAGGAATACCAAATTATATGGAAATACAGTGTTGCGGAGTAAAGACAAATACATACTTATTGGAAACACTTAAACTTTACGAGAAGAAATAAAACATAGTACAAAATTAGCTTGTATATCCTAAACAACACGTTATAACTCGAAAGGATTTGGTGTGGCGTGTACGTCTAAACGTGTAGCCTCAAAAGAGAACCCACATGAGAATTTTCTTTTGTCAAAATTTGTCAGAAAACCACGTTTTAAGGAAATCCCGCATCATGCGAAATTATCTTGTTTTTCCTAAACAGCACGTTGTAACTCGAAAAGTTTGGTGTTGCGTGAATGCCTAAGCGTGTAGCCTCCAAAGAGAACGCACAGGAGAGTTTTCTCTCGAAAGAATATGTAAGAATACCACATTATAAGGAAATACAGTGTTGCAGAAGAAAGGCAAATACATACGTATTGGAAACACTTAAACATTACGAGAAGAAATAACGCATCGTAAAAAAATTAGCTTGTATCTCCTGAACAACAAGTTGTAACTCAAAAAGATTTGGTGTGGCGTGTACGTCTAAACGTGTAGCCTCAAAAGAGAACCCACAGGAGAATATTCTTTCGTCAAAATTTGTCAGAAAACCACGTTTTAAGGAAATCCCGCATCGTGAGAAATTACCTTGTTCTTCCTAAACAACACGTTGTAACTCGAAACTCTTTGCTGTTGCTTGTATGTCTAAGCCTGTAGCCTCAAATGAGAATGCACAGGAGAGTTTTCTCTCGAAAAAATATGTAAGAATACCATGTTATATGGAAATACAGTGTTGCTGAGTAAAGACAAATACTTACTTATTGGAAAAACTTTACGAGAAGAAATAACGCATCGTACAAAATTAGCTTGTATCTCCTAACCAACACGTTGTAACTTAAAAAGATTTGGTGTGGCCTGTACGTCTTAACGTGTAGTCTCAAAAGAGAACCCATAGGAGAATTTTCTTTGGTCAAAATTTGTCAAAAAACCACGTATTAAGGAAATCCCTCATCGTGCGAAATTATCTTGTTTTTCCTAAACAACACGTTGTAACGCGAAAAGCTTTGGTGTTGCGTGTATGTCTAAGCGTGTAGCCTCCAAACAGAACGCACAGGAGAGTTTTCTCTCGAAAGAAGATATAAGAATACCACGTTATAAGGAAATACAGTGTTGCAGACTAAAGGCAAATACGTACGTATTGGAAACACTTTAGAGAAGAAATAACGCTTCGTACAAAATTAGCTTCTATCTCCTAAACAACACGTTGTAACTCGAAAAGATTGGGTGTGGCATGTATGTCTAAACATGTAGCCTCAAAAAAGAACCCACAGGAGAATTGTTTTTCGTTAAAATTTGTCAGAAAACCATGTTTTAAGGAAATCACTCATCGTGCGAAATTATCTTTTTTTCCCTAAACAACATGTTGTAACTCGAAAAGCTTTGATGTTGCTTGTATGTTTAAGCGTGTAGCCTCAAAAGAGAACGCACAGGAGAGTTTTCTCTCGAAGGAACATGTATGAATACAACATTATAAGGAAATACAGTTTTGCAGAGTAAAGACAAATACGTATGTATTTGAAACACTTTATGAGAAGAAATATCGCATCGTAAAAAATTAGTTTGTATCTCCTAAACAACACGTTAACTCGAAAAGATTTGGTGTGGCGTGTACGTCTAAACGTGTAGCCTCAAAAGAGAACACACAGGAGAATTTTCTTTCGTCAAAATTTGTCAGAAAACCACTTATTAAGGAAATCCCACATCGTGCGAAACTATCTTGTTTTTCCTAAACAACACATTGTAACTCGAAAATCTTTGATGTTGCGTGTATGTCTAAGCATGTAGCCTCAAAAGAGAACGGAAAGGAGAGATTTCTCTCGAACGAGTATGTAAAAATACCACGTTATAAGGAAATACATTGTGGCAAATTAAAGATACATACGTACCTTTTGGAAACACTTAAACTTTACGAGAAGATATAAAGTATCGTAAAAAATTAGCTTGTATCTCCTAAACAACACGTTGTAACTCGAAAAGATTTGGTGTGGCGTGTAAGTCTAAACGTGTAGCCTCAAATGAAAACCCTCAGAAGAATTTACTTTCGTCAAAATTTGTCAGAAAACCACGTTTTAAGGAATTCCCGCATCGTGCGAAATTATCTTGTTTTTCCTAAACAACACGTTCTAACTCGAAATGCTTTGGTGTTGAGTGTATGTCTAAGCGTGTATCCTCAAAAGAGAATGCACAGGAGAGTTTTCTCTCGAAAGAATATGTAAGAATACCACGTTATAAGGAAATACAGTGTTGCAGAGTAAAGACAAATACTTACTTATTGGAAAAACTTTATGAGAAGAAATAACGCATGGTACAAAATTAGCTTGTATATCCTAAGCAACACGTTGTAACTCGAAAAGATTTGGTGTGGTGTGTACCTCTAAACGTGTAGCCTCAAAAGAGAACCCACAAGAGAATTTTCTTTCGTCAAAATTTGTCAGAAAACCACGTTTTAAGGAAATCCCGCATCGTGCGCAATTATCTTGTTTTTCATAAACAAAACATTGTAATTCGAAAAGATTTGATGTTGGGTGTGTGTCTAAGCGTGTAGCCTCAAAAGAGAATGCACAGGAGAGTTTTCTCTCGAAAGAATATGTAAGAATACCATGTTATAAGGAAATATATTGCTGCAGAGTAAAGACAAATACATACGTATTGGAAACATATTATGAGAAGAAATAACGCATGGTACAAAATTATCTTGTATCTCCTAAACAACACGAGGTAACTCAAAAAGATTTGTTGTGGCGTGTAGTCTAAATGTGTAGCCTCAAAAGAGAACCCACAGGAGAATTTTCTTACGTCAAAATTTGTCAGAAAATCACGTTTTAAGGAAATCCCGCATCTTGCGAAATTATCTTGTTTTTCCTAATCAACACGTTGTAACTCAAAAAGCTTTGGTGTTGCGTGTATGTCTAAGCATGTAGCCTCCAAAGAGAACGCACAGGATAGTTTTCTCTCGAAAGAATATGTAAGAATACCACGTTATAAAGAAATACAGTGTTGCAGAGTAAAGACAAATATGTATGTATTGGAAACCCTTAAATTTTATGAGATGAAATAAAGCATCGTACAAAATTAGCTTGTATCTCCTAAACAACACGTGGTATCTCGAAAAGATTTGGTGTGGCCTGTACGTCTAAACGTGTAGCCTCAAAAGAGAACCCACAGGACAATTTTCTTTCGTCTAAATTTGTCAGAAAACCACGTATTACGGAAATCCCGCATCGTGAGAAATTATCTTGTTCTTCCTAAACAAAACGTTGTAACTGAAAAAGCTTTGGTGTTGGTTGTATGTCTAAGCGTGTAGCCCCAAAGGAGAACGCACAGGAGAGTTTTCTCTCGAAAGAATATGTAAGAATACCACGTTATAAGGAAATACAGTGTGGCAGAGTAAAGACAAATACGTACGTATTGGAAACACTTTATGAGAGAAATAACGCATCTTGCAAAATTAGCTTGTATCTCCTAAACAACACGTTGTAACTCGAAAGTATTTGGTGTGGCATGTACGTCTAAACGTGTAGCCTCAAAAGAGAACCCACAGGAGAGTTTTCTTTCGTCAATATTTGTCAGAAAACCATGTTTTAATGAAATCCCGCATCGTGCGAAATCATCTTGTTTTTCCTAAACAACACGTTGTAACTCGAAAAGCTTTGGTGTTGCGTGTATTTCTAAGCGTGTAGCCTCAAAAGAGAATGCAAAGGAGAGTTTTCTCTCGAAAGAATATATAAGAATACCACGTTATTAGGAAATACAGTGTTGCAGAGTAAAGACAAATACGCACGTATTGGAAACACTTTACGAGAAGAAATAATGCATCGCACAAAATTAGCTTGTATCTCCTAAACAACGCGTTGTAACTTAAAAAGATTTGGTGTGGCCTGTACGTCTAAATGTGTAGCCTCAAAAGAGAACCCATAGGAGAATTTTCTTTGGTCAAAATTTGTCAGAAAACCACGTATTAAGGAAATCCCGCATCGTGCAAAATTATCTTGATTTTCCTAAACAACATGTTGTACTCAATAAGGGATTTCCTTAAAACGTGGTTTTCTGTCAAATTTTGACGAAAGAAAATTATCCTGTGGGTTCTCTTTTGAGGCTACACGTTTAGACGTACACACCACACCAAAACTAATTTTGTACGATGCCCTATTTCTTCTCCTAAAGTTTAAGTGTTTCAAATAAGTACGTATTTGTCTTTACACTGCAACACTGTATTTCCTTATAACGTGGTATTCTTACATATTCTTTCGAGAGAAAACTCTCCTGTGCGTTCTTTTCGAGTTACAACATGTTGTTTAGGACATACAAGTTAATTTTGCAAGATGCGTTATTTCTCTCATAAAGTGTTTCCAATAAGTACGTATTTGTCTTTGCTCTGCAACACTGTATTTCCTTATAACATGGTATTCTTACATATTCTTTCGAGAGAAAATTCTCCTGTGCATTCTCTTTTGAGGCTACACTCTTTGACATACACGTAACACCAAAGCTTTTCGAGTTACAATGTGTTGTTTAGGAAAAACAAGATAAATTAGCACAATGCGGGATTTCCTTAAAATGTGGTTTTCTTACAAATTTTGAGGAAAGAAAATACTCCTGTGGGTTCTCTTTTGAGGCTACACATTTAGCCGTACACGCCACACCAAATCTTTTCGAGTTACAACGTGTTGTTTAGGAGATACAAGCTAATTTTTTACGATGCGTTATTTCTTCTCATGAAGTTTAAGTGTTTCCATAACGTACATATTTGCCTTTACTCTGCAACACTGTATTTCCTTATAACGTGGTTTTCTTGCATATTCTTTCGATAGAAAACTCTCCTGTGCATTCTCCTTTGAGGCTACATGCTTAGACAAACACGCAACACCAAAGCTTTTCGAGTTACAACGTGTTGTTTATGAAAAACAACATAATTTCGCACGATGCAGGATTTCCTTAAAACGTGGTTTTCTGACAAATTTTGACGAAATAAAACTCTCCTGTGGGTACTCTTTTGAGGCTACACATTTAAACGTACACGCCACACCAAATCTTTTCGAGTTACAACGTGTTGTTTAGGACATACAAGCTAATTTGGCAAGAAGCGTTATTTCTCTTATAAAGTGTTTCCAATATGTATGTATTTGTCTTTACTCTGCAACACTGTATTTCCTTATAACGTGGCATCCTTACATATTCTTTCGAGAGAAAACTCTCCTGTGCGTTCTCTTTTGAGGCTACATGCTTAGACATACACGCAACACCAAAGCTTTTCGAGTTACAACGTGTTGTTAAGAAAAACAAGATAATTTAGCACAATGCTGGATTTCCTTAAAACGTGGTTTTCTGACAAATTTTGACGAAAGAAAATTCACCTGTGGGTTCTCCTTTGAAGCTAAACGTTTAGACATACACGCCACACCAAATATTTTTGAGTTTTATCGTGTTGTTTAGGAGATACAAGCTAATTTTGTACCATGCATTATTTCTTCTCGTAAAGTGTTTCCCTTTCTTATGTATTTGTCTTTACTCTGCAGCACTGTGTTTCTTTATAACGTGGTATTCTTACATATTCTTTCGAGAGAAACCTCTCCTGTGCGTTCTCTTTTGAGGCTACACGCTTAGACATACATGCAACACCAAAGCTTTTCGAGTTACAATGTGTTGTTTATGAAAAACAAGATAATTTCGCACAATGCGGGATTTCCTTAAAACGTGGTTTTCTGAAAAATTTTGACGAAAGAAAATTCTACTGGGGGTTCTCTTTGGAGGCTACATGTTTAGACATACACGGCACACCAAATGTTTTCAAGTTACAACTTGTTGTTTAGGACATACAAGCTAATTTTGCATGATGCGTTATTTCTCTCATAAAGTGTTTCCAATACATATGTATTTGTCTTTACTTTGCAACCCTGTATTTCCTTATAACGTGGTATTCTTACTTATTCTTTCGAGAGAAAACTCTCCTGTGCGTTCTCTTTTGAGGCTATACGCTTAGATATACACACAACACCTAAGCTTTTCGAGTTAAAACGTGTTGTTTAGGAAGAAAAAGATAATTTCTCACAATGCGGGATTTCCTTAAAACTTGGTTTTCTGACAAATTTTGAAGAAAGAAAATTGTCCTGTGGGTTCTCTTTTGAGGCTACACGTTTAGACGTACAGGCCACACCAAATCCTTTCGAGTAACAATGTGTTGTTTAGGAGTTACAAGCTAATTTTGTACGATGCTTTATTTCATCTCGTAAAGTTTAAGGGTTTCCAATATGTACGTTTTTGTCTTTACTCAGCAACACTGTACTTCCTTATAAAGTGGTATTCTTACCTATTCTTTCGAGAGAAAACTCTCCTGTGCGTTCTCTTTTGAGGCTACACGCTTTGACATACACGCAACACCAAAGCTTTTCGAGTTACAATGTGTTGTTTAGGAAAAACCAGATAATTTAGCACGATGCAGGATTTCCTTAAAATGTGGTTTTCTGACAAATTTTGACGAAAGAAAATACTCCTGTGGGTTCTCTTTTGATGCTACACATTTAGACGTACACGCCACACCAAATCCTTTCGAGTTACAACGAGTTTTTTAGGAGATACAAGCTAATTTTTTACGATGCGTTATTTCTTCTCATAAAGTTTAAGTGTTTCCATTACGTACATATTTGCCTTTACTCTGCAACACTGTATTTCCTTATAACGTGGTATTCTTGCATATTCTTTCGATAGAAAACTCTCCTGTGCATTCTCCTTTGAGGCTACATGCTTAGACTTACACGCAACATCAAAGCTTTTCGAGTTACAACTTATGTTGTTTATGAAAAACAACATAATTTCGCACGATGCGGGATTTCCTTAAAACGTGGTTTTCTGAAAAATTTTGACGAAATAAAACTCTCCTGTGGGTACTCTTTTGAGGCTACACGTTTAGACGTACATGCCACACCAAATCTTTTCGAGTTACAACGTGTTCTTTAGGACATACAAGCTAATTTTGCAAGATGCGTTATTTCTCTCATAAAGTGTTTCCAATATGTACGTATTTGTCTTTACTCTGCAACACTGTATTTCCTTATAACGTGGTATCCTTACATATTCTTTCGAGAGAAATCTCTCCTGTGCGTTCTCTTTTGAGGCTACATGCTTAGACATACACGCAACACCAAAGCTTTTCGAGTTACAACGTGTTGTTTAGGAAAAACAAGATAATTTAGCACGATGCGGGATTTCCTTAAAACGTGGTTTTCTGACAAATTTTGACGAAAGAAAATTCTCCTGTGGGTTCTCCTTTGAGGCAAAACATTTAGACATACACGCCACACCAAATCTTTTTGAGTTATATCGTGTTGTTTAGGAGATACAAGCTAATTTTGTACCATGCATTATTTCTTCTCGTAAAGTGTTTCCCTTACTTACATATTTGTCTTTACTCTGCAGCACTGTGTTTCCTTAAAACGTGGTATTCATACATATTCTTTCGAGAGAAACCTCTCCTGTGTGTTCTCTTTTGAGGCTAAACGCTTAGACATACATGCGACACCAAAACTTTTCGAGTTACAATGTGTTGTTTATGAAAAACAAGATAATTTCGCATGATGCGGGATTTCCTTAAAACGTGGTTTTCTGAAAAATTTTGGCGAAAGAAAATTCTACTGGGGGTTCTCTTTGGAGGCTACACGTTTAGACATACACGGCACACCAAATGTTTTCAAGTTACAACGTGTGGTTTAGGACATACAAGCTAATTTTGCATGATGCGTTATTTCATAAAGTGTTTCCAATACATATGTATTTGTCTTTACTTTGCAACCCTGTATTTCCTTATAACGTGGTATTCTTACTTATTCTTTCGAGAGAAAACTCTCCTGTGCGTTCTCTTTTGAGGCTATACGCTTAGATATACATACAACACATAAGCTTTTCGAGTTAAAACGTGTTGTTTAGAAAGAACAAGATAATTTCTCACAATGCAGGATTTCCTTAAAACTTGGATTTCTGCCAAATTTTGAATAAAGAAAATTGTCCTGTGGGTTCTCTTTTGAGGCTATACGTTTAGACGTACAGGCCACACCAAATCCTTTCGAGTAACAACGTGTTGTTTAGGAGTTACAAGCTAATTTTCTACGATGCTTTATTTCATCTCGTAAAGTTTAAGGGTTTCCAATATGCACATTTTTGTCTTTACTCAGCAACACTGTACTTCCTTATAAAGTGGTATTCTTACCTATTCTTTCGAGAGAAAACTCTCCTGTGTGTTCTCTTTTGAGGCTACACGCTTAGACATACACGCAACACCAAAGCTTTTCGAGTTACAACGTGTTGTTTAGGATAAACAAGATAATTTCGCACGATGCGGGGTTTCCTTAATACATGGTTTTCTGACAAATTTTGACCAAAGAAAATTCTCCTGTGGGTTCTCTTTTGAGGCTACACGTTTAGACGTACACGCCACACCAAGGCTTTTTGAGTTACAACCTGTTGTTTAGGAGATACAAGCTAATTTTTTACGATGCGTTATTTCTTCTCGTAAAGTATTTCCAATAAGTACATATTTGTCTTTAATCTGCAACACTGTATTTCCTTATAACGTGGTATTCTTACATATTCTTTCGAGAGAAAACTCTCCTGTGCCTTCTCTTTTGAGGCTACATGCTTAGACATACACGCAACACCAACGCTTTTCGAGTTACAATGTATTGTTTATGAAGAACAAGATAATTTCTCACGATGTGGGATTTCCTTAAAACGTGGTTTTCTGACAAATTTTGACGAAAGAAAATTGTCCTGTGGTTCTCTTTTGAGGCTACACATTTAGACGTACACGCTACACCTAATCTTTTCGAGTTACAACGTGTTGTTTAGGAGATACAAGCTAATTTTGTACAATGCTTTATTTCATCTCATAAAGTTTAAGGGTTTCCAATACGTAAATATTTGTCTTTATTCTGCAACACTGTACTTCCTTATAACGTGGTATTCTTACATATTCTTTCAAGAGAAAACTCTCCTGTATGTTCTCTTTTGAGGCTACACGCTTAGACATCCACGCAATACCAAAGATTTTCGAGTTACTGCGTATTGCTTAGGAAAAACAAGATAATTTCGAACGATGCTGGATTTCCTTAAAACGTGGTTTTCTGAAAATTTTGACGAAAGAAAATTCTCCTATGTGTTCTCTTTTGAGGCTACAGGTTTAGACGTACACGCCACACCAAATCTTTTCGAGTTACAACGTGTTTTTTAGGAGATACGAGCTAATTTTGTACGATGCTTTATTTCATCTCGTAAAGTTTAAGGGTTTCCAATACATACATATTTGTCTTTAATCTGCAACACTGTATTTCCTTATAACGTGGTATTCTTACATATTCTTTCGAAAGAAAACTCTCCTGTGTGTTCTCTTTTGAGGCTACACGCTGAGAAATACACGCAACACAAAAGCTTTTCGAGTTACAACGTGTTGTTTAAGAAAAACAAGATAATTTCGCACGATGCGGGATTTCCTTAAAACGTGGTTTTCTGAAAATTTTGACGAAAGAAAATTCTCCTATGGGTTCTCCTTTGAGGCTACACGTTTAGACATACACGCCACACCAAATCTTTTCGAGTTACAACGTGTTGTTTAGGAGATACGAGCTAATTTTGTACGATGCTTTATTTCATCTCGTAAAGTTTAAGGGTTTCCAATACGTACATATTTGTCTTTACTCTGAAACACTGTATTTCCTTATAATGTGGTATTCTTACATATTCTTTTGAGAGAAAACTCTCCTGTGTGTTCTCTTTTGAGGCTACACGGTGAGACATACACGCAACACCAAAGCTTTTCAAGTTACAACGTGTTGTTTAGGAAAAACAAGATAATTTCGCACGATGCAGGATTTCCTTAATACATGGTTTTCTGACAAATAAGACCAAAGAAAATTCTCCTGTGGGTTCTCTTTTTGAGGCTACAGGTTTAGACGTACACACCACACGAAATCTTTTCGAGTTACAACGTGTTTTTTAGGAGATACGAGCTAATTTTGTACGATGCTTTATTTCATCTCGTAAAGTTTAAGGGTTTCCAATACATACGTATTTGTCTTTAATCTGCAACACTGTATTTCCTTATAACGTGGTATTCTTACATATTCTTTCGAAAGAAAACTCTCCTGTGTGTTCTCTTTTGAGGCTACACGCTGAGAAATACACACAACACAAAAGCTTTTCAAGTTACAACGTGTTGTTTAAGAAAAACAAGATAATTTTGCACGATGCGGGATTTCCTTAAAATGTGGTTTTCTGAAAATTTTGACGAAAGAAAATTCTATCTGTTCTGTTTGAGGCTACACGTTTAGACATACACGCCACACCAAATCTTTTCGAGTGACAACGTGTTGTTTAGGTGATACGAGCTAATTTTGTACGATGCTTTATTTCATCTCCTAAAGTTTAAGGGTTTCCAATACGTATATATTTGTCTTTACTCTGAAACACTGTATTTCCTTATAATGTGGTATTCTTACATATTCTTTTGAGAGAAAACTCTCCTGTGTGTTGTCTTTTGAGGCTACACGGTGAGACATACACGCAACACCAAAGCTTTTCGAGTTACAACGTGTTGTTTAGGAAAAACAAGATAATTTCGCACGATGCAGGATTTCATTAATACGTGGTTTTCTGACAAATAAGACCAAAGAAAATTCTCCTGTGGGTTCTCTTTTTGAGGCTACACGTTTAGACGTACACACCACACCAAATCTTCTCGAGTTACAACGTGTTGTTTAGGAGATACAAGCTAATTTTTAAGGATGCATTATTTCTTCTCCTAAAGTGTTTCCAATACGTACTTATTTGTCTTTACTCTGCAACACTGTATTTCCTTATAACGTGGTATTCTTACATATTATTTCGAGGGAAAACTCTCCTGTGCGTTCTCTTTAGAGCTAAACGCGTAGACAAACACACAACGCCAAAGATTTTCGAGTTACAATGTGTTCTTTAGGAAAAACAAGATAATTTCGCACGATGCGAGATTTCCATAAATCGTGGTTTTCTGAAAAATTTTGACGAAAGAAAGTTCTCCTGTGGGTTCTCTTTTGAGGCTACAAGTGTAGAGGTACGAGCCACACCAAATCTTTTCGACTTACAACGTGTTGTTTAGGAGATACAAGCTAATTTTGTACGATGCGTTATTTCTTCTCTTAAAGTGTTTCCAATAGGTACGTAGTTGTCTTTACTCTGCAACACTGTATTTCCTTATAACGTAGTATTCTTACATATTCTTTCGAGAGAAAACTCTCCTGTTCGTTCTCTTTTGAGACTACACGCATAGACATAAACGCAACACCAAAGCTTTTCGAGTTACAACGTGTTGTTTAGGAAAAACAAGATAATTTCGCACGATGCGATATTTCCTTAAAACGTGGTTTCTGACAAATTTTGATGAAAGAAAATTCTCCTGTGGGTTCTCGTTTGAGGCTACACTTTTAGACGTACATGTCACACCAAATCTTTTCGAGTTACAACGTGTTGTTTAGGAGATACAAGCTAATTTTTTACGGTGCGTTATTTCTTCTTGTAAAGTGTTTCCAATATGTATATATTTGTCTTTACTCTGCAACACTGTATTTCCTTATAACATTGTATTCTTACATGTTCTTTCGAGAGAAAACTCTCCTGTACGTTGTCTTTAGAGGCTACACGCTTAGATATACACGCAACACCAAAGCTTTTCGAGTTACAACGTGTTGTTTAGGAAAAACAAGATAATTTTAAACGATGCGGGATATCCTTAAAACGTGGTTTTCTGACAAATTTTGACTAAAGAAAGTTCTCCTGTGCATTGCCATTTGAGGCTACAGGTTTAGAAGTACACGCCACACCAAATCTTTTCGAGTTACAACTTGTTGTTTAGGTGATACAAGCTAATTTTTTATGAAGCGTTATTTCTTCTTGTAAAGTGTGTCCAATACGTAATTAATTGTCTTTACTCTGCAACACTGTATTTCCTTATAACGTGGTATTCTTACATATTCTTTCGAGGGAAAACTCTCCTGTGCGTTTTCTTTTGGGCTACACGCTTAGACATACACGCAACACCAAAGCTTTTCGAGTTACAACGTGTTGTTTAGGAAAAACAAGATAATTTCGCACGATGCAAGATTTCCATAAAACGTGGTTTTCTGAAAATTTTTGACGAAAGAAAGTTCTCCTGTGGGTTCTCTTTTGAGGCTACATGTTTAGACGTACACGTCACACCAAATCTTTTCGAGTTACAACGTGTTGTTTAGGAGATAAAGCTGAATTTGTACGATGCGTTATTTCTTCTCATAAAGTGTTTCCAATAAGTACTTATTTGTCTTTACCCTGCAAAATTGTATTTCCTTATAACGTGGTATTCTTATATATTCTTTCGAGAGAAAACTCTCCTGTGCCTTCTCTTTTCAGGCTCCACACTTACACATACACGCAACACCAAAGCTTTTCGAGTTACAACATGTTGTTTAGGAAAAAGAAGATGATTTCGCATGATGCGGGATATCCTTAAAACGTGGTTTTCTGAAAAATTTTGACAAAAGAAAATTCTCCTGTGGGTTCTCTTTTGAGGCTACACGTTTAGACGTACATGCCACACCAAATCTTTTCGAGTTACAACGTGTTGTTTAGGAGATACAAGCTAATTTTGCACGATGTGTTTATTCTTCTCGTAAAGTGTTTCCAACACATACGTATTTGTCTTTACTCTGCAACATTGTATATCCTTATAACGTGGTATTCTTACATATTCTTTCGATAGAAAACTATCCTGTGCGTTCCATTTTGAGGCTACACACTTAGACATACAGGCGACACCAAAGCTTTTCGAGTTACAATGTGTTGTTTATGAAAAACAAGATAATTTCGCACGATGCGGGATTTCCTTAAAACGTGGTATTCTTACAAATTTTGACGAAAGAAAATTCTCCTGTGGGTACTCTTTTGACGCTACACGTTTAGAGGTACACGCCACACCAAATCCTTTCGAGTTACCACGTGTTGTTTAGGAGATACAAGCTAATTTTGTACGATGCTTTATTTCTTCTCGTAAAGTGTTTCCAAACTTACGTATTTGTCTTTACTCTGCAACACTGTATTTCCTTACAATGTTGAATTCTTACATGTTCTTGCGAGAGAACTTTCCTGTGCATTCTCTTTAGAGGCGACATGCTCAGACATACACGCAACACCAAAGCTTTTCGAGTTACAACGTGTTGTTTAGGAAAAAAAAGATAATTTTGCACGATGCAGATATCCTTAAAACGTGGTTTTCTGACAAATGTTGACGAAAGAAAGTTCTCCTGTGCATTGCCTTTTGAGGCTACAGGTTTAGACGTACACGCTACACCAAATCTTTTCGAGTTACAACTTGTTGTTTAGGAGATACAAGCAAATTTTTTCGATGCGTTATTTCTTCTTGTAAAGTGTTTCCAATATGTAAGTATTTGTCTTTATTCTACAACACTGTATTTCCTTATAACGTGGTATTCTTACATATTCTTTCGAGAGAAAACTCTCCTGTGCCTTCTCTTTTGGGGCTACACGCGTACACATACACGCAACACCAAAGCTTTTTGAGTTACAACATGTTGTTTAGGAAAAAGTAGATGATTTCGCACGATGCGGGATTTCCTTGATACGTGGTTTTCTGAAAAATTTTAACGAAAGAAAATTCTCTTGTGGGTTCTCTTTTGAGGCTACACGTTTAGACGAACATGCCACACCAAATCTTTTCGAGTTACAACGTGTTGTTTAGGAGATACAAGCTAATTTTTTAGGATGTGTTAATTATTCTAGTAAAGTGTTTCCAAGACTTACGTATTTGTCTTTACTCTGCAACACTGTATTTCCTTATAACGTGGTATTCTTACATATTCTTTCGAGAGAAAACTATCCCGTGCTTTCCCTTTTGCGGCTACACACTTAGACAAAGAGGCAACACCAAAGCTTTTCGAGTTACAACGTGTTGATTATGAAAAACAAGATAATTTCGCACGATGCAGGATTTCCTTAAAACGTAGTTTTCTGAAAAATTTTGACGAAAGAAAATTCTTCAGTGGGTTTTCTTTTGAGGCTACATGTTTAGGCGTACACGCCACACCAATTCCTTTCGAGTTACCACGTGTTGTTTAGGAGATACAACCTAATTTTGTATGATGCGTTATTTCTTCTCGTAAAGTGTTTCCAATATGTACGTATTTGTCTTTACTCTGCAACACTTTATTTCCTTATAACGTTGTATTATTACATATTCTTTCAAGAGAAAACTCTACTGTGCGTTCTCTTTAGAGGCTACACACTTAGACATACACGCAACGCCAAAGCTTTTCGAGTTACAATGTGCTGTATAGGAAAAACAAGATAATTTCGCACGATGCGAGATTTCCATAAAACGTGGTTGTCTGAAAAATTTTGAAGAAAGAAAGTTCTCCTGTGGGTTCTCTTTTGAGGCTACACATGTAGAGGTACGAGCCACACCAAATCTTTTCGAGTTAGAACGTGTTTTTTAGGAGATACAAGCTAATTTTGTACGATGCATTATTTCTTCTCTTAAAGTGTTTCCAATAGCATTTGTCTTTACTCTGAAACACTGTATTTCCTTATAACGTGGTATTCTTACATATTCTTTCGAGAGAAAACTCTCCTGTGCGTTCTCTTTTGAGGCTACACGCTTAGACATACACGCAACACCAAAGATTTTCGAGTTACAACGTGTTGTTTAAGAAAAACAAGATAATTTCGCACGATGCGAGATTTCCTTAAAACGTGGTTTCTGACAAATTTTGATGAAATAAAATTCTCCTGTGGGTTCTCTTTTGAGGCTACACTTTTAGACGTACACGTCACACCAAATCTTTTCAAGTTACAACGTGTTTTTTAGGAGATACAAGGTAATTTTGTATGATGCGTTATTTCTTCTCGTAAAGTGTTTCCAATATGTACTTATTTGTCTTTACTCTGCAAAATTGTATTTCCTTATAACGTGGTATTCTTACATATTCTTTCGAGAGAAAATTCTCCTGTGCCTTCTCTTTTGAAGCTCCACGCTTACACATACACGCAACACCAAAGCTTTTCGAGTTACAACATGTTGTTTAGGAAAAAGAAGATGATTTCGCACGATGCGGGATTTCCTTAAAACGTGGTTTTCTGAAAATTTTTGAAGAAAGGAAATTCTCCTGTAGGTTCTCTTTTGAGGCTACACGTTTAGACGTACATGCCAAACCAAATCTTTTCGAGTTACAACGTGTTGTTTAGGAGATACAAGCTAATTATTTACGGTGCGTTAATTCTTCTCTTAAAGTGTTTCCAATAAGTACGTATTTGTCTTTACTCTGCAACATTGTATTTCCTTATAACGTGGTATTCTTACATATTCTTTCGAGATAAAACTATCCTGTGCGTTCTCTTTTGAGGTTACACACTTAGACATACACGCAACACCAAAGATTTTTGAGTTATAATGTGTTATTTAGGAAAAACAAGATAATTTCGCACGATGCGATATTTCCTTAAAACGTGGTTTCTGACAAATTTTGATAAAAGAATATTCTCTTGTGGGTTCCCTTTTGAGGCTACACGCTTAGACGTACACGTCACGCCAAATCTTTTCGAGTTACAACGTGTTGTTTAGGAGATACAAGCTAATTTTTTACGATGCGTTATTTCTTCTTGTAAAGTGTTTCCAATATGTACTTATTTGTCTTTACTCTGCAAAATTTTATTTCTTTATAACGTGGTATTCTTACATATTCTTTCGAGAGAAAACTCTCCTGTGCCTTCTCTTTTGGGGCTCCACGCTTACACATACACGCAACACCAAAGCTTTTCGAGTTACAACATGTTGCTTAGGAAAAAGAAGATGATTTCGCACGATGCGGGATTTCCTTAAAACGTGCTTTTCTGAAAAATTTTGAAGAAAGAAAATTCTCCTGTGGGTTCTCTTTTGAGGCTACACGTTTAGACGTACACGGCACACCAAATCTTTTCGAGTTACAACGTTTTGTTTCAGAGATACAAGCTAATTTTGTAAGATGCGTTACTTCTGCTCGTAAAGTTTTCCAATACGTACTTATTTGTCTTTACTCTGCAACACTGTATTTCCTTATAACGTTTTATTCTTACATATTCTTTCGAGAGAAAACTCTCCTGTGCGTTCTCTTTACAGGCTACACGCTTAGACATACACGCAACGCCAAAGCTTTTTGAGTTACAATGTGTCGTTTAGGAAAAACAAGATAATTTCGCACGATGCGAGGTTTCCATAAAACGTGGTTGTCTGAAAAATTTTGACGAAAGAAAGTTCTCCTGTGGGTTCTCTTTTGAGGCTACACGTGTAGAGGTACGAGCCACACCAAATCTTTTCGAGTTACAACGTGTTGTTTAGGAGATACAAGCTAATTTTGTATGATGCATTATTTCTTCTCTTAAAGTGTTTCCAATAGTATTTATCTGTACTCTGCAACATTATATTTCCTTATAACGTGGTATTCTTTCATATTCTTTCGAGAGAAAACTCTCCTGTGCCTTCTCTTTTGAGGCTCCATGCTTAGACATACAGGCAACACCAAAGCTTTTCGAGTTACATCGTGTTGTTTATGGAAAACAAGATAATTTTGCAAGATGCGGGATTTCTTTAAAACGTGGTTTTCTGACAAATTTTGACTAAAGAAAATTCTCCTCTGGCTTCTCTTTTGAGGCTACACGTTTAGACGTGCACGCCACACCAAATCCTTTCGAGTTACCACCTGTTGTTTAAGAGATACAAGCTAATTTTGTATGATGCGTTATTTCTTTTCATAAAGTGGTTCCAATACGTATGTATTTGTCTTTACTCTGCAACACTGTATTTCCTTATAACGTTGTATTCTTACATGTTCTTTCGAGAGAAAACTCTCCTGTGCATTCTCTTTAGAGGCTACATGCTCAGACATACACGCAACACCAAAGCTTTTCGAGTTACAACGTGTTGTTTAGGAAAAACAAGATAATTTTGCACGATGCGGGATTTCCTTAAAACGTGGTTTTCTGACAAATTTTGACGAAAGAAAGTTCTCCTGTGGGTTCTCTTTTGAGGCTACACGTGTAGCCGTATGAGCCACACCAAATATTTTTGAGTTACAACGTGTTGTTTAGGAGATACAAGCAAATATTGTACGATGCGCTATATCTTCTCGTAAAGTGTTTCCAATACCTACATATTTGTCTTTACTCTGCAACACTGTATTTCCTTATAACATGGTATTCTTACATATTCTTTCGAGGGAAAACTGTCCTGTGCATTCTCTTTTGAGGCTACACGATTAGACAAGCACGCAACACCAAAGCTTTTCGAGTTACAACATGTTGTTTAGGAAAAAAAAGATGATTTCGCACGATGAGGGATTTCCTAAAAACCTGGTTTTCTGAAAAATTTTGACGAAAGAAAATTCTCCTTTGGGTTCTCTTTTGAGGCTACATATTTAGACGTACAGGTCACACCAAATCTTTTCGAGTTACAACGTGTTGTTTAGGAGATACAAGCTAATTTTTTATAATGCATTAATTCTCGTAAAGTGTTTCCAATACGTATGTATTTGTCTTTACTCTGCAACACTGTATTTCCTTATAACGTGGTATTCTTACATATTCTTTCGAGAGAAAACTATCCTGTGCATTGCCTTTTGAGGCTAAACACTTAGACATATAGGCAACACCAAAGCTTTTTGAGTTACAACGTGTTGTTTTTAAAATACAAGATAATTTCGCACGATGCTGGATTTCCTTACAACATGGTTTTCTGACAAATTTTGACAAAAGAAAATTATTCTGTTGGTTCTCTTTTGAAGCTTCACGTTCAGATGTGCACGCCACACCTAATCCTTTCGAGTTACCACGTGTTGTTTAGGAGATACAAGCTAATTTTGTACGATGCTTTATTTCTTCTCGTAAAGTGTGTCCAATACGAACGTAATTGTCTTTATTCTGCAACACTGTATTTCCTTATAACGTGGTATTCTTACACATGCATTGGGTAAGGAAAATTCTCCTTTGGGTTCTCTTTTGAGGCTACATATTTAGACGTACAGGTCACACCAAATCTTTTCGAGTTACAACGTGTTGTTTAGGAGATACAAGCTAATTTTTTATATTGCATTAATTCTCGTAAAGTGTTTCCAATACGTACATATTTGTCTTTACTCTGCAACACTGTATTTCCTTATAACGTGGTATTCTTACACATGCTTTCGAGAGAAAACTATCTTGTGCGTTCCCTTTTGAGGCTACACATTTAGACATACAGGCAACACCAAAGCTTTTCAAGTTACAACGTGTTGTTTATGAAAAACAAGATAATTTCGCACGATGCGGGATTTCCTTAAAACTTGGTGTTCTGACAAATTTTGATGAAAGAAAATTCTCCTGTGGGTTCTCTTTTGAGGCTACATGTTTAGACGTGCATGCCACATGAAATCCTTTCGAATTATCACGTGTTGTTTAGGAGATACAAGCTAATTTTGTACGATGCGTTATTTCTTCTCGTAAAGTGTTTCCAATATGTACGTATTTGTCTTTACTCTGAAACACTGTATTTCCTTATAACATTGTATTCTTACATGTTCTTTCGAGAGAAAACTCTCCTGTGCATTCTCTTTAGAGGCTACACGCTTAGATATACACGTAACACCAAAGCTTTTCGAGTTACAACGTGTTGTTTAGGAAAAAGAAGATAATTTTGCACGATGCGGGATATCCTTAAAACGTGGTTTTCTGACAAATTTTAACGAAAGAAAGTTCTCCTGTGCGTTGTCCTTTGAGGCTACAGGTTTAGACGTACACGCCACACCAAATCTTTTCGAGTTATAACTTGTTGTTTAGGAGATACAAGCAAATATTGTTCAATTCGTTATTTCTTCTTGTAAAGTGTGTCCAATACGTGCTTAATTGTCTTTAATCTGCAACACTGTATTTCCTTATAACGTGGTATTCTTACATATTCTTTCGAGGGAAACGTCTCCTGTGCGTTCTCTTTTGGGCTACACGCTTAGACATACACGCAATGCCAAAGCTTTTCGAGTTACATGTTGTTTAGGAAAAACAAGATAATTTCGCATGATGCTAGATTTCCATAAAACGTGGTTTTCTGAAAAATTTTGACGAAAGAAAGTTCTCCTGTGGGTTCTCTTTTGAGGCTACATGTTTAGACGTACACGTCACACCAAATCTTTTCGAGTTACAACGTGTTGTTTAGGAGATATAAGCTAATTTTGTACAATGCGTTATTTCTTCTCATAAAGTGATTCCAATAAGTACTTATTTGTCCTTACTCTGCAAAATTGTATTTCCTTATAACGTGGTATTCTTACATATTCTTTTGAGAGAAAACTCTCCTGTGCCTTCTCTTTTGAGGCTCCACGCTTACACATACACGCAACACCAAAGCTTTTCGAGTTACAACATGTTGCTTTGGAAAAAGAAGATGATTTCGCACGATGCGGGATTTCCTTAAAACGTGGTTTTCTGAAAAATTTTGAAGAAAGAAAATTCTCCTGTGGGTTCTCTTTTGAGGCTACACGTTTAGACGTACACGGCACACCGAATCTTTTCGAGTTACAACGTGTTGTTTCGGAGATACAAGCTAATTTTGTAAGATGCGTTACTTCTGCTCATAAAGTTTTCCAATACTTACTTATCTGTCTTTACTCTGCAACACTGTATTTCCTTATAACGTTGTATTCTTACATATTCTTTTGAGAGAAAACTCTCCTGTGCGTTCTCTTTAGAGGCTACACGCTTAGACATACACGCAACGCCAAAGCTTTTTGAGTTACAATGTGTCGTTTAGGAAAAACAAGATAATTTCGCACGATGCGAGATTTCCATAAAACGTGGTTGTCTAAAAAATTTTGACGAAAGAAAGTTCTCCTGTGGGTTCTCTTTTGAGGCTACACGTGTAGAGGTAAGAGCCACACCAAATCTTTTCTAGTTACAACGTGTTGTTTAGGAGATACAAGCTAATTTTGTACGATGCATTATTTCTTCTCTTAAAGTGTTTCCAATAGTATTTGTCTGTACTCTGCAACATTATATTTCCTTATAACGTGGCATTCTTACATATTCTTTCGAGAGAAAACTCTCCTGTGCCTTTTTTGTTTTTAGGCTCCACGCTTAGACATACAGGCAACACCAAAGCTTTTCGAGTTACAGCGTTTTGTTTATGGAAAACAAGATAATTTTGCACGATGCGGGATTTCCTTAAAACGTGGTTTTCTGACAAATTTTGACTAAAGAAAATTCTCCTGTGGCTTCTCTTTTGAGGCTACACGTTTAGACGTGCACGCCACACCAAATACTTTCGAGTTACCACGTGTTGTTTAAGAGATACAAGCTAATTTTGTATGATGCGTTATTTCTTTTCATAAAGTGGTTCCAATACGTATGTATTTGTCTTTACTCTGCAACACTGTATTTCCTTATAACGTTGTATTCTTACATGTTCTTTCGAGAGAACACTCTCCTGTGCATTCTCTTTAGAGGTTACATGCTCAGACATACACGCAACACCAAAGCTTTTCGAGTTACAACGTGTTGTTTAGGAAAAACAAGATAATTTTGCACGATGCGGGATTTCCTTAAAACGTGGTTTTCTGACAAATTTTGACGAAAGAAAGTTCTCCTGTGGGTTCTCTTTTGAGGCTACACGTGTAGCCGTACGAGCCACACCAAATATTTTTGAGTTACAACGTGTTGTTTAGGAGATACAAGCAAATATTGTACGATGCGCTATTTCTTCTCGTAAAGTGTTTCCAATACATACATATTTGTCTTTACTCTGCAACACTGTATTTCCTTATAACATGGTATTCTTACATATTCTTTCGAGGGAAAACTCTCCTGTGCATTCTCTTTTGAGGCTACACGATTAGACAAGCAAGCAACACCAAAGCTTTTCGAGTTACAACATGTTGTTTAGGAAAAAGAAGATGATTTCGCACGATGGGGGATTTCCTAAAAACCTGGTTTTCTGAAAAATTTTGACGAAAGAAAATTCTCCTTTGGGTTTTCTTTTGAGGCTACATATTTAGACGTACAGGTCACACCAAATCTTTTCGAGTTACAACGTGTTGTTTAGGAGATACAAGCTAATTTTTTATAATGCATTAATTCTCGTAAAGTGTTTCCAATACGTACGTATTTGTCTTTACTCTGCAACACTGTATTTCCTTATAACGTGGTATTCTTACATATTCTTTCGAGAGAAAACTATCCTGTGCATTGCCTTTTGAGGCTACACATTTAGACATACAGGCAACACCAAAGCTTTTCAAGTTACAACGTGTTGTTTATGAAAAACAAGATAATTTCGCACGATGCGGGATTTCCTTAAAACTTGGTGTTCTGACAAATTTTGATGAAAGAAAATTCTCCTGTGGGTTCTCTTTTGAGGCTACATGTTTAGACGTGCATGCCACATGAAATCCTTTCGAATTATCACGTGTTGTTTAGGAGATACAAGCTAATTTTGTACGATGCGTTATTTCTTCTCGTAAAGTGTTTCCAATATGTACGTATTTGTCTTTACTCTGAAACACTGTATTTCCTTATAACATTGTATTCTTACATGTTCTTTCGAGAGAAAACTCTCCTGTGCATTCTCTTTAGAGGCTACACGCTTAGATATACACGTAACACCAAAGCTTTTCGAGTTACAACGTGTTGTTTAGGAAAAAGAAGATAATTTTGCACGATGCGGGATATCCTTAAAACGTGGTTTTCTGACAAATTTTAACGAAAGAAAGTTCTCCTGTGCGTTGTCCTTTGAGGCTACAGGTTTAGACGTACACGCCACACCAAATCTTTTCGAGTTATAACTTGTTGTTTAGGAGATACAAGCAAATATTGTTCAATTCGTTATTTCTTCTTGTAAAGTGTGTCCAATACGTGCTTAATTGTCTTTAATCTGCAACACTGTATTTCCTTATAACGTGGTATTCTTACATATTCTTTCGAGGGAAACGTCTCCTGTGCGTTCTCTTTTGGGCTACACGCTTAGACATACACGCAATGCCAAAGCTTTTCGAGTTACATGTTGTTTAGGAAAAACAAGATAATTTCGCATGATGCTAGATTTCCATAAAACGTGGTTTTCTGAAAAATTTTGACGAAAGAAAGTTCTCCTGTGGGTTCTCTTTTGAGGCTACATGTTTAGACGTACACGTCACACCAAATCTTTTCGAGTTACAACGTGTTGTTTAGGAGATATAAGCTAATTTTGTACAATGCGTTATTTCTTCTCATAAAGTGATTCCAATAAGTACTTATTTGTCCTTACTCTGCAAAATTGTATTTCCTTATAACGTGGTATTCTTACATATTCTTTTGAGAGAAAACTCTCCTGTGCATTCTCTTTTGAGGCTACACGCATAGACGTACACGCAACACCAAAGCTTTTCGAGTTACAATGTGTTGTTTAGGAAAAACAAGATAATTTTGCACGATACGGGATTTCCTTAATACATGGTTTTCTGACAAATTTTGACGAAAGAAAGTTCTCCTGTGGGTTCTCTTTTGAGGCTACACGTGTAGCCGTACGAGCCACACCAAATATTTTTGAGTTACAACGTGTTGTTTAGGAGATACAAGCAAATATTGTACGATGCGCTATTTCTTCTCGTAAAGTGTTTCCAATACATACATATTTGTCTTTACTCTGCAACACTGTATTTCCTTATAACATGGTATTCTTACATATTCTTTCGAGGGAAAACTCTCCTGTGCATTCTCTTTTGAGGCTACACGATTAGACAAGCAAGCAACACCAAAGCTTTTCGAGTTACAACATGTTGTTTAGGAAAAAGAAGATGATTTCGCACGATGGGGGATTTCCTAAAAACCTGGTTTTCTGAAAAATTTTGACGAAAGAAAATTCTCCTTTGGGTTTTCTTTTGAGGCTACATATTTAGACGTACAGGTCACACCAAATCTTTTCGAGTTACAACGTGTTGTTTAGGAGATACAAGCTAATTTTTTATAATGCATTAATTCTCGTAAAGTGTTTCCAATACGTACGTATTTGTCTTTACTCTGCAACACTGTATTTCCTTATAACGTGGTATTCTTACATATTCTTTCGAGAGAAAACTATCCTGTGCATTGCCTTTTGAGGCTACACATTTAGACATACAGGCAACACCAAAGCTTTTCAAGTTACAACGTGTTGTTTATGAAAAACAAGATAATTTCGCACGATGCGGGATTTCCTTAAAACTTGGTGTTCTGACAAATTTTGATGAAAGAAAATTCTCCTGTGGGTTCTCTTTTGAGGCTACATGTTTAGACGTGCATGCCACATGAAATCCTTTCGAATTATCACGTGTTGTTTAGGAGATACAAGCTAATTTTGTACGATGCGTTATTTCTTCTCGTAAAGTGTTTCCAATATGTACGTATTTGTCTTTACTCTGAAACACTGTATTTCCTTATAACATTGTATTCTTACATGTTCTTTCGAGAGAAAACTCTCCTGTGCATTCTCTTTAGAGGCTACACGCTTAGATATACACGTAACACCAAAGCTTTTCGAGTTACAACGTGTTGTTTAGGAAAAAGAAGATAATTTTGCACGATGCGGGATATCCTTAAAACGTGGTTTTCTGACAAATTTTAACGAAAGAAAGTTCTCCTGTGCGTTGTCCTTTGAGGCTACAGGTTTAGACGTACACGCCACACCAAATCTTTTCGAGTTATAACTTGTTGTTTAGGAGATACAAGCAAATATTGTTCAATTCGTTATTTCTTCTTGTAAAGTGTGTCCAATACGTGCTTAATTGTCTTTAATCTGCAACACTGTATTTCCTTATAACGTGGTATTCTTACATATTCTTTCGAGGGAAACGTCTCCTGTGCGTTCTCTTTTGGGCTACACGCTTAGACATACACGCAATGCCAAAGCTTTTCGAGTTACATGTTGTTTAGGAAAAACAAGATAATTTCGCATGATGCTAGATTTCCATAAAACGTGGTTTTCTGAAAAATTTTGACGAAAGAAAGTTCTCCTGTGGGTTCTCTTTTGAGGCTACATGTTTAGACGTACACGTCACACCAAATCTTTTCGAGTTACAACGTGTTGTTTAGGAGATATAAGCTAATTTTGTACAATGCGTTATTTCTTCTCATAAAGTGATTCCAATAAGTACTTATTTGTCCTTACTCTGCAAAATTGTATTTCCTTATAACGTGGTATTCTTACATATTCTTTTGAGAGAAAACTCTCCTGTGCCTTCTCTTTTGAGGCTCCACGCTTACACATACACGCAACACCAAAGCTTTTCGAGTTACAACATGTTGCTTTGGAAAAAGAAGATGATTTCGCACGATGCGGGATTTCCTTAAAACGTGGTTTTCTGAAAAATTTTGAAGAAAGAAAATTCTCCTGTGGGTTCTCTTTTGAGGCTACACGTTTAGACGTACACGGCACACCGAATCTTTTCGAGTTACAACGTGTTGTTTCGGAGATACAAGCTAATTTTGTAAGATGCGTTACTTCTGCTCATAAAGTTTTCCAATACTTACTTATCTGTCTTTACTCTGCAACACTGTATTTCCTTATAACGTTGTATTCTTACATATTCTTTTGAGAGAAAACTCTCCTGTGCGTTCTCTTTAGAGGCTACACGCTTAGACATACACGCAACGCCAAAGCTTTTTGAGTTACAATGTGTCGTTTAGGAAAAACAAGATAATTTCGCACGATGCGAGATTTCCATAAAACGTGGTTGTCTAAAAAATTTTGACGAAAGAAAGTTCTCCTGTGGGTTCTCTTTTGAGGCTACACGTGTAGAGGTAAGAGCCACACCAAATCTTTTCTAGTTACAACGTGTTGTTTAGGAGATACAAGCTAATTTTGTACGATGCATTATTTCTTCTCTTAAAGTGTTTCCAATAGTATTTGTCTGTACTCTGCAACATTATATTTCCTTATAACGTGGCATTCTTACATATTCTTTCGAGAGAAAACTCTCCTGTGCCTTTTTTGTTTTTAGGCTCCACGCTTAGACATACAGGCAACACCAAAGCTTTTCGAGTTACAGCGTTTTGTTTATGGAAAACAAGATAATTTTGCACGATGCGGGATTTCCTTAAAACGTGGTTTTCTGACAAATTTTGACTAAAGAAAATTCTCCTGTGGCTTCTCTTTTGAGGCTACACGTTTAGACGTGCACGCCACACCAAATACTTTCGAGTTACCACGTGTTGTTTAAGAGATACAAGCTAATTTTGTATGATGCGTTATTTCTTTTCATAAAGTGGATCCAATACGTATGTATTTGTCTTTACTCTGCAACACTGTATTTCCTTATAACGTTGTATTCTTACATGTTCTTTCGAGAGAACACTCTCCTGTGCATTCTCTTTAGAGGTTACATGCTCAGACATACACGCAACACCAAAGCTTTTCGAGTTACAACGTGTTGTTTAGGAAAAACAAGATAATTTTGCACGATGCGGGATTTCCTTAAAACGTGGTTTTCTGACAAATTTTGACGAAAGAAAGTTCTCCTGTGGGTTCTCTTTTGAGGCTACACGTGTAGCCGTACGAGCCACACCAAATATTTTTGAGTTACAACGTGTTGTTTAGGAGATACAAGCAAATATTGTACGATGCGCTATTTCTTCTCGTAAAGTGTTTCCAATACATACATATTTGTCTTTACTCTGCAACACTGTATTTCCTTATAACATGGTATTCTTACATATTCTTTCGAGGGAAAACTCTCCTGTGCATTCTCTTTTGAGGCTACACGATTAGACAAGCAAGCAACACCAAAGCTTTTCGAGTTACAACATGTTGTTTAGGAAAAAGAAGATGATTTCGCACGATGGGGGATTTCCTAAAAACCTGGTTTTCTGAAAAATTTTGACGAAAGAAAATTCTCCTTTGGGTTTTCTTTTGAGGCTACATATTTAGACGTACAGGTCACACCAAATCTTTTCGAGTTACAACGTGTTGTTTAGGAGATACAAGCTAATTTTTTATAATGCATTAATTCTCGTAAAGTGTTTCCAATACGTACGTATTTGTCTTTACTCTGCAACACTGTATTTCCTTATAACGTGGTATTCTTACATATTCTTTCGAGAGAAAACTATCCTGTGCATTGCCTTTTGAGGCTAAACACTTAGACATGCAGGCAACACCAAAGCTTTTTGAGTTACAACGTGTTGTTTTTAAAATACAAGATAATTTCGCACGATGCTGGATTTCCTTACAACACGGTTTTCTGACAAATTTTGACGAAAGAAAATTATTCTGTTGGTTCTCTTTTGAAGCTTCACGTTTAGATGTGCACGCCACACCTAATCCTTTCGAGTTACACGTGTTGTTTAGGAGATACAAGCTAATTTTGTACGATGCTTTATTTCTTCTCGTAAAGTGTGTCCAATACGTACGTATTTGTCTTTATTCTGCAACACTGTATTTCCTTATAACGTGGTATTCTTACACATTCTTTCGAGAGAAAACTATCTTGTGCGTTCCCGTTTGAGGTTACACACTTAGACATACAGTCAACACCAAAGCTTTTCAAGTTACAACGTGTTGTTTATGAAAAACAAGATAATTTTGCACGATGCGGGATTTCCTTAAAACTTGGTCTTCTGACAAATTTTGACGAAAGAAAATTCTCCTGTGGGTTCTCTTTTGAGGCTACATGTTTAGACGTGCATGCCACATGAAAACCTTTCGAATTATCACGTGTTGTTTAGGAGATATAAGCTAATTTTGTACGATGCGTTATTTCTTCTCGTAAAGTGTTTCCAATATGTACGTATTTGTCTTTACTCTGAAACACTGTATTTCCTTATAACATTGTATTCTTACATGTTCTTTCGAGAGAAAACTCTCCTGTGCATTCTCTTTAGAGGCTACACGCTTAGATATACACGTAACACCAAAGCTTTTCGAAATACAACGTGTTGTTTAGGAAAAACAAGATAATTTTGCACGATGCGGGATATCCTTAAAACGTGATTTTCTGACAAATTTTAATGAAAGAAAGTTCTCCTGTGCGTTGTCCTTTGAGGCTACAGGTTTAGACGTACACGCCACACCAAATCTTTTCGAGTTATAACTTGTTGTTTAGGAGATACAAGCAAATATTGTTCGATGCGCTATTTCTTCTTGTAAAGTGTGTCCAATACGTGCTTAATTGTCTTTACTCTGCAACACTGTATTTCCTTATAACGTGGTATTCTTACATATTCTTTCGAGGGAAACGTCTCCTGTGCGTTCTCTTTTGGGCTACACGCTTAGACATACACGCAATGCCAAAGCTTTTCGAGTTACAACATGCTGTTTAGGAAAAACAAGATAATTGCGCATGATGCTAGATTTCCATAAAACGTGGTTTTCTGAAAAATTTTGACGAAAGAAAGTTCTCCTGTAGGTTCTCTTTTGAGGCTACATGTTTAGACGTACACGTCACACCAAAACTTTTCGAGTTACAACCTGTTGTTTAGGAGATATAAGCTAATTTTGTACGATGCGTTATTTCTTCTCATAAAGTGATTCCAATAAGTACTTATTTGTCCTTACTCTACAAAATTGTATTTCCTTATAGCGTGGTATTCTTACATATTCTTTTGAGAGAAAACTCTCCTGTGCCTTCTCTTTTGAGGCTCCACGCTTACACATACACGCAACACCAAAGCTTTTCGAGTTACAACATGTTGCTTTGGAAAAAAAGATGATTTCGCACGATGCGGGATTTCCTTAAAACGTGGTTTTCTGAAAAATTTTGAAGAAAGAAAATTCTCCTGTGGGTTATCTTTTGAGGCTACACGTTTAGACGTACACGGCACACCGAATCTTTTCGAGTTACAACGTGTTGTTTCGGAGATACAAGCTAATTTTGTAAGATGCGTTACTTCTGCTCGTAAAGTTTTCCAATAAGTACTTATCTGTCTTTACTCTGCAACACTGTATTTCCTTATAACGTTGTATTCTTAACATATTCTTTTGAGAGAAAACTCTCCTGTGCATTCTCTTTAGAGGCTACACGCTTAGACATACACGCAACGCCAAAGCTTTTTGAGTTACAATGTGTCGTTTAGGAAAAACAAGATAATTTCGCACGATGCGAGGTTTCCATAAAACGTGGTTGTCTGAAAAATTTTGACGAAAGAAAGTTCTCCTGTGGGTTCTCTTTTGAGGCTACACGTGTAGAGGTAAGAGCCACACCAAATCTTTTCTAGTTACAACGTGTTGTTTAGGAGATACAAGCTAATTTTGTACGATGCATTATTTCTTCTCTTAAAGTTTTTCCAATAGTATTTGTCTGTACTCTGCAACATTATATTTCCTTATAACGTGGCATTCTTACATATTCTTTCGAGAGAAAACTCTCCTGTGCCTTTTCTGTTTTTAGGCTCCACGCTTAGACATACAGGCAACACCAAAGCTTTTCGAGTTACAGCGTGTTGTTTATGGAAAACAAGATAATTTTGCACGATGCGGGATTTCCTTAAAACGTGGTTTTCTGACAAATTTTGACTAAAGAAAATTCTCCTGTGGCTTCTCTTATGAGGCTACACGTTTAGACGTGCACGCCACACCAAATCCTTTCGAGTTACCACGTGTTGTTTAAGAGATACAAGCTAATTTTGTATGATGCGTTATTTCTTTTCATAAAGTGGTTCCAATACGTATGTATTTGTCTTTACTCTGCAACACTGTATTTCCTTATAACGTTGTATTCTTACATGTTCTTTCGAGAGAAAACTCTCCTGTGCATTCTCTTTAGAGGCTACATGCTCAGACATACACGCAACACCAAAGCTTTTCGAGTTACAACGTGTTGTTTAGGAAAAACAAGATAATTTTGCACGATGCGGGATTTCCTTAAAACGTGGTTTTCTGACAAATTTTGACGAAAGAAAGTTCTCCTGTGGGTTCTCTTTTGAGGCTACACGTGTAGCCGTACGAGCCACACCAAATATTTTTGAGTTACAACGTGTTGTTTAGGAGATACAAGCAAATATTGTACGATGTGCTATTTCTTCTCGTAAAGTGTTTCCAATACGTACATATTTGTCTTTACTCTGCAACACTGTATTTCCTTATAACATGGTATTCTTACATATTCTTTCGAGGGAAAACTGTCCTGTGCATTCTCTTTTGAGGATACACGATTAGACAAGCACGCAACACCAAAGCTTTTCGAGTTACAACATGTTGTTTAAAAAAAAGAAGATGATTTCGCACGATGAGGGATTTCCTAAAAACCTGGTTTTCTGAAAAATTTTGACGAAAGAAAATTCTCCTTTGGGTTCTTATTGAGGTACATATTTAGACGTACACGTCACACCAAATCTTTTCGAGTTACAATGTGTTGTTTAGGAGATACAAGCTAATTTTTTATAATGCATTAATTCTCGTAAAGTGTTTCCAATACGTACGTATTTGTCTTTACTCTGCAACACTGTATTTCCTTATAACGTGGTATTCTTACATATTCTTTCGAGAGAAAACTATCCTGTGCATTGCCTTTTGAGGCTAAACACTTAGACATGCAGGCAACACCAAAGCTTTTTGAGTTACAACGTGTTGTTTTTAAAATACAAGATAATTTCACACGATGCTGGATTTCCTTACAACACGGTTTTCTGACAAATTTTGACGAAAGAAAATTATTCTGTTGGTTCTCTTTTGAAGCTTCACGTTTAGATGTGCACGCCACACCTAATCCTTTCGAGTTACACGTGTTGTTTAGGAGATACAAGCTAATTTTGTACGATGCTTTATTTCTTCTCGTAAAGTGTGTCCAATACGTACGTAATTGTCTTTATTCTGCAACACTGTATTTCCTTATAACGTGGTATTCTTACACATTCTTTCGAGAGAAAATTATCTTGTGCGTTCCCTTTTGAGGTTACACACTTAGACATACAGTCAACACCAAAGCTTTCAAGTTACAACGTGTTGTTTATGAAAAACAAGATAATTTTGCACGATGCGGGATTTCCTTAAAACTTGGTCTTCTGACAAATTTTGACGAAAGAAAATTCTCCTGTGGGTTCTCTTTTGAGGCTACATGTTTAGACGTGCATGCCACATGAAATCCTTTCGAATTATCACGTGTTGTTTAGGAGATATAAGCTAATTTTGTACGATGCGTTATTTCTTCTCGTAAAGTGTTTCCAATATGTACGTATTTGTCTTTACTCTGCAACACTGTATTTCCTTATAACATTGTATTCTTACATGTTCTTTCGAGAGAAAACTCTCCTGTGCATTCTCTTTAGAGGCTACACGCTTAGATATACACGTAACACCAAAGCTTTTCGAATTACAACGTGTTGTTTAGGAAAAACAAGATAATTTTGCACGATGCGGGATTTCCTTAAAACGTGATTTTCTGACAAATTTTAACGAAAGAAAGTTCTCCTGTGCGTTGTCCTTTGAGGCTACAGGTTTAGACGTACACGCCACACCAAATCTTTTCGAGTTATAACTTGTTGTTTAGGAGATACAAGCAAATATTGTTCGATGCGCTATTTCTTCTTGTAAAGTGTGTCCAATACGTGCTTAATTGTCTTTACTCTGCAACACTGTATTTCCTTATAACGTGGTATTCTTACATATTCTTTCGAGGGAAACGTCTCCTGTGCGTTCTCTTTTGGGCTACACGCTTAGACATACACGCAATGCCAAAGCTTTTCGAGTTACAACATGCTGTTTAGGAAAAACAAGATAATTGCGCATGATGCTAGATTTCCATAAAACGTGGTTTTCTGAAAAATTTTGACGAAAGAAAGTTCTCCTGTGGGTTCTCTTTTGAGGCTACATGTTTAGACGTACACGTCACACCAAATCTTTTCGAGTTACAACGTGTTGTTTAGGAGATATAAGCTAATTTTGTACGATGCGTTATTTCTTCTCATAAAGTGATTCCAATAAGTACTTATTTGTCCTTACTCTACAAAATTGTATTTCCTTATAGCGTGGTATTCTTACATATTCTTTTGAGAGAAAACTCTCCTGTGCCTTCTCTTTTGAGGCTCCACGCTTACACATACACGCAACACCAAAGCTTTTCGAGTTACAACATGTTGCTTTGGAAAAAGAAGATGATTTCGCACGATGCGGGATTTCCTTAAAACGTGGTTTTCTGAAAAATGTTGAAGGATGAAAATTCTCCTGTGGGTTATCTTTTGAGGCTACACGTTTAGACGTACACGGCACACCGAATCTTTTCGAGTTACAACGTGTTTTTTCGGAGATACAAGTTAATTTTGTAAGATGCGTTACTTCTGCTCGTAAAGTTTTCCAATACGTACTTATCTGTCTACTCTGCAACACTGTATTTCCTTATAACGTTGTATTCTTACATATTCTTTTGAGAGAAAACTCTCCTGTGCGTTCTCTTTAGAGGCTACACGCTTAGACATACACGCAACGCCAAAGCTTTTTGAGTTACAATGTGTCGTTTAGGAAAAACAAGATAATTTCGCACGATGCGAGATTTCCATAAAACGTGGTTGTCTGAAAAATTTTGACGAAAGAAAGTTCTCCTGTGGGTTCTCTTTTGAGGCTACACGTGTAGAGGTAAGAGCCACACCAAATCTTTTCTAGTTACAACGTGTTGTTTAGGAGATACAAGCTAATTTTGTACGATGCATTATTTCTTCTCTTAAAGTGTTTCCAATAGTATTTGTCTGTACTCTGCAACATTATATTTCCTTATAACGTGGCATTCTTACATATTCTTTCGAGAGAAAACTCTCCTGTGCCTTTTCTGTTTTTAGGCTCCACGCTTAGACATACAGGCAACACCAAAGCTTTTCGAGTTACAGCGTGTTGTTTATGGAAAACAAGATAATTTTGCACGATGCGGGATTTCCTTAAAACGTGGTTTTCTGACAAATTTTGACTAAAGAAAATTCTCCTGTGGGTTCTCTTTTGAGGCTACATGTTTAGCCGTGCACGCCACACGAAATCTTTCGAATTATCACGTGTTGTTTTGGAGATACAAGCTAATTGTGTACGATGCGTTATTTCTTCTCGTAAGTGTTTCCTATATGTATGTATTTGTCTTTACTCTGCAACACTGTATTTCCTTATAACATTGTATTCTTACATGTTCTTTCGAGAGAAAACTCTCCTGTGCGTTCTCTTTAGAGTCTACACGCTTAGATATACACATAACACCAAAACTTTTCGAGTTACAACGTGTTGTTTAGGAAAAACAAGATAATTTTGCACGATGCGGGATATCCTTAAAACGTGGTTTTCTGACAAATTTTAACGAAAGAAAGTTCTCCTGTGCGTTGTCTTTTGAGGCTACAGGTTTAGACGTACACGCCACACCAAATCTTTTCGAGTTATAACTTGTTGTTTAGGAGATACAAGCAAATTTTGTTCGATGCGTTATTTCTTCTTGTAAAGTGTGTCCAATACGTACTTAATTGTCTTTACTCTGCAACACTGTACTTCCTTATAACGTGGTATTCTTACATATTCTTTCAAGGGAAACGTCTCCTGTGCGTACTCTTTTGGGCTACATGCTTAGACATACACGCAACACCAAAGCTTTCGAGTTACAACGTGTTGTTTAGGAAAAACAAGATAAT
The DNA here is from genome assembly GCF_947179515.1 of Apodemus sylvaticus. Lineage (NCBI taxonomy): Eukaryota > Metazoa > Chordata > Mammalia > Rodentia > Muridae > Apodemus > Apodemus sylvaticus. The sequence continues at coordinate 51,012 of NW_026263435.1, forward strand.
TTCGCATGATGCGAGATTTCCATAAAACGTGGTTTTCTGAAAAATTTTGACGAAAGAAAGTTCTCCTGTGGGTTCTCTTTTGAGGCTACATGTTTAGACGTACACGTCACACCAAATCTTTTTGAGTTACAACGTGTTGTTTAGGAGATACAAGCTAATTTTTTACGATGCGTTATTTCTTCTCATAAAGTGTTTCCAATAAGTACTTATTTGTCTTTACTCTGCAAAATTGTATTTCCTTATAACGTGGTATTCTTACATATTCTTTCGAGAGAAAACTCTCCTATGCCTTCTCTTTTGAGGCTCCACGCTTACACATACACGCAACACCAAAGCTTTTCGAGTTACAACATGTTGCTTAGGAAAAAGAAGATGATTTCGCACGATGCGGGATTTCCTTAAATCGTGGTTTTCTGAAAAATGTTGAAGAAAGACAATTCTCCTGTGGGTTCTCTTTTAAGGCTACACATTTAGACATACACGGCACACCAAATCTTTTCGAGTTACAACATGTTGTTTCGGAGGTACAAGCTAATTTTGTAAGATGCGTTACTTCTGCTCGTAAAGTTTTCCAATACGTACTTATTTGTCTTTACTCTGCAACAGTGTATTTCCTTATAACGTTGTATTCTTACATATTCTTTCGATAGAAAACTCTGCTGTGCGTTCTCTTTACAGGCTACATGCTTAGACATACACGCAACGCCAAAGCTTTTTGAGTTACAATGTGTCGTTTAGGAAAAACAAGATAATTTCGCACGATGCGAGATTTCCATAAAACGTGGTTGTCTGAAAAATTTTGACGAAAGAAAGTTCTCCTGTGGGTTCTCTTTTGAGGCTACACGTGTAGAGGTAAGAGCCACACCAAATTTTTTCGAGTTACAACGTGTTGTTTAGGAGATACAAGCTAATTTTGTACGATGTATTATTTCTTCTCTTAAAGTGTTTCCAATAGTATTTGTCTGTACTCTGCAACATTATATTTCCTTATAACGTGGTATACTTACATATTCTTTCGAGAGAAAACGCTCCTCTTCCTTCTCTTTTGAGGCTCCACGCTTAGACATACAGGCAGCACCATAGCTTTTCGAGTTACAACGTGTTGTTTATGGAAAACAAGATAATTTTGCACGATGCGGGATTTCCTTAAAACGTGGTTTTCTGACAAATTTTGACAAAAGAAAATTCTCCTGTGGCTTCTCTTTTGAGGCTACACATTTAGACGTGCACGCCACACCAAATCCTTTCGAGTTACCACGTGTTGTTTAAGAGATACAAGCTAATTTTGTATGATGCGTTATTTCTTTTCGTAAAGTGGTTCCAATACGTATGTATTTGTCTTTACTCTGCAACACTGTATTTCCTTATAACGTTGTATTCTTCCATTTTTTTCGAGAGAAACTCTCCTGTGCTTTCTCTTTAGAGGCTACATGCTCAGACATACACGCAACACCAAATCTTTTCGAGTTACAACGTGTTGTTTAGGAAAAACAAGATAATTTTGCACGATGCGGGATTTCCTTAAAACGTGGTTTTCTGACAAATTTTGACGAAAGAAAGTTCTCCTGTGGGTTCTCCTTTGAGGCTACACGTGTAGCCGTACGAGCCACACCAAATATTTTTGAGTTACAGCGTGTTGTTTAGGAGATACAAGCAAATATTTTACGATGCGCTATTTCTTCTCGTAAAATGTTTCCAATACGTACATATTTGTCTTTACTCTGCAACACTGTATTTCCTTATAACATGGTATTCTTACATATTCTTTCGAGGGAAAACTGTCCTGTGCATTCTCTTTTGAGGCTACACGATTAGAGAAGCACGCAACACCAAAGCTTTTCGAGTTACAACATGTTGTTTAGGAAAAAGAAGATGATTTCGCACGATGAGGGATTTCCTAAAAACCTGGTTTTCTGAAAAATTTTGACGAAAGAAAATTCTCCTTTGGGTTCTCTTTTGAGGCTACATATTCAGACGTACACGTCACACCAAATCTTTTCGAGTTACAACGTGTTGTTTAGGAGATACAAGCTAATTTTTTATAATGCGTTAATTCTCGTAAAGTGTTTCCAATACGTACGTATTTGTCTTTACTCTGCAACACTGTATTTCCTTTTAACGTGGTATTCTTACATATTCTTTCAAGAGAAAACTATCCTGTGCATTCCCATTTGAGGCTAAACACTTAGACAAAGAGGCAACACCAAAGCTTTTTGAGTTACAACGTGTTGTTTTTAAAAAAAACAAGATAATTTCGCACGATGCTGGATTTCCTTACAACATGGTTTTCTGACAAATTTTGACAAAAGAAAATTATTCTGTTGGTTCTCTTTTGAAGCTTCATGTTTAGACGTGCACGCCACACCTAATCCTTTCGAGTTACCACGTGTTGTTTAGGAGATACAAGCTAATTTTGTACGATGCTTTATTTCTTCTCGTAAAGTGTGTCCAATACGTACGTATTTGTCTTTACTCTGCAACACTGTATTTCCTTATAACGTGGTATTCTTACATATTCTTTCGAGAGAAAACTATCTTGTGCGTTCCCTTTTGAGGCTACACACTTAGACACAGAGGCAACACCAAAGCTTTTCAAGTTACAACGTGTTGTTTATGAAAAACAAGATAATTTCGCACGATGCGGGATTTCCTTAAAACGTGGTTTTCTGACAAATTTTAACGAAAGAAAGTTCTCCTTTGCGTTGTCTTTTGAGGCTACAGGTTTAGACGTACACGCCACACCAAATCTTTTCGAGTTATAACTTGTTGTTTAGGAGATACAAGCAAATTTTTTTCGATGCGTTATTTCTTCTTGTAAAGTGTGTCCAAAACGTACTTAATTGTCTTTACTCTGCAACACTGTATTTCCTTATAACGTTGTATTCTTACATATTCTTTTGAGGGAAACCTCTCCTGTGCGTTCTCTTTTGGGGTACACGCTTAGACATACACGCAACGCCAAAGCTTTTCGAGTTACAACGTGTTGTTTAGGAAAAACAAGATAATTTCGCATGATGCGAGATTTCCATAAAACGTGGTTTTCTGAAAAATTTTTACGAAAGAAAGATCTCCTGTGGGTTCTTTTTGAGGCTCTACGTGTAGGGGTATGAGCCACACCAAATCCTTTCGAGTTACAACGTGTTGTTTAGGAGATACAAGCTAATTTAGTACGATGCATTATTTCTTCACTTAAAATGTTTCCAATACGTACTTAATTGTCTTTACTCTGCAACACTATATTTGCCTATAACGTGGTATTCTTACATATTCTTTCGAGAGAAAACTGTCCTGTGCAATCTCATTTGAGGCTACAAGCTTAGACATACACGCAACACCAAAGCTTCTCAAATTACAACGTGTTGTTTAGATAAAACAAGATAATTTCGCACGATGCGAGATTTCCGTAAAACGTGGTTTCTGACAAATTTTGATGAAAGAAAATTCTCCTGCGGGTTCTCTTTTGAGGCTACACATTTAGACATACACGTGACGCCAAATCTTTTCGAGTTACAACGTATTGTTTAGGAGACACAAGTTAATTTTGTACGATGGGTTATTACTTCTCGTAAAGTGTTTACAATATGTACTTATTTGTCTTTACTCTGCAAAATTGTATTTCCTTATAACATGGTATTATTACATATTCTTTCGAGGGAAAACTCTCCTGTGCCTTCTCTTTTGAGGCTCCATCCTTACACATACACGCAACACCAAAGCTTTTCGAGTTACAACATGTTGTTTAGGAAAAAGGAGATGATTTTGCAAGATGCGGGATAAGCTTAAAACGTGGTTTTCTGAAAAATGTTGACGAAAGAAAATTCTCCTGTGTGTTCTCTTTTGAGGCTACATATTTAGACGTACATGCCACACCAAATCTTTTCGAATTACAACGTGTTGTTTAGGAGATACAAGCTAATTTTGTACAATGCGTTAATTCTTCTCGTAAAGTGTTTCCGATATGTACGTATTTATCTTTACTCTGCAACACTGGATTTCCTTAAAACGTGGTTTTCTTACATATTCTTTCGAGAGAAAACTATCCTGTGCATTCCCTTTTGAGGCTACACACTTAGACATACAGGTAACACCAAAGCTTTTCGAGTTACAACGTGTTGTTTATGAAAAACAAGATAATTTCGCACGATGCGGGATTTCCTTAAAACGTGGTTTTCTGACAAATTTTGACGAAAGAAAATTCTCCTGTGGGTTCTCTTTTGAGGCTTCACGTTTAGACGTGCACGCCACACCAAATCCTTTCGAGTTACCACGTGTTGTTTAGGAGATACAAGCTAAATTTGTACGATGCCTTATTTCTTCTCATAAAGTGTTTCCAATACGTACATATTTGTCTTTACTCTGCAACACTGTATTTCCTTATAAAGTGGTATTCTTACATATTCTGTCGCGAGAAAACTATCCTGTGCATTCCCTTTTGAGGCTACACAATTAGACATACAGGCAACACCAAAACTTTTCGAGTTACAACGTGTTGTTTATGAAAAACAAGATAATTTCGCACGATGCGGGATTTCCGTAAAAAGTGGTGTTCTGACAAATTTTGACGAAAGAAAATTCTCCTGTTGGTTCTCTTTTGAGGCTACACGTTTAGACGTGCACGCCACACCAAATCTTTTCGAGTTACCACTTGTTGTTTAGGAGATACAAGCTAATTTTTTACGAAGCGTTATTTTTTCTCGTAAAGTGTTTCCAAAAAGTATGTATTTGTCTTTACTCTGCAACACTGTATTTCCTTATAACGTTGTATTCTTACATGTTCTTTCGAGAGAAAAATCTCCTGTGAGTTCTCTTAAGTGGCTACACGCATAGACATACACGCAATACCAAAGCTTTGCGAGTAACAACGTGTTGTTTGGGAAAAACAAGATAATTTTCACGATGCTGGATATCCTTAAAACGTGGTTTTCTGACAAATTTTAACGAAAGAAAGTTGTCCTGTGCGTTGTCTTTTGAGGCTACAGGTTTAGACGTACACGCCACACCAAATCTTTTCGAGTTACAACGTGTTGTTTAGGAGATACAAGCAAATTTTTTACGATGCGTTACTTCTTCTCCTAAAGTGTTTCCAATATGTACTTATTTGTCTTTACTCTGCAACACTGTATTTCCTTATAACGTGGTATTCTTACATATTCTTTCGAGAGAAAACTCTCCTGTGCATTCTCTTTTGAGGCTACACGCTTAGACAAACACTCAACACCAAAGCTTTTCGAGTTACACCGTGTTGTTTAGGAAAAACAAGATAATTTTGCACGATGCGAGATTTCCTTAAAACGTGTTTTCTGACAAATTTTGTTGAAAGAAAATTCTCCTGTGAGTTCCCTTTTGAGGCTACACGTTTAGACGTACACGTCACACCAAATCTTTTCGAGTTACAACGTGTTGTTTAGGAGATACAAGCTAATTTTTTACGATGCGTTATTTCTTCTTGTAAAATGTGTCCAATACGTACTTATTTGTCTTTACTCTGCAACACTGTATTTCCTTATAACGTGGTATTCTTACATATTCTTTCAAGAGAAAACACTCCTGTGCGTTCTCTTTTGAGGCTACACGCTTAGACATACACGCAGCACCAAAGCTTTCCGAGTTACAACGTGTTGTTTAGGAAAAACAAGATAATTTCCACGATGCGGGATTTCCATAAAACGTGGTTTTCTGACAAATTTTGACGAAAGAAAATTCTCCTGTGAGTTCTCTTTCGAGGCTACACGTTTAGACGTACACGCCACACCAAATCTTTTCGAGTTACATCGTGTTGTTTAGGAGATACAAGCTAATTTTGTACGATGCGTTATTACTTCTCGTAAAGTGTTTCCAATATATACGTATTTGTCTTTACTCTGCAACACTGTATTTCCTTATAACGTGGTATTCTTATATATTCTTTCGAGAGAAATCTCTCCTGTGCATTCTCTTTTGAGGCCACAAGTTTATACATACACGCAACACCAAAGCTTTTCGAGTTACGAAGTGTTGTGTAGGAAGAACAAGATAATTTCGCACAATGCGGGATTTCCTTAATACGTGGATTCTGACAAATTTTGACGAAAGAAAATTATCCTGTGTGTTCTCTTTTGAGGCTACATATTTAGACGTACACGCCACACCAAATGTTTTCGAATTACAACGTATTGTTTAGGAAATACAAGCTAATTTTGTACAATGCGTTAATTCTTCTCGTAAAGTGTTTCCAATACGTACATATTTGTCTTTACTCTGCAACACTGTATTTCTTAAAACGTGGTTTTCTTACATATTCTTTCAAGGGAAAACTATCCTATGCATTCCTTTTTGAGGCTACATACTTAGACATACAGGCAACAACAAAGCTTTTCGAGTTACAACGTGATGTTTATGAAAAACAAGATAATTTCGCACGATGCGGGATTTCCTTAAAACGTGGTTTTCTGACAAATTTTGACTAAAGAAAATTCTCCTGTGGGTTCTCTTTTGAGGCTTCACGTTTAGACGTGCACGCCACACGAAATCCTTTCGAGTTACCACGTGTTGTTTAGGAGATACAAGCTAATTTTGTACGCTGCGTTATTTCTTCTCATAAAGTGTTTCCAATACGTACGTATTTGTCTTTACTCTGCAACACTGTATTTCCTTATAACGTGGTATTCTTACATATTCTGTCGAGAGAAAACTATCCTGTGCGTTCCCTTTTGAGGCTACACACTTAGACATACAAGCAACACCAAAACCTTTCGAGTTACAACGTGTTGTTTATGAAAAACTAGATAAGTTCACACGATGTGGGATTTCCTTAAAACGTGGTGTTCTGACAAATTTTGACGACAGAAAATTCTCCTGTTGGTTCTCTTTTGAGGCTACACGTTTAGACGTGCACGCCACACCAAATCTTTTCGAGTTACCACGTGTTGTTTAGGAGATACAAGGTAATTTTTTACGATGCATTATTTGTTCTCGTAAAGTGTTTCCAATAAGTACGTATTTGTCTTTACTCTGCAACACTGTATTTCCTTATAACGTTGTATTCTTACATGTTCTTTCGAGAGAAAAATCTCCTGTGCCTTCTCTTAAGTGGCTACACGCATAGACATACACGCAGCACCAAAGCTTTTCGAGTTACAACGAGTTGTTTAGGAAAAACAAGATAATTTTGCACGATGCGGGATATCCTTAAAACGTGGTTTTCTGACAAATTATGACGAAAGAAAGTTCTCCTGTGGGTTCTCTTTTGAGGCTACACGTTTAGACGTATGAGCCACACCAAATCTTTTCGAGTTACAACGTGTTGTTTACGAGATACAAGCAAATTTTTTACGATGCGTTATTTCTTCTCCTAAAGTGTTTCCAATATATACTTATTTGTCTTTACTCTGCAACACTGTATTTCCTTATAACGTGGTATTCTTACATATTCTTTCGAGAGAAAACTCTCCTGTGCATTCTCTTTTGAGGCTACACGCTTAGACAAACACTCAACACCAAAGCTTTTCGAGTTACACCGTGTTGTTTAGTAAAAACAAGATAATTTTGCACGATGCGAGATTTCCTTAAAACGTGTTTTCTGACAAATTTTGATGAAAGAAAATTCTCCTGTGAGTTCTCTTTTGAGGGTACATGTTTAGACGTACATGTCACACCAAATCTTTTCGAGTTACAACGTGTTGTTTAGGAGATACAAGCTTATTTTTTACGATGCGTTACTTCTTCTCATAAATTGTGTCCAATACTTACTTATTTGTCTTTACTCTGCAACACTGTATTTCCTTATAACGCGGTATTCTTACATATTCTTTCGAGAGAAAATTCTCCTGTGCATTCTCTTTTGAGGCTACACGCTTAGACATACACGCAGCACCAAAGCTTTTCGAGTTACAACGTGTTGTTTAGGAAAAACAAGATAATTTCCACGATGCGGGATTTCCATAAAACGTGGTTTTCTGACAAATTTTGACGAAAGAAAATACTCCTGTAAGTTCACTTTTGAGGCTACACGTTTAGACGTACACGCCACACCAAATCTTTTCGAGTTACATCGTGTTGTTTAGGAGATACAAGCTAATTTTGTACGATGCGTTATTTCTTCTCGTAAAATGTTTCCAATATATACGTATTTGTCTTTACTCTGCAACACTGTATTTCCATATAACGTGGTATTCTTATATATTCTTTCGAGAGAAAACTCTCCTGTGCGTTATCTTTTGAGGCCACACGTTTAGACATACACGCAACACCAAAGCTTTTCGAGTTACAATGTGTTGTTTAGGAAAAACAAGATAATTTCGCACAATGCGGGATTTCCTTAAAACGTGGTTTTCTGTCAAATTTTGACGAAAGAAAATTCTCCTGTGGGTTCTCTTTTGAGGCTACACGTTTCAACTTACACGTCACACCAAATCCTTCGAGTTACAACGTTTTGTTTAGGAAATACAAGCTAATTTTGTACGATGTATTATTCCTTCTCGTAAAGTGTTTCCAATAAGTAAGTATCTGTCTTTACTCTGCAACACTGTATTTCCTTATAACGTGGTATTCTTACATATTCTTTCGAGAGAATACTCTACTGTGCATTCTCTTTTGAGGCTACATGCTTAGACATACACGCAACACCAAAGCTTTTCGAGTTACAACGTGTTGTTTAGGAAAAACAAGATAATTCTCATGATGCAGGACTTCATTAAAACGTGGTTTTCAGAAAAAATTTTGACCAAAGAAAATTCTCCTGTGGGTTCTCTTTAGGGCTACGCATTTAGATGTAAACACCACACCAAATATTTTCGAGTTACAACGTGTTGGTTACACCAAAGCTTTTCGAGTTACAACGTGTTGTTTAGGAAAAACAAGATAATTTCGCACGATGCGGGATTTCCTTAAAACGTGGTTTTCCGACATATTTTGACGAAAGAAAATTCTCCTGTGGGTTCTCTTTTGAGGCTACACGTTTCAACGTACACGCCACACAAAATCTTTTCGCGTTACACCGTGTTGTTTACGAAATACAAGCTAATTTTGTATGATGTATTATTCCTTCTCGTAAAGTGTTTCCAATATGTATGTATCTGTCTTTACTGTGCAACACTGTATGTCCTTATAACGTGGTATTCTTACATATTCTTTCGAGAGAATACTCTCCTGTGCGTTCTCTTTTGAGGCTACACGCTTAGACATACATGCAAAACCAAAGCTTTTCGAGTTACAACGTGTTATTTAGGAAAAACAAGATAATTTCGCACGATGCGGGATTTCCATAAAATGTGGTTTTCTGAAAAAATTTTGACCAACGAAAATTCTCCTGTGGGTTCTCCTTTGAGGCTACACCTTTAGATAAACACCACACCAAATCCTTTTGAGTTACAACGTGTTGTTTAGGAGATACAAGCTAATTTTTTACCATGTGTTATTTCTTCTCGTAAAGTGTTTCCAATACGTACATATTTGTCTTTACTCTGCAACACTGTTTTTCCATATAACATGGAATAACAAATAGTACAAAATTAGCTTGTATCTCCTAAACAACACGTTATAACTCGAAAGGTTTTGGTGTGGCCTGTACGTCTAAACGTGTACCCTCAAAAGAGAACCCATGTTTTAAGGAAATCCCGCATCGTGCGCAATTATCTTCTTTTTCCTAAACAACACGTTTTAACTCGAAAAGCTTTGGTGTTGCGTGTATGTCTAAGCGTGTAGCCTCAAAAAAGAACGCACAAAAGAGTTTTCTCTCGAAAGAGTATGTAAGAATACCACTTTATAAGGAAATACAGTGTCGCAGAGTAAAGGCAAATACATACGTATTGGAAACACTTTACAAGAAGAAATAACGCAACGTACAAAATTAGTTTGTATCTCCTAAACAACACGTTGTAACTCGAAAAGATTTGGTGTGGCCTGTACGTCTAAACGTGTAGCCTCAAAAGAGAACCCACAGGAGAATTTTCTTTCGTCAAAATTTTTCAGAAAACCACGTTTTAAGGAAATCCCGCTTTAAGGAAATCCTAAACAACACGTTGTAACTCGAAAAGCTTTGGTGTTGCGTGTATGTTTAAGTGTGTAGCCTCAAAAGAGAACACACAGGAGAGTTTTTTCTCGATAGAATTTGTAAGGATACCACGTTATAAGGAAATACAGTGTTGCAGAATAAAGACAAATACGTAAGTATTGGAAACACATAAACTTTACGAGATGAAATAAAGCATCGTACAAAATTAGCTTGTATCTCCTAAACAACACGTGGTAACTCAAAAAGATTTGGTGTGGCGTGCACGTCTAAATGTGTAGCCTCAACAGAGAACACACAGGAGAATTTTCTTACGTTAAAATTTGTCAGAAAACCACTTTTTAAGGAAATCCCGCATCGTGGGAAATTATCTTGTTTTTCCTAATCAACACGTTGTAACTCGAAAAGCTTTGGTGGTGCATGTATGTCTAAGCGTGTAGCCTCCAAAGAGAACGCACAGGATAGTTTTCTCTCGAAAGAATATGTAAGAATACCACGTTGTAAGGAAATACAGTGTTGCAGAGTATAGACAAATATGTACTTATTGGAAACACTTTACGAAAAGAAATAACGCATCATGCAAACTTAGCTTGTATCTCCTAAACAACACGTTGTAACTCGAAAAGATTTGGTGTGGCGTGAACGACTAAACGTGTAGCCTCAAAGGAGAACCCACAGGAGAGCTTTCTTTCGTCAAAATTTGTCAGAAAACCACGTTTTAAGGAAATCCTGCATCCTGCGAAATTATCTTGTTTTTCCTAAACAACATGTTGTAACTCGAAAAGCTTTGGTGTGGCGTATATGTCTAAGCGTGTAGCCTCAAAAGAGAACGCACAGGAGAGTTTTCTCCCGAAAGAATATGTAGGAATACCACGTTATAAGGAAATACAGTGTTGCAGAGTAAAGACAAATAAATACTTATTGGAAACACATAAACTTTACGAGAAGAAATAAGACATAGTACAAAATTAGCTTGTATATCCTAAACAACACGTTATAACTCGAAAGGATTTGGTGTTGCGTGTATGTCTAAGCATGTAGCCTCAAAAGAGAATGCACAGGAGAGTTTTCTCTCGAAAGAATATGTAAGAATACCACGTTATAAGGAAACATATTGCTGCAGAGTAAAGACAAATACATACGTTTTGGAAGCACATTATGAGAAGAAATAACGCATGGTACAAAATTAGCTTGTATCTCCGAAACAACACGTGGTAACTCAAAAAGATTTGGTGTGGCGTGCACATCTAAACGTGTAGCCTCAAAAGAGAACCCACAGTACAATTTTCTTTCGTCAAAATTTGTCAGAAAACCATGTTTTAAGGAAATCCCGCATCGTGCGAAATTATCTTGTTTTTCCTAATCAACACGTTGTAACTCGAAAGGCTTTGGTGGTGCGTGTATGTCTAAGCGTGTAGCCTCCAAAGAGAACGTACAGGATAGTTTTCTCTCGAAAGAATATGTAAGAATACCACGTTATAAGGAAATACAGTGTTGCAGAGTATAGACAAATATGTACTTATTGGAAACACTTTAGGAGAAGAAATAACGCATCATGTAAAATTAGCTTGTATCTCCTAAACAACACGTTGTAACTCGACAAGATTTGGTGTGGCGTGTATGTCTAAACGTGTAGCCTCAAAAGAGAACCCACAGGAGAGTTTTCTTCGTCAAAATTTGTCAGAAAACCACGTTTAAGGAAATACAGCATCACGCGAAATTATCTTGTTTATCCTAAACATGTTGTAACTCGAAAAGCTTTGGTGGTGCGTTTATGTCTAAGCGTGTAACCTCAAAAGAGAACGCATAGGAGAGTTTTCTTCCGAAAGAATATGTAGGAATACCACGTTATAAGGAAATACAGTGTTGCAGAGTAAAGACAAATATATACTTATTGGAAACACTTAAGCTTTATGAGAAGAAATAACACATCATGCAAAATTAGCTTGTATCTCCTAAACAACACGTTTTAACTCGACAAGATTTGGTGTGGCGTGTATGTGTAAACGTGTAGCCTCAAAAGAGAAACCACAGGAGACTTTTCTTTCGTCTAAATTTGTCAGAAAACCACGTTTTAAGGAAATACCTCATCGTGCGAAATTATCTTGTTTTCCTAAACAACATGTAACTCGAAAAGCTTTGGTGGTGCGTGTATGTCTAAGCGTGTAGCCTCAAAAGAGAATGCACAGGAGAGTTTTCTTCCGAAAGAATATGTAGGAATACAACGTTATAAGGAAATACAGTGTTGCAGAGTAAAGACAAATGCATACTTATTGGAAACACTTAAGCTTTAGGAGACGAAATAACACATAGTAAAATTTAGTTTGTATACCCTAAACAACACGTTATAACTCGAAAGGATTTGGTGTGGCGTGTACGTCTAAATGTGTAGCCTCAAATGAGAACCCACAGGAAAATTTTCTTTCATCAAAATTTGTCAGAAAACCACGTTTAAAGAAATCCCGCATCATGCGAAATTATTTGTTTTTCCTAAAAAACACGTTGTAACTCGAAAAGCTTTGGTGTTGCGTTAATGTCTAAGCATGTAGCCTCCAAAGAGATCACACAGGAGAGTTTTCTCTCGAAAGAATATATAAGAATACCACGTTATAAGGAATACAGTGTTGCAGAGTAGAGGCAAATATATACATATTGGAAAAACTTAAACTTTACGAGAAGAAATAATTCATCGTTAAAAAATTAGCTTGTATCTCCGAAACAACAAGTTGTAACTCAAAAAGATTTGGTGTGGCGTGTACGTCTAAACGTGTAGCCTCAAAAGAGAATGCACAGGAGAGTTTTCTCCTGAAAGAATATGTAGGAATACTACGTTATAAGGAAATACAGTGTTGCAGAGTAAAGACAAATACATACATATTGGAAACACTTAAGCTTTACGAGAAGAAATAGCACATAGTACAAAATTAGCTTGTATATCCTAAACAACACGTTAGAACTCGAAAGGATTTGGTGTGGCGTGTACGTCTAAACATGCAGCCTCAAAAGAGAACCCACAGGAGAATTTTCTTTCGTCATAATTTGTCAGAAAACCACGTTTTAAGGAAATCCCCATCATGCGAAATTATCTTGTTTTTCCTAAACAACACGTTGTACCTCGAAAAACTTTCGTGTTGCCTGAATGTCTAAGTGTGTAGCCTCCAAAGAGAACGCACAGGAGAGTTTTCTCTCGAAAGAATATGTAAGAATACCACGTTATAAGGAAATACAGTGTTGCAGAGTAGAGGCAAATACATACGTATTGGAAACACTTAACCTTTACGAGAAGAAATAATTCATTGTAAAAAAATTAGCTTGTATCTCCTAAACAACAAGTTGCAACTCAAAAAGATTTGGTGTGGTGTGTACGTCTAAACGTTTAGCTTCAAAAGAGAACCCACAGGAGAATTTTCTTTCGTCAAAATTTGTCAGAAAACCACGTTTTAAGGAAATCCCGCATCGTGAGAAATTATCTTGTTCTTCCTAAACAACAAGTTGTAACTCGAAAAGCTTTGCTGTTGCGTGTATGTCTCAGCGTGTAGCCTCAAATGAGAACGCACAGGAGAGTTTTCTCTCGAAAAAATATGTAAGAATACCACGTTATAAGGAAATACAGTGTTGCAGAGTAAAGACAAATACTTATTGGAAAAACTTTATGAGAAGAAATAACGCATCATACAAAATTAGCTTGTATCTCCTAAACAAAACATTGTAACTCGAAAAGATTTGGTGTGGCGTGTACGTCTAAACGTGTAGCCTCAAAAGAGAACCCACAGGAGAATTTTTGTTCGTAAAATTTGTCAGAAATCCATGTTTTAAGGAAATCACTCATCGTGCGAAATTATCTTGTTTTTCCTAAACAACACGTTGTAACTCGAAAAGCTTTGATGTTGCGTGTATGTCTAAGCGTGTAGCCTCAAAAGAGAACGCACAGGAGAGTTTTCTCTCGAAAGAACATGTAAGAATACCACATTATAAGGAAATACAGTTTTGCAGAGTAAAGACAAATACGTATGTATTTGAAACACTCTATGAGAAGAAATAACGCATCGTAAAAAATTAGTTTGTATCTCCTAAACAACACGTTGTAACTCAAAAAGATTTGGTGTGGCATGTACGTCTAAACGTGCAGCCTCAAAAGAGAACCCACAGGATAATTTTCTTTCCTCAAAATTTGTCAGAAAACCACTTATTAAGGAAATCCCGCATCATGCGAAACTATCTTGTTTTTCCTAAACAACACATTGTAACTCGAAAATCTTTGGAGTTGCGTGTATGTCTAAGCATGTAGCCTCAAAAGAGAACGCACAGGAGAGATTTCTCTCGAACGAGTATGTAAGAATACCACGTTATAAAGAAATACATTGTGGCAAATTAAAGATAAATACGTTCCTTTTGGAAACACTTAAACTTTACAAGAAGATATAAAGCATTGTAAAAAATTAGCTTGTATCTCCTAAAGAACACGTTGTAACTCGAAAACATTTGGTGTGGCGTGTACGTCTAAATGTTTAGCCTCAAATGAAAACCCACAGGAGAATTTTATTTCCTCAATATTTGTCAGAAAACTACGTTTTAAGGAATTCCCGCATCGTGCGAAATTATCTTGTTTTTCCTAAACAACACGTTCTAACTCGAAATGCTTTGGTGTTGCGTGTATGTCTAAGCGTGTAGCCTCAAAAGAGAATGCACAGGAGAGTTTTCTCTCGAAAGAATATGTACGAATACCATGTTATAAGGAAATTCAGTGTTGTAGAGTAAAGACAAATACGTACGTATTGGAAACACTTTAGGAGAAGAAATAACGCATCGTAAAAATTAGCTTGTATCTCCTAAAGAACACGTTGTAACTCGAAAGATTTGGTGTGGCGTGTAGGTCGAAACATGTAGCCTCAAAAGAGAACCCACAGGAGAATTTTCTTTCGTCAAAATTTGTCAGAAAACCACGTTTTAAAGAAATCCCGCATTGTGCGCATTTATCTTGTTTTTCATAAACAAAACATTGTAACTCGAAAAGCTTTGGTGTTGGGTGTATGTGTAAGCGTGTAGCCTCAAAAGAGAATGCACAGGAGAGTTTTCTCCCAAAGAATATGTAGGAATACCACGTTATAAGGAAATATATTGCTGCAGAGTAAAGACAAATACATACGTATTGGAAACATATTATGAGAAGAAATAATGCATGGTACAAAATTTGCTTGTATCTCCTAAACAACACGTGGTAACTCAAAAAGATTTGGTGTGGCGTGCACGTCTAAATGTGTAGCCTCAAAAGAGAACCCACAGCAGAATTTTCTTACGTCAAAATTTGTCAGAAAACCACATTTTAAGGAAATCCCGCATCGTGCGAAATTATCCTGTTTTTCCTAATCAACACGTTGTAACTCGAAAAGCTTTGGTGTTGCGTGTATGTCTAAGCGTGTAGCCTCCAAAGAGAACGCACAGGATAGTTTTCTCTCGAAAGAATATGTAAGAATACCAGTTATAAGGAAATACAGTGTTGCAGAGTATAGACAAATATGTACTTATTGGAAACACTTTACGAGAAGAAATAACGCATCATGCAAAATTAGCTTGTATCTCCTGAACAACACGTTGCAACTCGAAAAGATTTGGTGTGGCGTGAACGACTAAACGTGTAGCCTCAAAGGAGAACCCACAGGAGGGTTTTCTTTCGTCAAAATTTGTCAGAAAACCACGTTTTAAGGAAATCCTGCATCCTGCGAAATTATCTTGTTTTTCCTAAACAACATGTTGTAACTCGAAAAGCTTTGATGTTGCGTATATGTCTAAGCATGTAGCCTCAAAAGAGAACGTACAGGAGAGTTTTCTCCCAAAGAATATGTAGGAATACCACGTTATAAGGAAATACAGTGTTGCAGAGTAAAGACAAATACATACTTATTGGAAACACTTAAACTTTACGAGAAGAAATAAAACATAGTAAAAAATTAGCTTGTATATCCTAAACAACACGTTATAACTTGAAAGGATTTGGTGTTGCGTGTATGTCTAAGCATGTAGCCTCAAAAGAGAATGCACAGAAGAGTTTTCTCCCGAAAGAATATGTAAGAATACCACATTATAAGGAAATATATTGCTACAGAGTAAAGACAAATACGTACGTATTGGAAACACATTATGAGAAGAAATAACGCATGGTACTAAATTAGCTTGTATCTCCGAAACAACACGTGGTAACTCAAAAAGATTTGGTGTGGCGTGTACATCTAAATGTGTAGCCTCAAAAGAGAACCAACAGGAGAATTTTCTTACGTCAAAATTTGTCAGAAAACCACTTTTTAAGGAAATCCCGCATCGTGCGAAATTATCTTGTTTTTCCTAATCAACATGTTGTAACTCGAAAAGCTTTGGTGGTGCGTGTATTTCTAAGCGTGTAGCCTCCAAAGAGAAGGCACAGGATAGTTTTCTCTCGAAAGAATATGTAAGAATACCACGTTATAAGGAAATACAGTGTTGCAGAGTATAGACAAATATGTACTTATTGGAAACACTTTAGGAGAAGAAATAACGCATCATGTAAAATTAGCTTGTATCTGCTAAACAACACGTTGTAACTCGACAAGATTTGGTGTGGCGTGTATGTCTAAACGTGTAGCCTCAAAAGAGAACCCACAGGAGAGTTTTCTTTCCTCAAAATTTGTCAGAAAACCATGTTTTAAGGAAATACCGCATCGTGCGAAATTATCTTGTTTTTCCTAAACAACATGTTGCAACTCGAAAAGCTTTGGTGTTGAGTGTATGTCTAAGCGTGTAGCCTCAAAAGAGAACGCACAGGAGAGTTTTCTCTCGAAAGAATATGTAAGAATACCACGTTATAAGGGAATACAGTGTTGCAGAGTAAAGACAAATACATACTTATTGGAAACACTTAAACTTTACGAGAAGAAATAACACGTAGTACAAAATTAGCTTGTATATCCTAAACAACACGTTATAATTCGAAAGGATTTGGTGTGGCGTGTACGTCTAAACGTGCAGCCTCAAAAAACCACCCACAGAAGAATTTTCTTTCGTCAAAATTTGTCAGAAAACCACGTTTTACGGAAATCCCGCATCATGCGAAATTATCTTGTTTTTCCTAAACAACACGTTGTAACTCGAAAAGCTTTGGTGTTGCGTGAATGTCTAAGCGTGTAGCCTCCAAAGAGAACACACAGGAGAGTTTTCTCTCGAAAGAATATGTAAGAATATCACGTTATAAGGAAATACAGTGTTGCAGAGTAGAGGCAAATACATACGTATTGGAAACACTTAAACTTTACGAGAATAAATAATTCATCTTTAAAAAATTAGCTTGTATCTCCTAAACAACAAGTTGTAACTCAAAAAGATTTGGTGTGGCGTGTACGTCTAAGGTGTAGCCTCAAAAGAGAACGCACAGGGGAGTTTTCTCCTGAAAGCATATGTAGGAATACCACGTTATAAGGAAATACAGTGTTGCAGAGTAAAGACATATACATACTTATTAGAAACAGTTAAGCTTTACGAGAAGAAATAACACATAGTACAAAATTAGCTTGTATATCCTAAACAACACGTTATAACTCGAAAGGATTTGGTGTGGCGTGTGCGTCTAAACGTGTAGCCTCAAAAGAGAACCCACAGGAGAATTTTCTTTCCTCAACACTTTTCAGAAAACCACGTTTTAAGGGAATCCCGCATCATGCGAAATTATCTTGCTTTTCCTAAACAACATGTTGTAACTAGAAAAGCTTTGGTGTTGCGTGAATATCTAAGCGTATAGCCTCCAAAGAGAACGCACAGGAGAGATTTCTCTCGAAAGAATATGTAAGAATACCACGTTATAAGGAAATACAGTGTGGCAGAGTAAAGTAAAATATGTACGTAATGGAAGCACTTTATGAGAGAAATAACGCATCTTGCAAAATTAGCTTGTATGTCCTAAACAACACGTTGTGACTCGAAAAGATTTGGTGTGGCCTGTACGTCTAAAAGTGTAGCCTCAAAAGAGAACCCACAGGAGAGTTTTCTTTCGTCAAAATTTGTCAGAAAACCACGTTTTAAGGAAATCCTGCATCGTGCAAAATTATCTTATTTTTCCTAATCAACACGTTGTAACTCGAAAAGCTTTGGTGGTGCGTGTATGTCTAAGCGTGTAGCCTCCAAAGAGAACGCACAGGATAGTTTTCTCTCAAAGAATATGTAAGAATACCACGTTATAAGGAAATACAATGTTGCAGAATTTAGACAAATATGTACTTATTGGAAACACTTTAGGAGAAGAAATAACGCATCATGCAAAATTAGCTCGTATCTCCTAAACAACACGTTTTAACTCGACAAGATTTGGTGTGGCGTGTATGTCTAAAGGTGTAGCCTCAAAAGAGAACCCACAGGAGAGTTTTCATTTGTCAAAATTTGTCAGAAAACCACGTTTTAAGGAAATACCGCATCGTGCGAAATTATCTTGTTTTTCCTAAACAACATGTTGTAACTCGAAAAGCTTTGGTGTTGCGTGTATGTCTAAGCATGTAGCCTCAAAAGAGAAGGCACAGGAGAGTTTTCTTCCGAAAGAATATGTAGGAATACCACGTTATAAGGAAATACAGTGTTGCAGAGTAAAGACAAATGCATACTTATTGGAAACACTTAAGCTTTACGAGAGGAAATAACACATAGCAAAATTAGTTTGTATATCCTAAACAACACGTTATAACTTGAAAAGATTAGGTGTGGCGTGTACGTCTAAACGTGTAGCCTCAAAAGAGAACCCACAGGAGAATTTTCTTTCATCAATATTTGTCAGAAAACCACGTTTTAAGGAAATCCCGCATCATGCGAAATTATCTTGTTTTTCCTAAACAACACGTTGTAACTCGAAAAGCTTTGGTGTTGCGTGTATGTCTAAGCGTGTAGCCTCAAAAGAGAACGCACAGGAGAGTTTTCTTCCAAAAGAATATGTAGGAATACCACGTTATATGAAAATACAGTGTTGCAGAGTAAAGACAAATGCATTCTTATTGGAAACACTTAAGTTTTACGAGAAGAAATAACACATAGTAAATATTAGTTTGTATATCTTAAACAACACGTTATAACTCGAAAGGATTTGCTGTGGCGTGTACGTCTAAACGTGTAGCCTCAAAAGAGAACCCACAGAAGAATTTTCTTTCATCAAAATTTGTCAGAAAACCACGTTTTAAGGAAATCCCGCATCATGCGAAATTATCTTGTTTTTCCTAAACAACACGTTGTAACTCGAAAAGCTTTGGTGTTGCGTGAATATCTAAGCGTGTAGCCTCCAAAGAGAACGCACAGGAGAGTTTTCTCTCGAAAGAATATGTAAGAATACCACGTTATAAGGAAATACAGTGTTGCAGAGTAGAGGCAAATATATACATATTGGAAACACTTAAACTTTAAGAGAAGAAATAATTCATCGTTAAAAAATAAGCTTGTACCTCCTAAACAACAAGTTGTAACTCAAAAAGATTTGGTGTGGCGTGTACGTCTAAACGTGTAGCCTCAAAAGAGAACGCACAGGAGAGTTTTCTCCCGAAAGAATATGTAGGAACACTACGTTATAAGGAAATACAGTGTTGCAGAGTAAAGACAAATGCATACTTATTGGAAACACTCAAGCTTTACGAGAGGAAATAACACATAGTAAAAATTAGTTTGTATATCCTAAACAACACGTTATAACTTGAAAGGATTAGATGTGGCGTGTACGTCTAAACGTGTAGCCTCAAAAGAGAACCCACAGGAGAATTTTCTTTCATCAATATTTGTCAGAAAACCACGTTTTAAGGAAATCACGCATCATGCGAAATTATCTTGTTTTTCCTAAACAACACGTTGTAACTCGAAAAGCTTTGGTGTTGCATGAATGTCTAAGCGTGTAGCCTCCAAAGAGAACGCACAGGAGAGTTTTCTCTCGAAAGAATATGTAAGAATACCACGTTATAAGGAAATACAGTGTTGCAGAGTAGAGGCAAATATATACATATTGGAAACACTTAAAATTTAAGAGAAGAAATAATTCATCGTTAAAAAATAAGCTTGTATCTCCTAAACAACAAGTTGTAACTCAAAAAGATTTGGTGTGGCGTGTACGTCTAAACGTGTAGCCTCAAAAGAGAACGCACAGGAGAGTTTTCTCCCGAAAGAATATGTAGGAATACTACGTTATAAGGAAATACAGTGTTGCAGAGTAAAGACAAATACATTCTTATTGGAAACACTTAAACTTTATGAGTAGAAATAACACATAGTACAAAATTAGCTTGTATATCCTAAACAACACGTTAGAACTCGAAAGGATTTGGTGTGGCGTGTACGTCTAAACGTGAAGCCTCAAAACAGAACCCACAGGAGAATTTTCTTTCGTCAAAATTTGTCAGAAAACCACGTTTTAAGGAAATCCCCATCATGCGAAATTATCTTGTTTTTCCTAAACAACACGTTGTAACTCGAAAAGCTTTGGTGTTGCGTGAATGTCTAAGTGTGTAGCCTCCAAAGAGAACGCACAGGAGAGTTTTCTCTCGAAAGAATATGTATGAATACCACGTTATAAGGAAATACAGTGTTGCAGAGTAGAGGCAAATACATACGTATTGGAAACACTTAAACTTTACGAGAAGAAATAATTCATCATTAAAAAATTAGCTTGTATCTCCTAAACAACAAGTTGTAACTCAAAAAGATTTGGTGTGGCGTGTACGTCTAAATGTTTAGCCTCAAAAGAGAACCCACAGGAGAATTTTCTTTCGTCAAAATTCGTCAGAAAACCACGTTTTAAGGAAATCCAGCATCGTGAGAAATTATCTTGTTCTTCCTAAACAACACGTTGTAACTCAAAAAGCTTTGGTGTTCCATGTATGTCTCAGCGTGTAGCCTCAAATGAGAATGCACAGGAGAGTTTTCTCTCGAAAAAATATGTAAGAATACCACCTTATAAGGAAATACAGTGTTGCAGAGTAAAGACAAATACTTACTTATTGGAAAAACTTTATGAGAAGAAATAACGCATCGTACCAAATTAGCCTGTATCTCCTAAACAACACGTTGAAACTTAAAAAGATTTGGTGTGGCCTGTACGTCTAAACGTGTAGTCTCAAAAGAGAACCAATAGGAGAAATTTCTTTTGTCAAAATTTGTCAGAAAACCACGTATTAAGGAAATCCCTCATCGTGCGAAATTATCTTGTTTTTCCTAAACAACACGTTGTAATGCGAAAAGCTTTGGTGTTGCGTGTATGTCTAAGCGTGTAGCCTCAAAAGAGGACGCACAGGAGAGTTTTCTCTCGAAAGAATATGTAAGAATACCACGTTATAAGGAAATACAGTGTTGCAGACTAAAGGCAAATACGTACGTATTGGAAACACTTTACAAGAAGAAATAACGCATCGTACAAAATTAGCTTGATCTCCTAAACAGCACATTGTAACTCGAAAAGATTTGGTGTGGTGTGTACGTCTAAATGTGTAGCCTCAAAAGAGAACCCACAGGAGAATTTTTGTTTGTTAAAATTTGTCAGAAATCCATGTTTTAAGGAAATCACTCATCGTGCGAAATTATCTTGTTTTTCCTAAACAACACGTTGTAACTCGAAAAGCTTTGATGTTGCGTGTATGTCTAAGCGTTTAGCCTCAAAAGAGAACGCACAGGAGAGTTTTCTCTCGAAAGAACATGTAAGAATACCACATTATAAGGAAATACAGTTTTGCAGAGTAAAGACAAATACGTATGTATTTGAAACACTCTATGAGAAGAAATAACGCATCGTAAAAGATTAGTTTGTATCTCCTAAACAACACGTTGTAACTCGAAAAGATTTGGTGTGGCATGTCCGTCTAAACGTGTAGCCTCAAAAGAGAACCCACAGGAGAATTGTCTTTCTTCAAAATTTGTCAGTAAACCACTTATTAAGGAAATCCCGCATCATGCGAAACTATCTTGTTTTTCCTAAACAACACATTGTAACTCGAAAATCTTTGGTGTTGCGTGTATATCTAAGCATGTAGCCTCAAAAGAGAACGCACAGGAGAGATTTCTCTCGAACGAGTATGTAAGAATACCACGTTATAAGGAAATACATTGTGGCAAATTAAAGATAACTACGTTCCTTTTGGAAACACTTAAACTTTACAAGAAGATATAATGCATCGTAAAAAATTAGCTTGTATCTCCTAAAGAACACGTTGTAACTCGAAAACATTTGGTGTGGCGTGTACGTCTAAACATTTAGCCTCAAATGAAAACCCACAGGAGAATTTTCTTTCCTCAAAATTTGTCAGAAAACCACATTTTAAGGAATTCCCGCATCATGAGAAATTATCTTGTTTTTCCTAAACAACACGTTCTAACTCGAAATGCTTTGGTGTTGCGTGTATGTCTAAGCGTGTAGCCTCAAAAGAGAATGCACAGGAGAGTTTTCTCTCGAAAGAATATGTACGAATACCATGTTATAAGGAAATACAGTGTTGTAGAGTAAAGACAAATACGTACATATTGGAAACACTTTAGGAGAAGAAATAACGCATCGTACAAAATTAGCTTGTATCTCCTAAACAACACGTTGTAACTCGAAAAGATTTGATGTGGCGTGTACGTCTAAACATGTAGCCTCAAAAGAGAACCCACAGGAGAATTTTCTTTCGTCAAAATTTGTCAGAAAACCACGTTTTAAGGAAATTCCGCATTGTGCGCAATTATCTTGTTTTTCATAAACAAAACATTGTAACTCGAAAAGCTTTGGTGTTGGGTATATGTGTAAGCGTGTAGCCTCAAAATAGAATGCACAGGAGAGTTTTCTCTCGAAAGAATATGTAAGAATACCACGTTATAAGGAAATATATTGCTGCAGAATAAAGACAAATACATACGTATTGGAAACATATTATGAGAAGAAATAATGCATGGTACAAAATTTGCTTGTATCTCCTAAACAACACGTGGTAACTCAAAAAGATTTGGTGTGGCGTGCACGTCTAAATGTGTAGACTCAAAAGAGAACCCACAGGAGAATTTTCTTACGTCAAAATTTGTCAGAAAACCACTTTTTAAGGAAATCCCGCATCGTGGGAAATTATCTTGTTTTTCCTAATCAACACGTTGTAACTCGAAAAGCTTTGGTGGTGCGTGTATGTCTAAGCGTGTAGCCTCCAAAGAGAACGCAAGGGATAGTTTTCTCTCGAAAGAATATGTAAGAATACCACGTTATAAGGAAATACAGTGTTGCAGAGTATAGACAAATATGTACTTCTTGGAAACACTTTACGAAAAGAAATAACGCATCATGCAAACTTAGCTTGTATCTCCTAAACAACACGTTGTAACTCGAAAAGATTTGTTGTGGCGTGAACGACTAAACGTGTAGCCTCAAAGGAGAACCCACAGGAGAGTTTTCTTTCGTCAAAATTTGTCAGAAAACCACGTTTTAAGGAAATCCTGCATCCTGCGAAATTATCTTGTTTTTCCTAAACAACATGTTGTAACTCGAAAAGCTTCGGTGTTGCGTATATGTCTAAGCGTGTAGCCTCAAAAGAGAACGCACAGGAGAGTTTTCTCCCGAAAGAATATGTAGGAATACCACTTTATAAGGAAATACAGTGTTGCAGAGTAAAGACAAATAAATACTTATTGGAAACACTTAAACTTTACGAGAAGAAATAAAACATAGTACAAAATTAGCTTGTATATCCTAAACAACACGTTATAACTCGAAAGGATTTGGTGTTGCGTGTATGTCTAAGCATGTAGCCTCAAAAGAGAATGCACAGGAGAGTTTTCTCTCGAAAGAATATGTAAGAATACCATGTTATAAGGAAACATATTGCTGCAGAGTAAAGACAAATACATACGTTTTGGAAACACATTAAGAGAAGAAATAACGCATGGTACAAAATTAGCTTGTATCTCCGAAACAACACGTGGTAACTCAAAAATATTTGGTGTGGTGTGTACATCTAAACGAGTAGCCTCAAAAGAGAACCCACAGGTGAATTTTCTTACGTCAAAATTAGTCAGAAAACCACGTTTTAAGGAAATCCCGCATCATGCGAAATTATCTTGTTTTTCCTAATCAACACGTTTTAACTCGAAAAGCTTTGGTGGTGCGTGTATGTCTAAGCGTATAGCCTCCAAAGAGAACGCACAGGATAGTTTTCTCTCGAAAGAATATGTAAGAATACCACGTTATAAGGAAATACAGTGTTGCAGAGTATAGACAAATATGTACTTATTGGAAACACTTTAGGAGAAGAAATAACGCATCATGTAAAATTAGCTTGTATCTCCTAAACAACACGTTGTAACTCGACAAGATTTGGTGTGGCATGTATGTCTAAACGTGTAGCCTCAAAAGAGAACCCACAGGAGAGTTTTCTTTCGTCAAAATTTGTCAGAAAACCACGTTTTAAGGAAATACCGCATCGTGCGAAATTATCTTGTTTATCCTAAACAACATGTTGTAACTCGAAAAGCTTTAGTGGTGCGTGTATGTCTAAGCGTGTAGCCTCAAGAGAGAACGCACAGGAGAGTTTTCTTCCGAAAGAATATGTAGGAATACCACGTTATAAGGAAATACAGTGTTGCAGAGTAAAGACAAATACATACTTATTGGAAACACTTAAGCTTTACGAGAAGAAATAACACATAGTACAAAATTAGCTTGTATATCCTAAACAACACGTTATATCTCGAAAGGATTTGGTGTGGCGTGTACGACTAAACGTGTAGCCTCAAAAGAGAACCCACAGGAGAATTTTCTTTCGTCAAAATTTGTCAGAAAACCACGTTTTAAGGAAATCCCGCATCATGCGAAATTATCTAGTTTTTCCTAAACAACACGTTGTAACTCGAAAAGCTTTGGTGTTGGGTGAATGTCTAAGCGTGTAGCCTCCAAAGAGAACGCACAGGAGAGTTTTCTCTCGAAAGAATATCTAAGAATATCACGTTATAAGGAAATACAGTGTGGCAGAGTAGAGGCAAGTACATACGTATTGGAAACACTTAAACTTTATGAGAAGAAATAATTCATCGTAAAAAAATTAGCTTGTATCTCCTAAACAACAAGTTGTAACTCAAAAAGATTTGGTGTGGCGTGTACGTCTAAAAGTGTAGCCTCAAAAGAGAACGCACAGGGGAGTTTTCTCCCGAAAGAATTTGTAGGAATACCACGTTATAAGGAAATACAGTGTTGCAGAGTAAAGACAAATACATACTTATTGGAAACAGTTAAGCTTTACGAGAAGAAATAACACATAGTACAAAATTAGCTTGTATATCCTAAACAACAGGTTATAACTCGATAGGATTTGGTGTGGCGTGTACGTCTAAACGTGTAGCCTCAAAAGAGAACCCACAGGAGAATTTTCTTTCGTCAACACTTTTCAGAAAACCACGTTTTAAGGGAATCCCACATCATGCGAAATTATCTTGTTTTTCCTAAACAACACGTTGTAACTCGAAAAGCTTTGGTGCTGCGTGAATGTCTAAGCGTGTAGCCTCCAAAGAGAACGCACAGGAGAGTTTTCTCTCGAAAGAATATGTAAGAATACCACGTTATAAGGAAATACAGTGTGGCAGAGTAAAGAAAATACGTAAGTAATGGGAGCACTTTATGAGAGAAATAACGCATCTTGCAAAACTAGCTTGTATGTCCTAAACAACACGTTGTAACTCGAAAAGATTTGGTGTGGCGTGTACGTCTAAAAGTGTAGCCTCAAAAGAGAACCCACAGGAGAGTTTTCTTTCGTCAAAATTTGTTAGAAAACCACGTTTTTAGGAAATCCCTCATCGTGGGAAATTATCTTGTTTTTCCTAATCAACACGTTGTAACTCGAAAATCTTTGGTGGTGCTTGTATGTCTAAGCGTGTAGCCTCCAAAGAGAATGCACAGGATAGTTTTCTCTCGAAAGAATATGTAAGAATACCACGTTATAAGGAAATACAGTGTTGCAGAATTTAGACAAATATGTACTTATTGGAAACACTTTAGGAGAAGAAATAACGCATCATGCAAAATTAACTTGTATCTCCTAAACAACACGTTGTAACTCGACAAGGTTTGGTGTGGCGTGTATGTCTAAACGTGTAGCCTCAAAAGAGAACACACAGGAGAGTTTTCTTTCGTCAAAATTTGTCAGAAAACCACGTTTTAAGGAAATACCGCATCGTGCGAAATTATCTTGTTTTTCCTAAACAACATGTAACTCGAAAAGCTTTGGTGGTGCGTGTATGTCTAAGCGTGTAGCCTCAAAAGAGAACGCACAGGAGAGTTTTCTTCCGAAAGAATATGTAGGAATACCACGTTATAAGGAAATACAGTGTTGCAGAGTAAAGACAAATGCATACTTATTGGAAACACTTAAGCTTTACGAGAAGAAATAACACATAGTAAAAATTAGTTTGTATACCCTAAACAACACGTTATAACTCGAAAGGATTTGGTGTGGCATGTACGTCTAAACGTGTAACCTCAAAAGAGAACCCACAGGAGAATTTTCTTTCATCAAAATTTGTCAGAAAACCACGTTTTAAGGAAATCCCGCATCATGCGAAATTATCTTGTTTTTCCTAAAAAACACGTTGTAACTCGAAAAGCTTTGGTGTTGCGTAAATGTCTAAGCGTGTAGCCTCCAAAGAGAACGCACAGGAGAGTTTTCTCTCGAAAGAATATGTAAGAATACCACGTTATAAGGAAATACAGTGTTGCAGAGTAGAGGCAAATATATACATATTGGAAACACTTAAACTTTAGGAGAAGAAATAATTCATCGTAAAAAAATTAGCTTGTATCTCCTAAACAACAAGTTGTAACTCAAAAAGATTTGGTGTGGCGTGTACGTCTAAACGTGTAGCCTCAAAAGAGAACGCACAGGGGAGTTTTCTCCCGAAAGAATATGTAGGAATACCACGTTATAAGGAAATACAGTGTTGCAGAGTAAAGACAAATACATACTTATTGGAAACAGTTAAGCTTTACGAGAAGAAATAACACATAGTACAATATTAGCTTCTATATCCTAAACAACAGGTTATAAATCGATAGGATTTGGTGTGGCTTGTACATCTAAACGTGTAGCCTCAAAAGAGAACCCACAGGAGAATTTTCTTTCGTCAACACTTTTCAGAAAACCACGTTTTAAGGGAATCCCGCATTGTGCGCAATTATCTTATTTTTCATAAACAAAACATTGTAACTCGAAAAGCTTTGGTGTTGGGTGTATGTGTAAGCGTGTAGCCTCAAAAGAGAATGCACAGGAGAGTTTTCTCTCGAAAGAATTTGTAAGAATACCAAGTTAAAAGGAAATATATTGCTAAAGAGTAAAGACAAATACATACGTATTGGAAACATATTATGGGAAGAATAAATGCATGGTACAAAATTTGCTTGTATCTCCTAAACAACACGTGGTAACTCAAAAAGATTTGGTGTGGCGTGCACGTCTAAATGTGTAGCCTCAAAAGAGAACCCACAGGAGAATTTTCTTACGTCAAAATCTGTCAGAAAACCACTTTTTAAGGAAATCCCGCATCGTGGGAAATTATCTTGTTTTTTCTAATCAACACGTTGTAACTCGAAAAGCTTTGGTGGTGCGTGTATGTCTAAGCGTGTAGCCTCCAAAGAGAACGCAAGGGATAGTTTTCTCTCGAAAGAATATGTAAGAATACCACGTTATAAGGAAATACACTGTTGCAGAGTGTAGACAAATATGTACTTATTGGAAACACTTTACGAAAAGAAATAACACATCATGCAAACTTAGCTTGTATCTCCTAAACAACACGTTGTAACTCGAAAAGATTTGGTGTGGCGTGAACGACTAAACGTGTACCCTCAAAGGAGAACCCACAGGAGAGTTTTCTTTCATCAAAATTTGTCAGAAAACCACGTTTTAAGGAAATCCTGCATCCTGCGAAATTATCTTGTTTTTCCTAAACAACATGTTGTAACTCGAAAAGCTTTGGTGTTGCGTATATGTCTAAGCGTGTAGCCTCAAAAGAGAACGCACAGGAGAGTTTTGTCCCGAAAGAATATGTAGGAATACCACGTTATAAGGAAATACAGTGTTGCAGAGTAAAGACAAATAAATACTTATTGGAAACACTTAAACTTTACGAGAAGAAATAAAACATAGTACAAAATTAGCTTGTATATCCTAAACAACACGTTATAACTCGAAAGGATTTGGTGTTGCGTGTATGTCTAAGCATGTACCCTCAAAAGAGAATGCACAGGAGAGTTTTCTCTCGAAAGAATATGTAAGAATACCACGTTATAAGGAAACATATTGCTGCAGAGTAAAGACAAATACATACGTTTTGGAAACACATTATGAGAAGAAATAACGCATGGTACAAAATTAGCTTGTATCTCCGAAACAACACATGGTAACTCAAAAAGATTTGATGTGGGTTGTACATCTAAACGTGTAGCCTCAAAAGAGAACCCACAGGAGAATTTTCTTACGTCAAAATTTGTCAGAAAACCATGTTTTAAGGAAATCCCGCATCGTGCGAAATTATCTTGTTTTTCCTAATCAACACGTTGTAACTCGAAAAGCTTTGGTGGTGCGTGTATGTCTAAGCCTGTAGCCTCCAAAGAGAACGCACAGGATAGTTTTCTCTCGAAAGAATATGTAAGAATACCACGTTATAAGGAAATACAGTGTTGCAGAGTATAGACAAATATGTACTTATTGGAAACACTTTTTGAGAAGAAATAACGCATCATGTAAAATTAGCTTGTATCTCCTAAACAACACGTTGTAACTCGACAAGATTTGGTGTGGCGTGTATGTCTATACGTGTAGCCTCAAAAGAGAACCCACAGGAGAGTTTTCTTTCGTGAAAATTTGTCAGAAAACCACGTTTTAAGGAAATACCGCATCGTGCGAAATTATCTTGTTTATTCTAAACAACATGTTGTAACTCGAAAAGCTTTGGTGGTGCGTGTATGTCTAAGCGTGTAGCCTCAAAAGAGAACGCACAGGAGAGTTTTCTCTCAAAGGAATATGTAAGAATACCACGTTATAAGGAAATACAGTGTTGCAGAGTAAAGACAAATACATACTTATTGGAAACACTTAAGCATTACGAGAAGAAATAACACATAGTACAAAATTAGCTTGTATATCCTAAACACCACGTTATAACTCGAAAGGATTTGGTGTGGCGTGTACGTCTAAACGTGTAGCCTCAAAAGAGAACCCACAGGAGAATTTTCTTACGTCAAAATTTGTCAGAAAACCATGTTTTAAGGAAATCCCGCATCATGCGAAATTATCTTGTTTTTCCTAAACAACACGTTGTAACTCGAAAAGCTTTGGTGTTGGGTGAATGTCTAAGCGTGTAGCCTCCAAAGAGAACGCACAGGAGAGTTTTCTCTCGAAAGAATATGTAAGAATATCACGTTATAAGGAAATACAGTGTGGCAGAGTATAGACAAATATGTATTTATTGGAAACACTTTAGGAGAAGAAATAACGCATCATGTAAAATTAGCTTGTATCTCCTAAACAACACGTTGTATCTCGACAAGATTTGGTGTGGCGTGTATGTCTAAAGGTGTAGCCTCAAAAGAGAACCCACAGGGGAGTTTTCTTTCGTCAAAATTTGTCAGAAAACCACGTTTTAAGGAAATACCGCATCGTGCGAAATTATCTTGTTTTTCCTAAACAACATGTTGCAACTCGAAAAGCTTTTGTGGTGCGTGTAAGTCTAAGCGTGTTGCCTCAAAAGAGAATGCACAGGAGAGTTTTCTTCTGAAAGAAGATGTAGGATTACCACGTTATAAGGAAATACAGTGTTGCAGAGTAGAGACAAATACATACTTATTGGAAACACTTAAGCTTTACGAGAAGAAATAACACATAGTACAAAATTAGCTTGTATATCCTAAACAACACGTTATATCTCGAAAGGATTTGGTGTGGCGTGTACGTCTAAACGTGCAGCCTCAAAAGAGAACCCACAGGAGATTTTTCTTTCATCAAAATTTGTCAGAAAACCACGTTTTAAGGAAATCCCGCATCATGCGAAATTATCTTGTTTTTCCTAAACAACACGTTGTAACTCGAAAAGCTTTGGTGTTGCGTGAATGTATAAGTGTGTAGCCTCCAAAGAAAACGCACAGGAGAGTTTTCTCTCGAAAGAATATGTAAGAATATCACGTTATAAGGAAATACAGTGTTGCAGAGTAGAGGCAAATACATACGTATTGGAAACACTTAAACTTTACGAGAAGAAATAATTCATCTTAAAAAAATTAGCTTGTATCTCCTAAACAACAAGTTGTAACTCAAAAAGATTTGGTGTGGCGTGTATGTCTAAATGTGTAGCCTCAAAAGAGAACGCACAGGAGAGTTTTCTCTCGAAAGAATATGTAAGAATACCACGTTATAAGGAAATACAGTGTTGCAGAGTAGAGGCAAATACATACGTATTGGAAACACTTAAACTTTACGAGAAGAAATAATTCATTGTAAAAAAATTAGCTTGTATCTCCTAAACAACAAGTTGCAACTCAAAGAGATTTGGTGTGGCGTGTACGTCTAAATGTTTAGCCTCAAAAGAGAACCGACAGGAGAATTTTCTTTCGTCAAAATTTGTCAGAAAACCACGTTTTAAGGAAATCCCGCATCGTGAGAAATTATCTTGTTCTTCCTAAACAACACGTTGTAACTCGAAAAGCTTTGCTGTTGCGTGTATGTCTCAGCGTGTAGCCTCAACTGAGAACGCACAGGAGAGTTTTCTCTCGAAAAAATATGTAAGAGTACCATGTTATAAGGAAATACATTGTTGCAGAGTAAAGACAAATACTTACTTATTGGAAAAACTTTATGAGAAGAAAGAACGCATCGTACAAAATTAGCTTGTATCTCCTAAACAACACATTGTAACTCGAAAAGATTTGGTGTGGCGTGTACATCTAAACGTGTAGCCTCAAAAGAGAACCCACAGGAGAATTTTTGTTCGTAAAATTTGTCAGAAATCCATGTTTTAAGGAAATCACTCATCGTGCGAAATTATCTTGTTTTTCCTAAACAACACGTTGTGACTCGAAAAGCTTTGATGTTGCGTGTATGGCTAAGCGTGTAGCCTCAAAAGAGAACGCACAGGAGAGTTTTCTCTCGAAAGAACATGTAAGAATACCACATTATAAGGAAATACAGTTTTGCAGAGTAAAGACAAATATGTATGTATTTGAAACACTCTATGAGAAGAAATAACGCATCGTAAAAAATTAGTTTGTATCTCCTAAACAACACGTTGTAACTCGAAAAGATTTGGTGTGGCATGTACGTCTCAACGTGTAGCCTCAAAAGAGAACCCACAGGAGAATTTTCTTTCGTCAAAATTTGTCAGAAAACCACTTATTAAGGAAATCCTTCATGATGCGAAACTATCTTGTTTTTCCTAAACAACACATTGTAACTCGAAAATCTTTGGTGTTGCGTGTATGTCTAAGCATGTAGCCTCAAAAGAGAACGCACAGGAGAGATTTCTCTCGAACGAGTATGTAAGAATACCACGTTATAAGGAAATACATTGTGGCAAATTAAAGATAAATACGTTCCTTTTGGAAACACTTAAACTTTACAAGAAGATATAAAGCATCGTAAAAAATTAGCTTGTATCTCCTAAAGAACACTTTGTAACTCGAAAACATTTGGTGTGGCGTGTACGTCTAAACGTTTAGCCTCAAATGAAAACCCACAGGAGAATTTTATTTCCTCAAAATTTGTCAGAAAACCACGTTTTAAGGAATTCCCGCATCGTGCGAAATTATCTTGTTTTTCCTAAACAACATGTTGTAACTCGAAAAGCTTTAATGTTGCATATATGTCTAAGGGTGTAGCCTCAAAAGAGAACGTACAGGAGAGTTTTCTCCCGAAAGAATATGTAGGAATACCACGTTATAAGGAAATACAATGTTGCAGAGTAAAGACAAATACATACTTATTGGAAACACTAAGCGTGTAGCCTCCAAAGAGAACGCACAGGATAGTTTTCTCTCGAAAGAATATGTGAGAATACCACGTTATTAGGAAATACAGTGTTGCAGAGTATAGACAAATATGTACTTATTGGAAACAACATGTTGCAACTCGAAAAGCTTTGGTGTTGCGTGTATGTCTAAGCGTGTAGCCTCAAAAGAGAACGCACAGGAGAGTTTTCTCTCGAAAGAATATGTAAGAATACCACGTTATAAGGGAATACAGTGTTGCAGAGTAAAGACAAATACATACTTATTGGAAACACTTAAGCTTTACGAGAAGAAATAACACGTAGTACAAAATTAGCTTGTATATCCTAAACAACACGTTATAATTCGAAAGGATTTGGTGTGGCGTGTACGTCTAAACGTGCAGCCTCAAAAAAGAACCCACAGAAGAATTTTCTTTCATCAAAATTTGTCAGAAAACCACATTTTATGGAAATCCCGCATCATGCGAAATTATCTTGTTTTTCCTAAACAACACGTTGTAACTCGAAAAGCTTTGGTGTTGCGTGAATGTCTAAGCGTGTAGCCTCCAAAGAAAACGCACAGGAGAGTTTTCTCTCGAAAGAATATGTAAGAATATCACGTTATAAGGAAATACAGTGTTGCAGAGTAGAGGCAAATACATACGTATTGGAAACACTTAAACTTTACGAGAATAAATAATTCATCTTTAAAAAATTAGCTTGTATCTCCTAAACAACAAGTTGTAACTCAAAAAGATTTGGTGTGGCGTGTACGTCTAAGGTGTAGCCTCAAAAGAGAACGCACAGGGGAGTTTTCTCCTGAAAGCATATGTAGGAATACCACATTATAAGGAAATACAGTGTTGCAGAATAAAGGCAAATACATACGTATTGGAAACACTTAAACATTACAAGACGAAATAACGCATCGTAAAAAAATTAGCTTGCATCTCCTAAACAACAAGTTGGAACTCAAAAAGATTTGGTGTCGCGTGTATGTCTAAACGTGTAGCCTCAAAAGAGAACCCACAGGACAATTTTCTTTCTTCAAAATTTGTCAGAAAACCACGTTTTATGGAAATCCCGCATCGTGAGAAATTATCTTGTTCTTCCTAAACAACACGTTGTAACTCGAAAAGCTTTGCTGTTGCTTGTATGTCTAAGCGTGTAGCCTCAAATGGGAATGCACAGGAGAGTTTTCTCTCGAAAAAATATGTAAGAATACCATGTTATAAGGAAATACAGTGTTGCTGAGTAAAGACAAATACTTACTTATTGGAAAAACTTTACGAGAAGAAATAACGCATCGTACAAAATTAGCTTGTATCTCCTAACCAACACGTTGTAACTTAAAAAGATTTGGTGTGGCCTGTACGTCTAAACGTGTAGTCTCAAAAGAGAACCCATAGTAGAATTTTCTTTGGTCAAAATTTGTCAGAAAACCACGTATTAAGGAAATTCCTAATCGTGCGAAATTATCTTGTTTTTCCTAAACAACACGTTTTAACGCGAAAAGCTTTGGTGTTGCGTGTATGTCTAAGTGTGTAGCCTCAAAAGAGGACACACAGGAGAGTTTTCTCTCGAAAGAAGATATAAGAATACCACGTTATAAGGAAATACAGTGTTGCAGACTAAAGGCAAATACGTACGTATTGGAAACACTTTAGAGAAGAAATATCGCATCTTACAAAATTAGCTTCTAGTTCCTAAACAACACGTTGTAACTTACTTCTCTTAAAGAGTTTCCAATAGGTACGTATTTGTCTTTACTCTGCAACACTGTATTTCCTTATAACGTGGTATTCTTACATATTCTTTCGAGAGAAAACTCTCCTGTTCGTTCTCTTTTGAGGCTACAAGCTTAGACATACATGCAACACCAAAGCTTTTCGAGTTACAACGTGTTGTTTAGGAAAAACAAGATAATATCGCAGGATGCGAGATTTCCTTAAAACGTGGTTTCCGACAAATTTTGATGAAAGAAAGTTCTCCTGTGGGTTCTCTTTTGAGGCTACACGTTTAAACGTACACCTCACACCAAATCTTTTCGAGTTACAAGGTGTTGTTAGGAGATACAAGCTAATTTTGTATGATGAGTTATTTCTTCTCGTAAAGTGTTTCCAATATGTACTTATTTGTCTTTACTCTGCAAAATTGTATTTCCTTATAACGTGGTATTCTTAAATATTCTTTCAAGAGAAAACTCTCCTGTGCCTTCTCTTTTGAGGATCCACGCTTACCCACACACGCAACACCAAATCTTTTCGAGTTACAACATTTTGTTTAGGAAAAAGAAGATGATTTCGCACGATGCAGGATTTCCTTAAAACGAGGTTTTCTGAAAAATTTTGTCGAAAGAAAATTCTCCTGTGGGTTCTCTTTTGAGGCTACACGTTTAGACGTACATGCCACACCAAATCTTTTCGAATTACAACATGTTGTTTCGGAGATACAAGCATAATTTTGTAAGATGCGTTACTTCTTCTCGTAAAGTGTTTCCAATATGTAAGTACTTGTCTTTACTCTGCAACACTGTATTTCCTTATAACTTGGTATTCTTATATATTCTTACGAGAGAAAACTATCCTGTGCGTTCCCTTTTTAGGCTACACACTTAGACATACAGGCAACACCAAAGCTTTTCGAGTTACAACGTGTTGTTTATGAAAAACAAGATAATTTCGCACGATGCGGGATTTCCTTAAAACGTAGTTTTCTGAAACATTTTGACGAAAGAAAATTCTTCAGTGGGTTCTCTTTTGAGGCTACACGTTTAGACGTACACGCCACACCAAATCCTTTCGATTTACCACGTGTTGTTTAGGAGATACAAGCTAATTTTGTATGATTCGTTATTTCTTCTCGTAAAGTGTTTCCAATAAGTACGTATTTGTCTTTACTCTGCAACACTGTATTTCCTTATAACGTTGTATTCTTACATATTCTTTCAAGAGAAAACTCTCCTGTGCGTTCTCTTTAGAGGCCATACGCTTAGACATACACGCAACGCCAAAGCTTTTCGAGTTACAATGTGTTGTTTAGGAAAAACAAGATAATTTCACAGGGTGCGAGATTTCCATAAAACGTGGTTTTCTGAAAAATTTTGACGAAACAAAGTTCTCCTGTGGGTTCTCTTTTGAGACTACACGTGTAGAGGTACGAGTCACACCAAATCTTTTCGAGTTACAACTTGTTGTTTAGGAGATACAAGCTAATTTTTTACGTTGCCTTATTTCTTCTCTTAAAGTGTTTCCAATAGAATTTGTCTTTACTCTGCAACACTGTATTTCCTTATAACGTGGTATTCTTACATATTCTTTCGAGCGAAAACTCTCCTGTGTGCTCTCTTTTGAGGCTACAGGCTTAGACATATACGCAACACCAAAGCATTTCGAGTTACAACGTGTTGTTTAGGAAAAACAAGATAATTTCGTACGATGCGAGATTTCCTTAAAACTTGGTTTCTGACAAATTTTGATGAAAGAAGATTCTCCTGTGGGTTCTCGTTTGAGGCTACACTTTTAGACTTACACGTCACACCAAATCTTTTCCAGTTACAACGTGTTGTTTAGGAGATACAAGCTAATTTTGTACGATGCATTATTTCTTCTCGTAAAGTGTTTCCAATATGTACTTATTTGTCTTTACTCTGCAAAATTGTATTTCCTTATAACGTGATATTCTTACATCTTCTTTCGAGAGAAAATTCTCCTGTGCCTTCTCTTTTGAGGCTACATGCTTACACATACACGCAACACAAAAGCTTTTCGAGTTACAACGTGTTGTTTAGGAAAAACAAGATAATTTCGTACGATGTGAGATTTCCTTAAAACGTGGTTTCTGACAAATTTTGATGAAAGAAAATTCTCCTGTGGGTTCTCGTTTGAGGCTACACTTTTAGACTTACACGTCACACCAAATCTTTTCGAGTTACAACGTGTTGTTTAGGAGATACAAGCTAATTTTGTACGATGCGTTATTTCTTCTCGTAAAGTGTTTCCAATATGTACTTATTTGTCTTTACTCTGCAAAATTGTATTTCCTTATAACGTGATATTCTTACATCTTCTTTCGAGAGAAAATTCTCCTGTGCCTTCTCTTTTGAGGCTCCACGCTTACACATACACGCAACACAAAAGCTTTTCGAGTTACAACGTGTTGTTTAGGAAAAACAAGATAATTTCGTACGATGTGAGATTTCCTTAAAACGTGGTTTCTGACAAATTTTGATGAAAGAAGATTCTCCTTTGGGTTCTCGTTTGAGGCTACACTTTTAGACTTACACGTCACACAAAATCTTTTCGAGTTACAACGTGTTGTTTAGGCGATACAAGCTAATTTTTTACGATGCGTTATTTCTTCTCCTAAAGTGTTTCCAATATGTACTTATTTGTCTTTACTCTGCAAAATTGTATATCCTTATAACGTGATATTCTTACATATTCTTTCGAGAGAAAATTCTCCTGTGCCTTCTCTTTTGAGGCTACAGGTTTACACATACACGCAACACCAAAGCTTTTCGAGTTACAACATGTTGTTTAGGAAAAAGAAGATGATTTCGCACGATGTGGCATTTCCTTAAAACGAGGTGTTCTGAAAAATTTTGAAGTAAGAAAATTCTCCTGTGGGTTCTCTTTTGAGGCTACACATTTAGACGTACATGCCACACCAAATCCTTTCGAGTTACCACGTGTTGTTTAGGAGATACAAGCTAATTTTGTACGATGCGTTATTTCTTCTTGTAAAGTGTTTCCGATACGTACTTATTTGTCTTTACTCTGCAACACTGTATTTCCTTATAACGTGGTATTCTTACATATTATTTCGAGAAAAAACTCTCCTGTGCGTTCTCTTTTGAGGCTACACGCTTAGACAAACATGCAACGCCAAAGTTTTTCGAGTTACAATGTGTTGTTTAGGAAAAACAAGATAATTTGGCATGATGCGAGATTTCCATAAAACGTGGTTTTCTGACAAATTTTGACGAAAGAAAATTCTCCTGTGGGTTCTCTTTTGAGGCTACACGTTTAGATGTACACGCCACACCAAATCCTTTCGAGTTACCACGTGTTGTTTAGGAGATACAAGCTAATTTTGTATGATGCGTTATTTCTTCTCGTAAAGTGTTTCCAATATGTACGTATTTGTCTTTACTCTGCAACACTGTATTTCCTTATAACGTTGTATTCTTTCATGTTCTTTCGAGAGAAAACTCTCCTGTGCATTCTCTTTAGAGGCTACATGCTCAGACATACACGCAACACCAAAGCTTTTCGAGTTACAACGTGTTGTTTAGGAAAAACAAGATAATTTTGCACGATGCGGGATTTCCTTAAAACGTGGTTTTCTGACAAATTTTGAAGAAAGAAAGTTCTCCTGTGTGTTCTCTTTTGAGGCTAAGCGTGTAGACATACGAGCCACACGAAATATTTTTGAGTTACAACGTGTTGTTTAGGAGATACAAGCAAATATTGTACAATGCGTTATTTCTTCTCATATAGTGTTTCCAATACGTACTTATTTGTCTTTACTCTGCAACACTGTATTTCCTTATAACGTGGTATTCTTACATATTCTTTCGAGGGAAAACAATCCTGTGCATTCTCTTTTGAGGTTACCCGCTTAGACAAACACGCAACGCCAAAGCTTTTGGAGTCACAACGTGTTGTTTAGGAAAAACAAGATAATTTCGCACGATACGAGATTTCCATTAAACGTGGTTTTCTGAAAAATTTTGACGAAACAAAGTTCTCCTGTGGGTTCTCTATTGAGGCTGCACGTGTAGAGGTACGAGCCACACCAAATCTTTTCGAGTTACTACGTGTTGTTTAGGAGATACAAGCTAATTTTCTAGGATGCGATATTTCTTCTCTTAAAGTGTTTCCAATACATACGTAGTTGTCTTTACTCTGCAACATTGTATTTCCATATAACGTAGTATTCTTACATATTCTTTCGAGAGAAAAATCTCCTGTGCGTTCTCTTTTGAGGCTACACGTGTAGACATACACCCAACACCGAAGCTTTTCGAGTTACAACGTGTTGTTTAGGAAAAACAAGATAATTTCGCACGATGCGAGACTTCCTTAAAACGTGGTTTCTGACAAATTTTGATGAAAGAAAATTCTCCTGTGTGTCCTCGTTTGAGGCTACACTTTTAGACGTACACGTCACACCAAATCCTTTCGAGTTACAACGTGTTGTTTAGGAGATACAAGCTAATTTTGTAAGATGCGTTATTTCTTCTCGTAAAGTGTTTCCAATATGTACTTATTTGTCTTTACTCTGCAAAATTGTATTTCCTTATAACGTGGTATTCTTACATATTCTTTGGAGTGAAAACTCTCCTGTGCCTTCTCTTTTGAGGCTCCACGCTTACACATACACGCAACATCATAGCTTTTCGAGTTACAACATGTTGTTTAGGAAAAAGAAGATGATTTTGCACGATGCGGGATTTCCTTAAAATGTGGTTTTCTGAAAAATTTTGAATAAAGAAAATTCTCCTGTGGGTTCTCTTTTGAGGCTACACGTTTAGACGTACACGCCACACCAAATCCTTTCAAGTTACCACGTGTTGTTTAGGAGATACAAGCTAATTTTGTACGAAGCATTATTTCTTCTCGTAAAGTGTTTCCAATACGTACTTATTTGTCTTTAATCTGCTACACTGTATTTCCTTATAACATGGTATTCTTACATATTATTTCGAGGGAAAACTCTCCTGTGCGTTCTCTTTTGAGGGGACACGCTTAGACAAACATGCAACGCCAAACCTTTTCGAGTTACAATGTGTTGTTTAGGAAAAACAAGATAATTTAGCACGATGCGAGATTTCCATAAAACGTGGTTTTCTGAAAAATTTTGACGAAAGAAAGTTCTCCTGTGGGTTCTCTTTTGAGGCTACACGTGTAGAGGTACGAGCCACACCAAATCTTTTCGAATTACAACGTGTTGTTTAGGAGATATAAGCTAATTTTTTTACGATGCGTTAATTCTTCTCATAAAGTGTTTCCAATAAGTACATATTTGTCTTTATACTGCAGCATTATATTTCCTTATAACGTGGTATTCTTACATATTCCTTCGAGAGAAAACTATCCTGTGCGTTCCCTTTTGAGGCTACACACTTAGACATACAGGCAACACCAAAGCTTTTCGAGTTACAACGTGTTGTTTATGGAAAACAAGATAATTTTGTACGATGCGGGATTTCCTTAAAATGTGATTTTCTGACAAATTTTGACGAAAGAAAATTCTCCTGTGGCTTCTGTTTTGAGGCTACACGTTTAGACGTGCACGCCACACCAAATCCTTTCGAGTTACAACGTGTTGTTTAAGAGATACAAGCTAATTTTGTATGATGCGTTATTTCTTTTCGTAAAGTGGTTCCAATACATATGTATTTGTCTTTACTCTGCAACACTGTATTTCCTTATAACGTTGTATTCTTACATGTTCTTTCGAGAGAAAACTCTCCTGTGCATTCTCTTTAGAGGCTACATGCTCAGACATACACACAACACCAAAGCTTTTCGAGTTACAACGTGTTGTTTAGGAAAAACAAGATAATTTTGCACGAAGCGGGATTTCCTTAAAACGTGGTTTTCTGACAAATTTTGACGAAAGAAAGTTCTCCTGTAGGTTCTCTTTTGAGGCTACACGTGTAGACGTACGAGCCACACCAAATATTTTTCAGTTACAACGTGTTGTTTAGGAGACACAAGCAAATATTGTACGATGCGTTATTTCTTCTCGTAAAGTGTTTCCAATACGTACGTATTTGTCTTTACTCTGCAACACTGTATTTCCTTATAACGTGGTATTCGTACATATTCTTTCGAGAGAAAACTCTCCCTTGTGTTCTCTTTTGAGGCTACACGATTAGACAAACACGCAACACCAAAGCTTTTCGAGTTACAACGTGTTGTTTAGGAAAAAGAAGATGATTTCGCATGATGCGGGATTTCCTAAAAACCTGGTTTTCTGAAAAATTTTGACGAAAGAAAATTCTCCTGTGGGTTCACTTTTGAGGCTACATATTTAGACGTACACGTCACACCAAATCTTTTCGAGTTACATTGTGTTGTTTAGGAGATACAAGCTAATTTTTTATAATGCGTTAATTCTCGTAAAGTGTTTCCAATACGTACGTATTTGTCTTTACTCTGCAACACTGTATTTCCTTATAACGTGGTATTCTTACATATTCTTTCGAGAGAAAACTATCCTGTGCATTCCCTTTTGAGGCTAAACACTTAGACATACAGGCAACACCAAAGCTTTTTGAGTTACAACGTGTTGTTTATAAAAAACAAGATACTTTCGCACGATGCCGGATTTCCTTAAAACATGGTTTTCTGACAAATTTTGACGAAAGAAAATTATTCTGTTTGTTCTCTTTTGAGGCTTCACGTTTCGACGTGCACGTCACACCTAATCCTTTCGAGTTACCACGTGTTGTTTAGGAGATACAAGCTAATTTTGTACGATGCTTTATTTCTTCTCATAAAGTGTTTCCAATACGTACGTATTTGTCTTTACTCTGCAACACTGTACTTCATTATAACGTGGTATTCTTACACATTCTTTCGAGAGAAAACTATCCTGTGCGTTCCCTTTTGAGGCTACACACTTAGACATACAGGCAACACCAAAGCTTGTCCAAGTTACAACGTGTTGTTTATGAAAAACAAGATAATTTCGCACGATGCGTGATTTCCTTAAAACTTGGTGTTCTGACAAATTTTGACGAAAGAAAATTCTCCTGTGGGTTCTCTATTGAGGCTACACGTTTAGACGTGCACGCCACACCATACCCTTTGGAATTACCACGTGTTGTTTAGGAGATACAAGCTAATTTTGTACGATGCATTATTTATTCTCGTAAAGTGTTTCCAATATTTACGTATTTGTCTTTACTCTGCAACACTGTATTTCCCTATAACATTGTATTCTTACATGTTCTTTCGAGAGAAAACTCTCCGGTGCGTTCTCTTTAGAGGCTACACGCTTAGACATACACGCAACACCAAAGCTTTTCGAGTTACAACGTGTTGTTTAGGAAAAACAGGATAATTTTGCACGATGCGGGATATCCTTAAAACGTGGTTTTCTGACAAATTTTGACGAAAGAAAGTTCTCCTGTGCGTTGTCTATTGAGGCTACAGGTTTAGACGTACACGCCACACCAAATCTTTTCGAGTTACAACTTGTTGTTTAGGAGATACAAGCAAATTTTGTTCGATGCGTTATTTCTTCTTGTAAAGTGTGTCCAATATGTACTTAATTGTCTTTACTCTGCAACACTGTATTTCCTTATAACGTGGTATTCTTACATATTCTTTCGAGGGAAAACTCTCCTGTGCGTTTTTTTTTTTGGGGCTACACGCTTAGACATACACGCAACGCCAAAGCTTTTCGAGTTATAGCGTGTTGTTTAGGAAAAACAAGATAATTTCGCACGATGCGAGATTCCATAAAACGTGGTTTTCTGAAAAATTTTGACTGAAGAAAGTTCTCCTGTGGGTTCTCTTTTGAGGCTACATGTTTAGACGTACACGTCACACCAAATCTTTTCGAGTTACAACGTGTTGTTTAGGAGATACAAGCTAATTTCGTACGATGCGTTATTTCTTCTCGTAAAGTATTTCCAATATGTACTTAATTGTCTTTACTCTGCAACACTGTATTTCCTTATAACATGGTATTCTTACATATTCTTTCGAGGGAAAACTCTCCTGTGCGTTTTTTTTTGGGGGGGCTACATGCTTAGACATACACGCAACGCCAAAGCTTTTCGAGTTACAGCGTGTTGTTTAGGAAAAACAAGATAATTTCGCAAGATGCGAGATTTCCATACAACGTGGTTTTCTGACAAATTTTGATGAAAGATAATTCTACTGTGGGTTCTCTTTTGAGGCTACACGTTTAGACGTACACGTCACACCAAATCTTAACGAGTTACAACGTGTTGTTTACGAGATACAAGCTAATTTTGTATGATGCGTTATTTCTCCTCATAAAGTGTTTCCAATAAGTACTTATTTGTCTTTACTCTGCAAAATTATATTTCCTTATAACGTGGTATTCTTACATATTCTTTTGAGGGAAAACTCTCCTGTGTGTTCTCTTTTGAGGCTACATGCTTAGACATACACGCAACGACAAAGCTTTTCAAGTTACAACGTGTTGTTTAGGAAAAACAAGATAATTTTGCATGATGCGAGATTTCCTTAAAACGTGGTTTCTGATAAATTTTGATGAAAGAAAATTCTCCTGTGGGTTCTCTTTTGATGCTACACGTTTAGACATACACGTCACACCAAATCTTTTCGAGTTACAACGTGTTGTTTAGGAGATACAAGTTAATTTTGTACGATGCGTTATTTCTTCTCGTAAAGTGTTTCCAATATGTACTTATTTGTCTTTACTCTGCAAAATTGTATTTCCTTATAACGTGGTATTCTTACATATTCTTTCGAGAGAAAACGCTCCTGTGCCTTTTCTTTTGAGGCTCCACGCTTACACATACATGCAACACCAAAGATTTTCGAGTTACAATATGTTGTTTAGGAAAAAGAAGATGATTTCGCACGATGCGGGATTTCCTTAAAACGTGGTTTTCTGAAAAAATTTGACGAAAGAAAATTCTCCTGTGGGTTCTCTTTTGAGGCTACATGTTTAGACGTACACGCCACACAAAATCTTTTCGAGTTACAAAGTGTTGTTTAGGAGATACAAGCTAATTTTGTAAGATGCGTCAATTCTTCTCATAAAGTGTTTCCAATACGTACGTATTTGTCTTTATTCTGCAACACTGTATTTCCTTATAACGTGGTATTCTTACTTATTCTTTCGAGAGAAAACTATCCTGTGCGTTCCCTTTTGAGGCTACACACTTAGACATACAGGCAACACCAAAGCTTTTCGAGTTTCAACGTGTTGTTTATGAAAAACAAGATTATTTCGCACAATGCGGGATTTCCTTAAAACATGGTTTTCTGACAAATTTTGACGAAAGTAAGTTCTCCTGTGAGTTCTCTTTTGAGACTCCACGTTTAGACATACACGCCACACCAAATCCTTTCGAGTTACCATGTGTTGCTTAGGAGATACAAGCTAATTTAGTACGATGCATTATTTCTTCACTTAACGTGTTTCCAATACATTCTTATTTGTCTTTACTCTGCTACACTGTATTTCCTTATAACGTGGTATTCTTACATATTCTTTCGAGAGAAAACTCTCCTGTGCATTCTCATTTGAGGCTACAAGATTAGACATACACTCAACACCAAAGCTTTTCGAGTTACAACGTGTTGTTTAGGAAATCAAGATAATTTCGCACGATGCGAGATTTCCTTAAAACGTGGTTTCTGACAAATTTTGATGAAAGAAAATTATCCTGTGGGTTCTCTTTTGAGGCTACACGTTTAGACATACACGTAACACCAAATCTTTTCGAGTTACAACGTGTTGTTTAGGAGACACATGTTAATTTTGTACGATGCGTTATTACTTCTTGTAAAGTGTTTCCAATATGTACTTATTTGTATTTACTCTGCAAAATTGTATTTCCTTATACCATGGTATTATTACATATTCTTTC
The DNA here is from genome assembly GCF_947179515.1 of Apodemus sylvaticus. NCBI lineage: Eukaryota > Metazoa > Chordata > Mammalia > Rodentia > Muridae > Apodemus > Apodemus sylvaticus. Next base: position 94,571 of record NW_026263435.1, read on the forward strand.
GAGGGAAAACTCTCTTGTGCCTTCTCTTTTGAGGCTCCATCCTTACACATACACGCAACACCAAAGCTTTTCGAGTTACAACATGTTGTTTAGGAAAACGGAGGTGATTTTGCACGATGCGGGATTTCCTTAAAACGTGGTTTTCTGACCAATTTTGACGAAAGAAAGTTCTCCTGTGGGTTCTCTTTTGAGGCTACACGTGTAGAGGTATGAGCCACACCAAATCTTTTCGAGTTACAACGTGTTGTTTAGGAGATACAAGCAAATTTTTTACGATGCGGTATTTCTTCTCCTAAAGTGTTTCCAATATGTACTTATTTGTCTTTACTCTGCAACACAGTATTTCCTTATCTCGTGGTATACTTACATATTCTTTCGAGAGAAAACTCTCCTGTGCGTTCTCTTTTGAGGCTACACGCTTAGACAAACACTCAGCACCAAAGCTTTTCAAGTTACACTGTGTTGTTTAGGAAAAGCAAGATAATTTTGCACGATGCGAGATTTCCTTAAAACGTGTTTTCTGACAAATTTTGATGAAAGAAAATTCTCCTGTGAGTTCTCTTTTGAGGCTACACGTTTAGACGTACATGTCACACCAAATCTTTTCGAGTTACAACGTGTTGTTTAGGAGATACAAGCTAATTTTTTACGATGCGTAATTTCTTCTCGTAAAGTGTTACCAATAAGTACTTATTTGTCTTTACTCTGCAAAATTTTATTTCCTTATAACGTGGTATTCTTACATATTCTTTCGAGAGAAAACTCCCCTGTGCATTCTCTTTAGAGGCTCCACGCTTACACATACACGCAACACCAAAGCTTTTCGAATTACAACATGTTGTTTAGGAAAAAGAAGATGATTTCGCACGATGCGGGATTTCCTTAAAACGTGGTTTTCTGAAATATTTTGACGAAAGAAAATTCTCCTGTGGGTTCTCTTTTGAGGCTACATGTTTAGATGTACACGCCACACCAAATCCTTTCGAGTTACAACGGGTTGTTTAGGAGATACAAACTAATTTTGTATGATGTGTTAATTCTTCTCATAAAGTGTTTCCAATACGTACGTATTTGTCTTTACTCTGCAACACTGTATTTCCTTATAACGTGGTATTCTTACATATTCTTTCGAGAGAAAACTATCCTCTGCATTCCCTTTTGAATCTACACACTTAGACATACAGGCAACACCAAAGCTTTTCGAGTTACAACGTGTTGTTTCTGAAAAACAAGATTATTTCGCATGATGCGGGATTTCCTTAAAACGTGGTTTTCTGACAAATTTTGACGAAAGAAAATTATCCTGTGGGTTCTCTTTTGAGGCTCCACGTTTAGACTTACACGCCACACCAAATCCTTTCGAGTTACCACGTGTTGTTTAGGAGATACAAGCTAATTTTGTACGATGCGTTATTTTCTGACAAATTTTGACGAAAGAAAATTATCCTGTGGGTTCTCTTTTGAGGCTCCACGTTTAGAAGTAAACGCCACACCAAATACTTTCGAGTTACAACTTGTTGTTTAGGAGATACAAGCTAATTTTGTACGATGCGTTATTTCTTCTCATAAAGTGTTTCCAATATTTACTTATTTGTCTTTACTCTGCAACACTGTATTTCCTTATAACGTTGTATTCTTACATGTTCTTTCGAGAGAAATCTCTCCTGTGCGTTCTCTTTAGAGGCTACAGGCTTAGACATACACGCAACACCAAAGCTTTTCGAGTTACAACATGTTGTTTAGGAAAAACAAGATAATTTTGCACGATGCGGGATTTTCTTAAAACGAGGTTTTCTGACAAATTTTGACGAAAGAAAGTTCTCCTGTGGGTTCTCTTTTGAGGCTACACATGCAGACATTTGAGCCACACCAAAACTTTTCGAGTTACAACGTGTTGTTTAGGAGATACAAGCAAATTATTTAGGATGCGTTATTTCCTCTCATAAAGTGTTTCCAATAAGTACTTATTTGTCTTTACTCTGCAACACTGTATTTCCTTCTAACGTGGTATTCTTACATATTCTTTCGAGAGAAAACTCTCTTGTGCGTTCTCTTTTTGAGGCTACACGCTTAGACAAACACTCAACACCAAAGCTTTTCGAGTTACAACGTGTTGTTTAGGAAAAACAAGATTATTTCGCACGATGTGAGATTTCCTTAAAACGTGTTTTCTGACAAATTTTGATGAAAGAAAATATTCGTGTGGGTTCTCTTTTGAGGCTACTCATTTATACGTACACGTCACACCAAATCTTTTCGAGTTACAACGTGTTGTTTAGGATGCGTTATTTCTTCTCGTAAAGTGTTTCTAATACGTACTTATTTGTCTTTACTCTGCAAAAGTGTATTTCCTTATAACGTGGTATTCTTACATATTCTTTCGAGAGAAAACTCTCCTGTGCTTTCTCTTTTGAGTCTCCACGCTTACACATAAACGCAACACCAACGCTTTTTGAGTTACAACATGTTGTTTAGGAAAAAGAAGATGATTTCGCATGATGCGGGATTTCCTTAAAACGTGGTTTTCTGAAAAAATTTGACGAAAGAAAATTCTCCTGTGGGTTCTCTTTTGAGGCTCCATGTTTAGATGTACATGCCACACCAAATCTTTTCGAGTTACAACGTGTTGTTTAAGAGATGCAAGCTAATTTTGTACGATGCATTAATTCTTCTCATAAAGTGTTTCCAATACGTACGTATTTGTCTTTCCTTTGCAACACTGTATTTCCTTATAACGTGGTATTCTTACATATTCTTTTGAGAGAATACTATCCTGTGCATTCCCTTTTGAGGCTACACACTTAGACATACAGGCAACACCAAAGCTTTTCGAGTTAGAACGTGTTGTTTATGAAAAACAAGATAATTTCGCACGATGCGGGATTTCCTTAAAACGTGGTTTTCTGACAAATTTTGACGAAAGAAAATTCTCCTGTGGGTTCTCTTTTGAGGCTTCACGTTTAGACGTGCACGCCACACCAAATCCTTTCGAGTTACCACGTGTTGTTTAGGAGATACAAGCTAATTTTGTATGATGCGTTATTTCTTCTCGTAAAGTATTTTCAATAGGTACGTATTTGTCTTTATTCTGCAACACTGTATTTCCTTATAACGTGGTATTCTTACATATTCTTTCGAGAGAAAACTATCCTGTGCGTTCCCTTTTGAGGCTACACACTTAGACATACAGGCAACACCAAAGCTTTTCGAGTTACAACGTGTTGTTTATGAAAAACAAGATAATTTCGCACGATGCGGGATTTCCTTAAAACGTGGTTTTCTGACAAATTTTGACGAAAGAAAATTCTCCTGTGGGTTCTCTTTTGAGGCTTCACGTTTAGACGTGCACGCCACACCAAATCCTTTCGAGTTACCACGTGTTGTTTAGGAGATACAAGCTAATTTTGTATGATGCGTTATTTCTTCTCGTAAAGTATTTTCAATAGGTACGTATTTGTCTTTATTCTGCAACACTGTATTTCCTTATAACGTGGTATTCTTACATATTCTTTCGAGAGAAAACTATCCTGTGCATTCCCTTTTGAGGCTACACACTTAGACATACAGGCAACACCAAAGCTTTTCGAGTTACAACGTGTTGTTTATGAAAAACAAGATAATTTCGCACGATGCGGGATTTCCTTAAAACGTGGTGTTCTGACAAATTTTGACAAACGATAATTCTCCTGTTGGTTCTCTTTTGAGGCTACACGTTTAGAAGTGCATGCCACACCAAATCTTTTCGAGTTGCCACGTGTTGTTTAGGAGATACAAGCTAATTTTGTACGATGCGTTATTTCTTCTCGTAAAGTGTTTCCAATAAGTACGTATTTGTCTTTACTCTGCAACACTGTATTTCCTTATAACGTTGTATTCTTACATGTTCTTTGGAGAGAAAAGTCTCCTGTGCGTTCTCTTTAGAGGCTACATGCATAGACATACACGCAACACAAAAGCTTTTCGATTTACAACGTGTTGTTTAGGAAAAACAAGATAATTTTGCACGATGCGGGATATCCTTAAAACGTGGTTTTCTGAGAAATTTTGACGAAAGAAAGTTCTCCTGTGGGTTCTCTTTTGAGGCTACACGTTTAGATGTACGAGCCACACCAAATCTTTTCGTGTTGCAACGTGTTGTTTACGAGATTCCAGCAAATTTTTTACGATTCGTTATTTCTTCTCGTAAAGTGTTTTCAATACGTACTTATTTGTCTTTACTCTGCAACACTGTATTTCCTTATAACGTGGTATTCTTACATATTCTTTCGAGAGAAAAATCTCCTGTGCGTTCCCTTTTGAGGCTACACTCTTAGACAAAAACTCAACACCAAAGCTTTTCGGGTTACACCGTGTTGTTTAGGAAAAACAAGATAATTTTGCACGATGTGAGATTTCCTTAAAACGTGTTTTCTGACAATTTTGATGAAAGAAAATTCTCCTGTGGGTTCTCTTTTGAGGCTACATGTTTAGATGTACATGCCACACCAAATCCTTTCGAGTTACAACGGGTTGTTTAGGAGATACAAAGTAATTTTGTACGATGTGTTAATTCTTCTCATAAAGTGTTTCCAATACGTACGTATTTGTCTTTACTCTGCAACACTGTATTTCCTTCTAACGTGGTATTCTTACATATTCTTTCGAGAGAAAACTATCCTCTGCGTTCCCTTTTGAATCTACACACTTAGACATACAGGCAACACAAAAGCTTTTCGAGTTACAACGTGTTGTTTCTGAAAAACAAGATTATTTCGCATGATGCGGGATTTCCTTAAAACGTGGTTTTCTGACAAATTTTGACGAAAGAAAATTATCCTGTGGGTTCTCTTTTGAGGCTCCACGTTTAGACGTACACGCCACACCAAATCCTTCCGAGTTACCACGTGTTGTTTAGGAGATACAAGCTAATTTTGTACGATGCGTTATTTTCTGACAAATTTTGACGAAAGAAAATTATCCTGTGGGTTCTCTTTTGAGGCTCCACGTTTAGAAGTACACGCCACACCAAATACTTTCGAGTTACAACGTGTTGTTTAGGAGATACAAGCTAATTTTGTACGATGCGTTATTTCTTCTCATAAAGTGTTTCCAATATTTACTTATTTGTCTTTACTCTGCAACACTGTATTTCCTTATAACGTTGTATTCTTACATGTTCTTTCGAGAGAAATCTCTCCTGTGCGTTCTCTTTAGAGGCTACAGGCTTAGACATACACGCAACACCAAAGCTTTTCGAGTTACAACATGTTGTTTAGGAAAAACAAGATAATTTTGCACGATGCGGGATTTTCTTAAAACGAGGTTTTCTGACAAATTTTGACGAAAGAAAGTTCTCCTGTGGGTTCTCTTTTGAGGCTACACATGCAGACATTTGAGCCACACCAAAACTTTTCGAGTTACAACGTGTTGTTTAGGAGATACAAGCAAATTATTTAGGATGCGTTATTTCCTCTCGTAAAGTGTTTCCAATAAGTACTTATTTGTCTTTACTCTGCAACACTGTATTTCCTTCTAACGTGGTATTCTTACATATTCTTTCGAGAGAAAACTCTCTTGTGCGTTCTCTTTTTGAGGCTACACGCTTAGACAAACACTCAACACCAAAGCTTTTCGAGTTACAACGTGTTGTTTAGGAAAAACAAGATTATTTCGCACGATGTGAGATTTCCTTAAAACGTGTTTTCTGACAAATTTTGATGAAAGAAAATTTTCCTGTGGGTTCTCTTTTGAGGCTATACATTTATACGTACACGTCACACCAAATCTTTTCGAGTTACAACGTGTTGTTTAGGATGCGTTATTTCTTCTCGTAAAGTGTTTCCAATACGTACTTATTTGTCTTTACTCTGCAAAATTGTATTTCCTTATAACGTGGTATTCTTACATATTTTTTCGAGAGAAAACTCTCCTGTGCTTTCTTTTTTGAGTCTCCACGCTTACACATAAACGCAACACCAACGCTTTTCGAGTTACAACATGTTGTTTAGGAAAAAGAAGATGATTTCGCATAATGCGGGATTTCCTTAAAACGTGGTTTTCTGAAAAAATTTGACGAAAGAAAATTCTCCTGTGGGTTCTCTTTTGAGGCTCCATGTTTAGATGTACATGCCACACCAAATCTTTTCGAGTTACAACGTGTTGTTTAAGAGATGCAAGCTAATTTTGTACGATGCATTAATTCTTCTCATAAAGTGTTTCCAATACGTACGTATTTGTCTTTACTTTGCAACACTGTATTTCCTTATAACGTGGTATTCTTACATATTCTTTTGAGAGAAAACTATCCTGTGCATTCCCTTTTGAGGCTACACACTTAGACATACAGGCAACACCAAAGCTTTTCGAGTTAGAACGTGTTGTTTATGAAAAACAAGATAATTTCGCACGATGCGGGATTTCCTTAAAACGTGGTTTTCTGACAAATTTTGACGAAAGAAAATTCTCCTGTGGGTTCTCTTTTGAGGCTTCACGTTTAGACGTGCACGCCACACCAAATCCTTTCGAGTTACCACGTGTTGTTTAGGAGATACAAGCTAATTTTGTATGATGCGTTATTTCTTCTCGTAAAGTATTTTCAATAGGTACGTATTTGTCTTTATTCTGCAACACTGTATTTCCTTATAACGTGGTATTCTTACATATTCTGTCGAGAGAAAACTATCCTGTGCGTTCCCTTTTGAGGCTACACACTTAGACATACAGGCAACACCAAAGCTTTTCGAGTTACAACGTGTTGTTTATGAAAAACAAGATGATTTCGCACGATGCGGGATTTCCTTAAAACGTGGTGTTCTGACAAATTTTGACAAACGAAAATTCTCCTGTTGGTTCTCTTTTGAGGCTACACGTTTAGAAGTGCATGCCACACCAAATCTTTTCGAGTTGCCACGTGTTGTTTAGGAGATACAAGCTAATTTTGTACAATGCGTTATTTCTTCTCGTAAAGTGTTTCCAATAAGTACGTATTTGTCTTTACTCTGCAACACTGTATTTCCTTATAACGTTGTATTCTTACATGTTCTTTGGAGAGAAAAGTCTCCTGTGCGTTCTCTTTAGAGGCTACATGCATAGACATACACACAACACAAAAGGTTTTCGATTTACAACGTGTTGTTTAGGAAAAACAAGATAATTTTGCACGATGCGGGATATCCTTAAAACGTGGTTTTCTGAGAAATTTTGACGAAAGAAAGTTCTCCTGTGGGTTCTCTTTTGAGGCTACACGTTTAGATGTACGAGCCACACCAAATCTTTTTGAGTTGCAACGTGTTGTTTATGAGATTCCAGCAAATTTTTTACGATTCGTTATTTCTTCTCGTAAAGTGTTTTCAATACGTACTTATTTGTCTTTACTCTGCAACACTGTATTTCCTTATAACGTGGTATTCTTACATATTCTTTCGAGAGAAAAATCTCCTGTGCGTTCCTTTTTGAGGCTACACTCTTAGACAAAAACTCAACACCAAAGCTTTTCGGGTTACACCGTGTTGTTTAGGAAAAACAAGATAATTTTGCACGATGTGAGATTTCCTTAAAACGTGTTTTCTGACAATTTTGATGAAAGAAAATTCTCCTGTGGGTTCTCTTTTGAGGCTACATGTTTAGACGTACATGTCACACCAAATCTTTTCGAGTTACAACGAGTTGTTTAGGAGATACAAGCTATTTTTGTACGATGCGTTATTTCTTCTCGTAAAGTGTTTCCAATATGTACTTATTTGTCTTTACTCTGCAATATTGTATTTCCTTATAACGTGGTATTCTTACATATTCTTTCGAGAGAAAACTCTCCTGTGCATTCTCTTTTGAGGCTCCACGCTTACAAATAAACGCAACACCAAAGCTTTTCGAATTACAACATGTTGTTTAGGAAAAAGAAGATGATTTCGCATGATGCGGGATTTCCTTAAAACGTGGTTTTCTGAAAAATTTTGAAGAAAGAAAAATCTCCTGTTGGTTCTCTTTTGAGGCTACATGTTTAGATGTACACGCCACACCAAATCCTTTCGAGTTACAACGTGTTGTTTAGGAGATACAAGCTAATTTTGTACGATGTGTTAATTCTTCTCATAAAGTGTTTCCAATATGTACATATTTGTCTTTACTCTGCAACACTGTATTTCCTGATAACATGGTATTCTTACATATTCTTTCGAGACAAAACTATCCTATGCGTTCCCTTTTGAGGCTACACACTTAGACATACAGGCAACACCAAAGCTTTTCGAGTTACAACTTGTTTTTTATGAGAAACAAGATTATTTCACATGATGCGTGATTTCCTTAAAACGTGATTTTCTGACAAATTTTGACAAAAGAAAACTCTCCTGTGGGTTCTCTTTTGAGGCTCCACGTTTAGACGTACACGCCACACCAAATCCTTTCGAGTTACCACGTGTTGCTTAGGAGATACAAGCTAATTTTGTACGAAGCGTTATTTCTTCTCGTAAAGTGTTTCCAATACTTACTTATTTGTCTTTACTCTGCAACACTGTATTTCCTTTTAAGGTTGTATTCTTACATGTTCTTTCGAGAGAAAACTCTTTTGTGCGTTCTCTTTAGAGGCTACAGGCTTAGACACACAAGCAACACCAAAGCTTTTCTAGTTACAACGTGTTGTTTGGGAAAAACTAGATAATTTTGCACGATGCGGGATTTCCTTAAAACCTGGTTTTCTGACAAATTTTGACGAAAGAAAGTTGTCCTGTGGGTTCTCTTTTGAGGCTACACATGCAGACATACGAGCCACACGAAATCTTTTCGAGTTACAACGTGTTGTTTAGGAGATACAAGCAAATTTTTTACGATGTGTTATTTCTTCTCGTAAAATGTTTCCAATATGTACTTATTTTTCTTTACTCTGCAACACTGTATTTCCTTATAACGTGGTATTCTTACATATTCTTTCGAGAGAAAACTCTCCTGTGCGTTCTCTTTTGAGGCTACACGCTTAGACAAACACTCGGCACCAAAGCTTTTCGAGTTACAACGTGTTGTTAAGGAAAAATAAGATAATTTCGCACGATGTGAGATTTCCTTAAAACGTGTTTTCTGACAAATTTTGATGAAAGAAAATATTTCTGTGGGTTCTCTTTTGAGGCTACACGTTTAGACGTACATGTCACACAAAATCTTTTCGTGTTACAATGTGTTGTTAAGGAGATACAAGCTAATATTTAAGGATGCGTTATTTCTTCTCATAAAGTGTTTCCAATATGTACTAATTTGTCTTTACTCTGCAAAATTGTATTTCCTTATAACGTGGTATTCTTACATATTCTTTTGAGAGAAATCTCTCCTGTGCCTTCTCTTTTGAGTCTCCACCCTTACACATACACGCAACACCAATGCTTTTCGAGTTACAACATGTTGTTTAGGAAAAAGAAGATGATTTCGCACGATGCGGGATTTCCTTAAAACGTGGTTTTCTGAAAAATTTTGAGGAAAGAAAATTCTCCTGTGGGTTCTCTTTTGAGGCTCCATGTTTACATGTACACGCCACACCAAATCTTTTCGAGTTATAACGTGTTGTTTAAGAGATACAAGCTAATTTTGTATGATGCGTTAATTCTTCTCATAAAGTGTTTCCAATACGTACATATTTGTCTTTACTCTGCAACACTGTATTTCCTTATACCGTGGTATTCTTACATATTCTTTTGAGAGAAAAGTATCCTGTGCGTTCCCTTTTGAGGCTACACACTTAGACATACAGGCAACACCAAAGCTTTTCGAGTTACAACGTGTTGTTAATGAAAAACAAGATTAATTCGCACGATGCGGGATTTCCTTAAAACGTGGTTTTCTGACAAATTTTGATGAATGAAAATTCTACTGTGGGTTCTCTTTTGAGGCTCCACGTTTAGACGTACACGCCACACCAAATCCTTCGAGTTATCACGTGTTGCTTAGGAGATACAAGCTAATTTTTTATGATGCGTTATTTCTTCTCGTAAAGTGTTTCCAATACTTATGTATTTGTCTTTACTCTGCAACACTGTATTTCCTTATAACGTTGTCTTCTTACATTTTCTTTTGAGAGAAAACTCTCCTGTGCGTTCTCTTTAGAGGCTACAGGCTTAGACATACACGCAACACCAAAGCTTTTCAAGTTACAACGTGTTGTTTAGGAAAAACAAGATAATATTGCACGATGCGGGATTTCCTTAAAACGTGGTTTTCTGACAAATTTTGACTAAAGGAAGTTCTCCTGTGGTTTCTCTTTTGAGGCTACACTTGTAGACGTACGAGCCACACCAAATGTTTTCAAGTTACAACGTGTTGTTTAGGAGATACAAACAAATTTTGTACGATGCGTTATTTCTTCTCGTAAAGTGTTTCCAATACATACTTATTTGTCTTTAGTCTGCAACATTGTATTTCCTTATAACGTGTTATTCTTACATATTCTTTCGAGGGAAAACACTCCTGTGCGTTCTCTTTTGAGGCTACACGCTTAGACAAATACGCAACGCCAAAGCTTTTCGAGTTACAACGTGTGGTTTAGGAAAAACAAGATAATTTCGCACTATGCGAGATTTCCATAAAACGTGGTTTTCTGAAAAATTTTGATGAAAGAAAGTTCTCCTGTCGGTGCTCTTTTGAGGCTAAACGTGTAGAGGTACGAGCCATACCAAATCTTTTCGTGTTACAACGTGTTGTTTAGGAGATACAAGCTAATTTTTTACGATGCCTTATTTCTTCTCTTAAAGTGTTTCCAATAGGTATGTATTTGTCTATACTCTGCAACAGTGTATTTCCTTATAACGTTGTATTCTTACATATTCTTTCGAGAGAAAACTCTCCTGTGCGTTCTCTTTTGAGGCTACACGCTTAGACATACACGCAACACCAAAGCTTTTCTATTTACAACGTGTTGTTTAGGAAAAACAAGATAATTTCGCATGATGCGAGATTTCTTTAAACGTGGTTTCTGACAAATTTTGATGAAAGAAAATTCTCCTTTGGGTTCTCTTTTGAGGCTACACGTTTAGACATACACGTCACACCAAATCTTTTCGAGTTACAACGTGTTGCTTAGGAGATACAAGTTAATTTCGTACGAAGTGTTATTTCCTCTCCTAAAGTGTTTCCAATATGTACTTATTTTTCTATTCTCTGCAAAATTGTATTTCGTTATAACGTGGTATTCTTACATATTCTTTCAAGAGAAAACTCTCCTGTGCATTCTCTTTTGAGGCTACACGCTTAGACATACACGCAACACCAAAGCTTTTCGAGTTACAACGTGTTGTTTAGGAAAAACAAGATAATTTCGCAGGATGCGAGATTTCCTTAAAACGTGGTTTCTGACAAATTTTGATGAAAGAAAATTCTCCTGTGGGTTCTCTTTTGAGGCTACACGTTTCGACGTACACATCACACCAAATCTTTTCGAGTTACAACATGTTGTTTAGGAGATACAAGCTAATTTTTTTCGATGCATTATTTCTTCTCATAAAGTGTTTCCAATATGTACTTATTTGTCTTTACTCTGCAAAATTGTATTTCCTTATAACGTGGTATTCTTACATATTCTTTCAAGAGAAAACGCTCCTGTGCCTTCTCTTTTGAGGCTCCACGCTTACACATACACGCAACACCAAAGCTTTTCAAGTTACAACATGTTGTTTAGGAAAAAGAAGATGATTTCGCATGATGCGGGATTTCCTTAAAACATGGTTTTCTGACAAATTTTTATGAAAGAAAATTCTCCTGTGGGTTCTCTTTTGAGGCTACATGTTTAAATGAACACGCCACACCAAATCTTTTAGAGTTACAACGTGTTGTTTAAGAGATGCAAGCTAATTTTGTACGATGCGTTAATTCTTCTCCTAAAGTGTTTCCAATATGTACTTATTTGTCGTTACTCTGCAAAATTGTATTTCCTTATAACGTGGTGTTCTTACATATTCTTTTGAGAGAAAACTCTCCTGTGCCTTCTCTTTTGAGGCTCCACGCTTACACATACACGCAACACCAAAGCTTTTCCAGTTACAACATGTTGTTTAGGAAAAAGAAGATGATTTCGCACGATGCGGGATTTCCTTAAAACGTGGTTTTCTGAAAAATTTTGACGAAAGAAAATTCTCCTGTGGTTTCTCTTTTGAGGCTACATGTTTAGATGTACACGCCACACCAAATCTTTTCGAGTTACAACGTGTTGTTTAGGAGATACAAGCTAATTTTGTAAGATGTGTTAATTCTTCTCATAAAGTGTTTCCAATACGTACGTTTTAGTCGTTACTCTGCAACACTGTATTTCCTTATAACGTGGTAATCTTACATATTCTTTCGAGAGAAAACTATCCTGTGCGTTCCCTTTTGAGGCTACACACTTAGACATACAGGCAACACCAAAGCTTTTCGAGTTAGAACGTGTTGTTTATGAAAAACAAGATAATTTCGCACGATGCGGGATTTCCTTAAAACGTGGTGTTCTGACAAATTTTGACGAAAGAAAATTCTCCTGTGGGTTCTCTTTTGAGGCTACACGTTTAGACGTGCACGCCACCCCAAATCCTTTCGAGTTACCACGTGTTGTTTAGGAGGTACAAGCTAATTTTGTACGATGCGTTATTTCTTCTCTTAAAGTGTTTCCAATACGTACACATTTGTCTTTACTCTGCAACACTCTATTTCCTTATAACGTTGTATTCTTACATGTTCTTTCGAGAGAAATCTCTCCTGTGCATTCTCTTTAGAGGCTACATGCTTAGACATACACGCAACACCAAAGCTTTCCGAGTTTCAACGTGTTGTTTAGGAAATCAAGATAATGTTGCACGATGCGGGATTTCCTTAAAACGTGGTTTTCTGACAAATATTGACGAAAGAAACTTCTTCTGTGGGTTCTCTTTTGAGGCTACACGTTTAGACGTACGAGCCACACCAAATCTTTTCAAGTTACAACGTGTTGTTTAGGAGATACAAGCAAATTTTTTACGATGCGTTATTTCTTCTTGTAAAGTGTTTCCAATACGTACTTATTTGTCTTTACTCTGCAACACTGTATTTCCTTATAACGTGGTATTCTTACCTATTCTTTCGAGGGAAAACTCTCCTGTGTGTTCTCTTTTCAGGCTACACGCTCAGACATACAAGCAACACCAAAGCTTTTCGAGTTACAGCATGTTGTTTAGGAAAAACAAGATAATTTCGCACGATGCGAGATTTCCTTAAAACGTGGTTTCTGACAAATTTTGATGAATGAAAATTCTCCTGTGGGTTCTCTTTTGAGGCTACATGTTTAGACGTACACGTCACACCAAATCTTTTAGAGTTACAACATGTTGTTTAGGAGATACAAGCTAATTTTGTACGATGCATTAATTCCTCTGGTAAAGTGTTTCCAATACTTATGTATTTGTCTTTACTCTGCAACACTCTATTTCCTTATAACGTTTTATTCTTACATATTCGTTCGAGAGAAAACTCTCCTGTGCGTTCGCTTTAGAGGCTACAGGCTTAAACATACACGCAACACCTAAGCTTTTCGAGTTACAACGTGCTGTTTAGGAAAAAGTAGATAATTTTGCACGATGCGGGATTTCCATAAAACGTTGTTTTCTGACAAATTTTGAAGAAAGAAAGTCCTCCTGTGGACACTCTTTTGAGGCTGCACGTGTAGACATACGAGCCACACCAAATCTTTTCGAGTTACAACGTGTTGCTTAGGAAATACAAGCAAATTTTGTACGAAGCATTATTTCTTCTCGTAAAGTGTTTCCAATACGTACTTATTTGTCTTTACTCTGCAACACTGTATTTCCTTATAACGTGGTATTCTTACATATTCTTTCGAGGGAAAACTCTCCTGTGCGTACTCTTTTGAGGCTACATGCTTAGACAAACACGCAACGCCAAAGCTTTTCGAGTTACAACGTGTTGTTTAGGAAAAACAAGATAATTTCGCACGATGCGAGATTTCCATAAAACGTGGTTTATTGAAAAATTTTGACTAAAGTAAGTTCTCCTGTAGGTTCTCTTTTGAGGCTACACGTGTAGAGGTATGAGCCACACCAAATATTTTCGAGTTACAACATTTTGTATGGGAGATACAAGCTAATTTTGTACGATGCGTTATTTCTTCTCTTAAAGTGTTTCCAATACGTACGTATTTGTCTTTACTCTGCAACACTGTATTTCCTTATAAAGTGGTATTCTTACATATTCTTTCAAGAGAAATTTCTCCTATGCGTTCTCTTTTGAGGCTACATGCTTAGACATAAACGCAACCCCAAAGCTTTTCGAGTTACAACGTGTTGTTTAGGAAAAACAAGATAATTTCCCACGATGCGAGATTTCTTTAAAACGTGGTTTCTGACAAATTTGATGAAAGAAAATTCTCCTGTGGGTTCTCTTTTGAGGCTACACGTTTAGACATACACGTCACACCAAATCTTTTCGAGTTACAACGTGTTGTTTAGGAGATACAAGTAAATTTTTTACGATGCGTTATTTCTTCTCCTAAAGTGTTTCCAATATGTACTTATTTGTCTTTACTCTGCAAAATTGTATTTCCTTATAACGTGGTATTCTTACATATTCTTTCGAGAGAAAACTCTCCTGTGCCTTCTCTTTTGAGGCTCCATGCTTATACATACACGCAACACCAAAGCTTTTCGAGTTACAACATGTTGTTTAGGAAAAAGAAGATGATTTTGCACGATGCAGGATTTACTTAAAACGTGGTTTTCTGAAATATTTTGACGAAAGAAAATTCTCCTGTGGGTTCTCTTTTGAGGCTACAGGTTTAGAAGTACACGCCACACCAAATCTTTTCGAGTTACAACGTGTTGTTTAGGAGATACAAGCTAATTTTGGACGTTGCCTTAATTCTTCTCGTAAAGTGTTTCCAATACGTACGTATTTGTCTTTACTCTGCAACACTGTATTTCCTTATAACGTGGTATTCTTACATATTCTTTCGAGAGAAAACTATCCTTTGCGTTCCCTTTTGAGGTTACACACTTAGACATACAGGCAACACCAAAGCTTTTCGAATTACAACGTGTTGTTTATGAAAAACAAGATAATTTCGCACATTGCGGGATTTCCTTAAACCCTTGTGTTCTGACAAATTTTGACGAAAGAAAATTCTCCTGTGGGTTCTCTTTTGATGCTACACGTTTAGACATGCACTCCACACCAAATCCTTTCGAGTTACCACGTGTTGTTTAGAAGATACAAGCTAATTTTGTACGATGTGTTATTTCTTCTCGTAAAGTGTTTCCAATACGTACGTATTTGTCTTTGTCTGCAACACTGTATTTCCTTATAACGTGGTATTCTTACATATTCTTTCGAGCGAAAACTCTCCTGTGAGTTCTCTTTTGAGGCTACACGTTTACACATACACACAACACCAAAGTTTTTCGAGTTACCACGTGTTGTTTAGGAAAAACTAGATAATTTCGCATGATGCGAGATTTCCATACACGTGGTTTTCTGAAAAATTTGACGAAAGAAAGTTCTCCTGTGGGTTCTTATTTGATGCGACACTTGTAGAGGTACGGGCCACACCAAATCTTTTCGAGTTACAAAGTGTTGTTTAGGAGATACAAGCTAATTTTTTATGATGCGTTATTTCTTCTCTTAAAGTTTTTCCAATACGTAAGTAGTTGTCTTTACTCTACAACACTGTATTTCCTTATAACGTGGTATTCCTACATATTCTTTCGAAAGAAAACTCTCCTGTGCGTTCTCTTTTGAGGCTACACGCTTAGACATACACGCAACCCCAAAGCTTTTCGATTCACAACGTGTTGTTTAGGAAAAACAAGATAATTTCGCACGATGCGAGATTTCCGTAAACGTGGTTTCTGACAAATTTTGATGAAAGAAAATTCTCCTGTGGGTTCTCTTTTGAGGATACACGTTTAGACGTACACGTCACACCAAATATTTTCGAGTTACAACGTGTTGTTTAGGAGATACAAGCTAATTTTTTACGATGCATTATTTCTTCTCGTAAAGTGTTTCCAATACGTACTTATTTATCTTTACTCTGCAAAATTGTATTTCCTTTTAAGGTGGTATTCTTACATATTCTTTAGAGAGAAAACTCTCCTGTGCCTTCTCTTTTGAGGCTCCACGCTTACACATACACGCAATACCAAAGCTTTTCGAGTTACAACATGTTGTTTAGGAAAAAGAAGATGATTTTGCATGATGCGGGATATCCTTAAAATTTTCTGAAAAATTTTGACGAAAGAAAATTCTCCTGTGGGTTCTCTTTTGATGCTACATGTTTAGACGTACACGCCACACCAAATCTGTTCGAGTTACAACGTGTTGTTTAGGAGATACAAGCTACTTTTTTACAATGCGTTAATTCTTCTCATAAAGTGTTTCCAAGTAGTACGTGTTTGTCTTTACTCTCAACATTGTATTTCCTTATAACGTGGTCTTCTTACATATTCTTTCGATAGAAAACTGTCCTGTGCGTTCCCTTTTGTGGCTACACACTGAGATATACAGGCAACACCAAAGCTATTCAAGTTACAACATGTAGTTTAGGAAAAAGAAGATGATTTCGCAAGATGCGGGATTTCCTTAAAACGTGGTTTTCTGAAAAATTTTGACGAAAGAAAATTCTCCTGTGGGTTCTCTTTTGTGGCTACACGTTTAGACGTACACGCCACACCAAAGCTTTTCGAGTTACAACGTGCTTCTTAGGAAATACAAGCTAATTTTTTACGATGCATTATTTCTTCTCGTAAAGTGTTTCAAATACGTATGTATCTATCTTTACTCTGCCACACTGTATTTCCTTATAACGTGGTATTCTTACTTATTCTTTCGAGAGAAAACTCTCCTGTGCGTTCTCTTTTGAGTCTACACGCTTAGACATACACGCAGCACCAAAGCTTTTCGAGTTACAACGTGTTGTTTAGAAAAACAAGATAATTTCCAGGATGCGGGATTTCCATAAAACGTGGTATTCTGACAAATTTTGACGAAAGAAAATTCTCCTGTGAGTTCTCTTTTGAGGCTACAGATTTAGACATACACGCCATATCAAATCTTTTCGAGTAACATCGTGTTGTTTAGGAGATACAAGCTAATTTTGTACGATGCGTTATTTCTTCTCGTAAAGTGTTTCCAATACATACGTATTTGTCTTTACTCTGCAACACTGTATTTCCTCAAAATGTGGTATTCTTATATATTCTTTCGAGAGAAAACTCTCCTCTGCGTTCTCTTTTGAGGCCACACGTTTAGACATACACGCAACACCAAAGCTTTTCGAGTTACAACGTGTTTTTTAGGAAAAGCAAGATAATTCCGCACAATGCGGGATTTCCTTAAAACGTGGTTTTCTGAAAAAAATTTGAGGAAAGAAAATTCTCCTGAGGGTTCTCTTTTGATGCTACACGTTTAGATGTAAACACCACACCAAATCTTTTCGAGTTACAACGTGTTGTTTACACCAAAGCTTTTCGAGTTACAACGTGTTGTTTAGGAAAAACGATAATTTCGCACGATGTGGGATTTCCTTAAAACGTGGTTTTCTGACATATTTTGACGAAAGAAAATTCTCCTGTGGGTTCTCTTTTGAGGCTACACGTTTCAACGTATACGCCACACAAAATCTTTTCGCGTTACAACGTGTTGTTTAGGAAATACAAGCTAATTTTGTACGATGTATCATTCCTTCTCGTAAAGTGTTTCCAATATGTATGTATCTGTCTTTACTCTGCAACACTGTATGTCCTTATAACGTGGTATTCTTACATATTCTTTCGAGAGAATACTCTCTTGTGCGTTCTCTTTTGAGGCTACACGCTTAGACATACATGCAAAACCAAAGCTTTTCGAGTTACAACGTGTTGTTTAGGAAAAACCAGATAATTTCACACGATGCCGGATTTCCTTAAAACGTGGTTTTCTGAAAAAATTTTGACGAAAGAAAATTCTCCTGTGGGTTCTCTTTTGAGGCTACACCTTTAGATGTAAACACCACACCAAATCCTTTCGAGTTACTACGTGTTGTTTAGGAGATACAAGCTAATTTTTTCCCATGCATTATTTCTTCTCGTAAAGTGTTTCAAATACGTACATAATTGTCTTTACTCTGTAACACTGTTTTTCCATATAACGTAGTATTCCTACATATTCTTTCGAGAGAAAACTCTCCTGTGCGTTCTCTTTTGAGGCTACATTCTTAGACATACACCCAATACCAAAGCTTTTTGAGTTACAACGTGTTGTTTAGGAAAAACAAGATAATTTCGCACGATGTGGGATTTCCTTAAAACGTGGTTTTCTGACAAATTTTGACCAAAGAAAATTCTACTGTGGGTTCTCTTATAAGGCTACACTTTTAGACGTACACGCCACACCAAATCTTTTCGAGTTACGACGTGTTGTTTAGGAGAAACAAGCTAATTTTGTACGATGCGGTATTTCGTCTGGTAAAGTGTTTCCAATACATATGTAATTGTCTTTATTCTGCAACACTGTATTTCCTTATAACTTGGTATTCTTACATATTCTTTCGAGAGAAAACTCTCCTGTGCATTCTCTTTTGAGGCTACACGCTTAGACATACACGCTACACCAAAGCTTTTCGAGTTACAACTTGTTGTTTAGGAAAAACAAGATAATTTCGCACGATGCGGGATTTCCTTAAAATGTGGTTTTCTGACAAATTTTGACCAAAGAAAATTCTCCAGTGTATTCTCTTTAGATGCTACACGTTTAGAGGTACATGCCACACCAAATCTTTTCGAGTTACAACGTGCTTTTTAGTAAATACAAGCTAATTTTGTACGATGCATTATTTGTTCTCGTAAAGTGTTTCCAATATGTATGCATCTGTCTTTACTCTGCAACACTGTATTTCCTTATAACGTGGTATTCTTTCATATTCTTTCTAGAGAAAACTCTCCTGTGCGTTCTCTTTTGAGGCTACACGCTTAGACATACACGCAGCACCAAAGCTATTTGAGTCACAACGTGTTGTTTAGGAAAAACAAGATAATTTCGCACGATGCGGGATTTCCTTAATACGTGGTTTTCTGACAAATTTTGACGAAAGAAAATTCTCCTGTGGGTTCTCTTTTGAGGCTACACGCCACACCAAATCTTTTCGAGTTACAACGCGTTGTTGTAAACACCACATCAAATCCTTTTGAGTCACAACGTGTTGTTTAGGAGATACAAGCTAATTTTATACCATGCGTTATTTCTTCTCGTAAAGTGTTTCCAATACGTACATATTTGTCTTTACTCTGCAACACTGTATTTCCATATATCGTGGTTTTCTTACATATTCTTTCGAGAGAAACCTCTCCTGTGCGTTCTCTTTTGAGGCTACATGCTTAGACATACACGCAACACCAAAGCTTGTCGAGTTACAACGTGTTGTTTTGGAAAAACAAAATAATTTCGCACGATGCGGGATTTCCTTAAAACGTGGTTGTCTGACAAATTTTGACGAAAGAAAATTCTCCTGTGGGTTCCCTTTTGAGGCTACATGTTTAGACGTACACGCCACACCAAATCTTTTCGAGTTACAACGTGTTGTTTAGGAGATACAAGCTAATTTTGTACGATACATTATTTCTTCTCGTAAAGTGTTTCCAATAAGTACCTATTTGTCTTTACTCTGCAACAGTGTATTTCCTTATAACGTGGTATTCTTACATATTCTTTCGAGAGAAAACTCTTCTGTGCGTTCTCTTCTGAGGCTACACGCGTAGACATACACGCAACACAAAAGCTTTTTGAGTTACAACGTGTTGTTTAGGAAAAACAAGATAATTTTGCACGATGCGGGATTTCCTTAAAAGGTGGTTTTCTGACAAATTTTGACGAAAGAAAATTCTCCTGTGGGTTCTCTTTTGAGGCTACACGTTTAGATGTAAACACCACACCAAATCTTTTCGAGTTACAACGTGTTGTTTAGGAGGTACAAGCTAATTTTTTACCATGAGTTTTTTCCTCTCGTAAAGTGTTTCCATACGTACATATTTGTCTTTACTCTGCAACACTGTATTTCCATATAACGTGGTATTCTTATATATTCTTTCGAGAGAAAACTCTCCTGTGCGTTCTCTTTTGAGGCTACACGCTTAGACATACACGCAACACCAAAACTTTTCGAGGTACAAGGTGTTGTTTAGGAAAAACAAGATAATTTCGCACGATGCGGGATTTCCATAAAACGTGGTTTTCTGGAAAATTTTGACGAAAGAAAATTCTCCTGTGGGTTCACTTTTGAGGCTACACGTTTAGATGTAAACGCCACAACAAATCTTTTCGAGTTACAACGTGTTGTTTAGGAGATACAAGCTAATGTTTTACCATGCGAGAAGAAATACCGAATGTTGCAGAGTAAAGACAAATACATAAGTATTGGAAACACTTTATGAGAAGAAATAATGCATCGTACAAAATTAGCTTGTATCTCCTAAACAACACGTTGTAACTCGAAAAGAATTGGTGTGGCATGTATGTCTAAAGGTGTAGCCTCAGAAGAGATCCCATAGGAGAATTTTCTTTCATCAAAATTTTTCAGAAAATCACGTTTTCAGGAAATCCCGCATCGTGCGAAATTATCTTGTTTTTCCTAAACAACACGTTGTAACTCGAAGAGCTTTGGTGTTGCATGTATGTCTTAGTGTGTAGCCTCAAAAGGGAACACACAGGATAGTTTTCTCTCGAAAGAATATGTAAGAATACCACGAATAAGGAAATACAGTGTTGCAGAGTAAAGACAAATACGTACGTATAGGAAACACTTTACTAGAAGAATTAACGCGTCTTACAAAATTAGCGTGTATCTCCTTAACAACACGTTGTAACTCGAAAAGATTTGGTGTGGCATGTATAACTAAACGTGGAGCCTCAACTGAGACCCACAGGAGAATTTTCTTTCGTCAAAATTTTTTCAGAAAACCACGTTTTAAGGAAATCCCGCATCATGCCAAATCATCTTCTTTTTCCTAAACAACATGTTGTAACTCGAAAAGCTTTGGTGTTGCGTGTAGGTCTAAGCGTGGAACCTCAAAAGAGAAGGCACAGGAGAGTTTTCTCTCGAAAGAACACGTAAGAATTCAACGTTATAAGGAATACAGTGTTGAAGAGTAAAGACAAATACATATGTATTGGAAACACTTTGCAAGAAGAAATAACGCATCGTACAAAATTAGCTTGTATCTCCTAAACAACACGTGGTAACTCGAAAGGATTTGGTGTGACGTGTACGTCTAAATGCGTAGCCTCAAAAGAGAACCCACAGGAGAATTTTCTTTCGTCAAAATTTGTCAGAAAACCACGATTTAAGGAAATCCTGCATCGTGCGAAGTTATCTTGTTTTTCATAAACAACACGTTGTAACTCGAAACGCTTTGGTGTTGCCTGTATGTCTAAGTGTGTAGCCTCAAAAGGGAATGCCCAGGATAGTTTTCTCTCGAAAGATTATGTAAGAATACCACGTTATAAGGAAATACAGTGTGGCAGAGTAAAGACAAATACGTACATATTGGAAACACTTTACGAGAAGAATTAGCGCATCATAAAATATTAGCTTATATCTCCTAAACAACACGTTGTAATTCGAAAAGATTTGGTGTGGTGGCGTGTACGTCTAAAAGTGTAGCCTCAAAAGAGAACGCACAGGAGAGTTTTCTCTCGAAAGAATATATAAGAATACCACGTTATATGGAAATACAGTGTTGCAGAGTAAAGACAAATATGTACGTATGGAAACACTTTTTCAGAAAACCACGTATTTAGGAAATCCCGCATCGTGCAACATCATCTTCTTTTTCCTAAACAACATGTTGTAACTCGAAAAGCTTTAGTCTTGCGTGTATGTCTAAGCACGGAGCCTCAAAAGAGAAGGCACAGGAGAGTTTTCTCTCGAAAGAATATGTAAGAATACCACGTTATAAGGAAGTGCAATTTTGCAGAATAAAGTCAAATAAGTACATATTGGAAACACTTTACGAGAAGAAATAACGCATCATAAAAAATTAGCTTGTATCTCCTAAACAACACGTTGTAACTCGAAAAGATTTGGTGTGACGTGTACGTCTAAACGTGTAGCCTCAAAAGAGAACCCACAGGAGAATTTTCTTTCATCAAATTTTATCAGAATCCACGTTTTAAGGAAATCTCGCATCGTACAAAACTATCTTGTTTTCCCTAAACAACACGTTGTAACTCGAAAAGCTCTGGCGTTATGTGTATGTCTAAGCATGTAGCCTCAAAGGAGAACCCACAGGAGAGTTTTCTCTCAAAAGAATATGTAAGAATACCAAGTTATAAGGAAATACAGTGTTGCAGAGTAAAGACAAACACGTACGTATTGGAAACACTTTACGAGAAGAATTAAAGCACAGTACAAAATTAGCTTGTATTTCCTAAACAACACGTTGTAACTCCAAAAGTTTTGGTGTGGCGTGTACGTCTAAACGTGTACCCTCAAAAGAGAACCCACAGGAGAATTTTCTTTCGTTAAAATTTTTCAGAAAACCACGTTTTAAGGAAATCCCGCATTGTGCCAAATCATCTTCTTTTTCCTAAACAACATGTTGTAACTCGAAAAGCTTTGGTGTTGCCTGTATGTCTAAGCGTGGAGCCTCAAAAGAGAACGCTCAGGAGAGTTTTCTCTCGAAAGAATATGTAAGAATACCACGCTATAAAGAAATACAATTTTGCAGAGTAAAGGCAATTAAGTACATATTGGAATCACTTTACGAGAAGAAATAACGCATCATACAAAATTAGCTTGTATCTCCTAAACAACACGTTGTAACTCGAAAAGATTTGGTGTGACGTGTACGTCTAAACGTGTAGCCTCAAAAGAGAACCCACAGGAGAATTTTCTTTCATCAAAATTTGTCAGAAACCACGTTTAATGGAAATCTCGCATCGAGCGAAATTATCTATTTTTTCCTAAACAACACGTTTTAACTCGAAAAGCTCTGGTGTTGAGTGTTTGTCTAAGCATGTAGCCTCAAAAGAGAACGCACAGGAGAGTTTTCTCTCGAAAGAATATGTAAGAATACCACGTTATAAGGAAATACAGTGTTGCAGAGTAAAGACAAACACGTACGTATTGGAAACACTTTACGAGAAGAATTAATGCATAGTACAAAATTAGGTTGTATCTCCTAAACAACAAGTTGTAACTCGAAACTTTTGGTGTGGTGTGTACGTCTAAACGTGTAGCCTCAAAAGAGAACCCACAGGAGAATTTTCTTTCTTCAAAATTTTTCAGAAAACCACGTTTTAAGGAAATTCCGCATCGTGCGAAATCACCTTCTTTTTCCTAAACAACATATTGTAACTAGAAAAGCATTGGTGTTGCGTGTATGTGTAAGCGTGGAGCCTCAAAAGAGAAGGCACAGGAGAGTTTTCTCTCGAGAGAATATGTAAGAATACCACGTTATAAGGAAATACAATTTTGCAGAGTAAAGACAAATAAGTACATATTGGAAACACTTTAGGAGAAGAATTAACGCATCGTACAAAATTAGCTTGTATCTCCAAAACAACACATTGTAACTCGAAAAGATTTGGTGTGGCGTGTTCATTTAAACATGTAGCCTCAAAAGAGAACCCACAGGAGAATTTTCTTTCTTCAAAATTTGTCAGAAAACCACGTTTTAAGGAAATCCCGTATCGTGCGAAATCATCTTCTTTTTGCTAAACAAAACGTTATAACTCGAAAAGCTTTGGTGTTGCGTATATGTGTAAGCATGGAGCCTCTAAAGAGAACGCACAGGAGAGTTTTCTCTCGAAAGAAATTGTAAGAATACAACATTATAAGGAAATACAGTGTTGCAGAGTAAAGACAAATACGTACGTATTGGAAAAACTTTACGAGAAGAAATATTGCATCGTACAAAATTTGCTTGTACCTCCTAAACAACACGTGGTAATTCGAAAGGATTTGGTGTGGTGTGTACGTCTAAACGTGTAGCCTCAAAAGAGAACCCACAGGAGAATTTTCTTTCTTCAAAATTTGTCAGAAAACCACGTTTTAAGGAAATCCCGCATCGTGCGAAATTATCTTGTTTTTCATAAACAACACGTTGTACCTCGAAAAGCTTTGGTGTTGCCTGTATATCTAAGTGTGTAGCCTCAAAAGGGAGCGCACAGGATAGTTTTCTCTCGAAAGAATATGTAAGAATACCACGTTATAAGGAAATACAGTGTTGCAGAGTAAAGACAAATACTTACATATTGGAAAAACTTTACGAGAAGAATTAACGCATGGTACAAAATTAGCTTGAATCTCCTAAACAACACATTGTTACTCGAAAAGATTTGCTGTAGCGTGTACGTCTAAACCTGTAGCCTCAAAAGAGAACCCACAGGAGAATTTTCTTTCGTAAAAATTTTTCAGAAAACCACGTTTTAAGGAAATCCCGCATTGTGCGAAATCATCTTTTTCCTAAACAACATGTTGTAACTCGAAAAGCTTTGGTGTTGCGTGTTTGTCTAAGTGTGGAGCCTGAAAAGAGAAGGCACAGAAGAGTTTTCTCTCGAAAGAATATGTAAGAATACCACATTATACGGAAATACAATTTTGCAGAGTAAAGACAAATAAGTACAAATTGGAAATATGTTACGGGAAGAAATAACGCATCGTACAAAATTAGCTTGTATCTCCTAAACAACACGTTGTAACTCGAAAAGATTTGGTGTGAGGTGTACGTCTAAACGTGTAGCCTCAAAAGAGAACCCACTGGAGAATTTTCTTTCATCAAAATTTGTCAGAAACCACATTTTAAGGAAATCTCGCATCGTGCGAAATTATCTTATTTTTCCTAAACAACACATTGTAACTCGAAAACCTTTGCTGTTGCGTGTATGTCTAAGCATGTAGCCTCAAAAGAGAACACCCAGGAGAGTTTTCTCTCGAAAGAATATGTAAGAATACTACGTTATAAGGAAATACAGTGTTGCAGAGTAAAGACAAATACTTACGTATTGGAAACACTTTAAGAGAAGAAATAACGTGTCGTACAAAATTAGTTTGTATCTCCTAAACAACACGTTGGAAGTCGAAAAGATTTGGTGAGGCTCGTACGTCTACACGTGCAACCTCAAAAGAGAAACCACAGGAGAATTTTCTTTCTTCAAAATTTGTCAGAAAACCACGTTTTAAGGAAATCCCGCATTGTGCGAAATTATCTTGTTTTTCATAAGCAACACGTTGTACCTCGAAAAGCTTTGGTGTTGCCTGTATATCTAAGTGTGTAGCCTCAAAAGGGAACGCACAGGATAGTTTTCTCTCGAAAGAATATGTAAGAATACCACGTTATAAGGAAATACAGTGTTGCAGAGTAAAGACAAATACTTACATATTGGAAAAACTTTACGAGAAGAATTAACGCATAGTACAAAATTAGCTTGAATCTCCTAAACAACACATTGTTACTCGAAAAGATTTGCTGTAGCGTGTACGTCTAAACGTGTAGCCTCAAAAGAGAACCCACAGGAAAATTTTCTTTCGTCAAAATTTTTCAGAAAACCACGTTTTAAGGAAATCCCGCATCGTGCGAAATCATCTTTTTCCTAAACAACATGTTGTAACTCGAAAAGCTTTGGTGTTGCGTGTATGTCTAAGTGTGGAGACTGAAAAGAGAAGGCACAGAAGAGTTTTCTCTCGAAAGAATATGTAAGAATACCACATTATAAGGAAATACAATTTTGCAGAGTAAAGACAAATAAGTACAAATTGGAAATATTTTACGGGAAGAAATAATGCATCGTACAAAATTAGGTTGTATCTCCTAAACAACACGTTGTAACTCGAAAAGATTTGGTGTGAGGTGTATGTCTAAACGTGTAGCCTCAAAAGAGAACCGACAGGAGAATTTTCTTTCATCAAAATTTGTCAGAAACCACATTTTAAGGAAATCTCGCATCGTGCGAAATTATCTTATTTTTCCTAAACAACACATTGTAACTCGAAAACCTTTGCTGTTGCGTGTATGTCTAAGCATGTAGCCTCAAAAGAGAACACCCAGGAGAGTTTTCTCTCGAAAGAATATGTAAGAATACTACGCTATAAGGAAATACAGTGTTGCAGAGTAAAGACAAATATGTATGTATTGGAAACACTTTAAGAGAAGAAATAACGTGTCGTAAAAAATTAGCTTGTATCTCCTAAACAACACGTTGGAACTCGAAAAGATTTGGTGAGGCTCGTACGTTTACACGTGTAGCCTCAAAAGAGAACCCACAGGAGAACTTTCTTTCGCCAAAATTTGTCAGAAAACCACGTTTTAAGGAAATCCCGCATCGTGCAAAATTATCTTGTTTTTCCTAAACAACACGTTGTAACTCGAAAAGCTTTGGTGTTGCGTGTATGTCTAAGCGTGTAGCCTCTAAAGAGAACGCACAGGAGAGTTTTCTCTCGAAAAAACATGTAAGAATACAACGTTATAAGAAAATACAGTTTTTCAGTGTAAAGACAAACACGTATGTATTGGAAACACTTTACGAGAAGAAATAATGCATCTTAAAAAATTATCTTGTATCTCCTAAACAACACGTGGTAACTCGAAAGGATTTGGTGTGGTGTGTACGTCTAAACGTGTAGCCTCAAAAGAGAACCCACAGGAGAATTTTCTTTCGTTAAAATTTTTCAGAAAACCACGTATTAAGGAAATCCCGCATCGTGCGAAATCATCTTCTTTTTCCTAAACAACATGTTGTAACTCGAAAAGCTTTAGTGTTGCGTGTATGTCTAAGCGTGGAGCCTCAAAAGAGAAGGCACAGGAGAGTTTTCTTTCAAAAGAATAGGTAAGAATACCACGTTATAAGGAAATACAGTGTTGTAGAGTCAACAAAAATACATATGTATTGGAAACACTTTAGGAGAAGAAATAACGCATCATACAAAATTAGCTTGTATCTCCTAAACAACACGTTATAACTCGAAAAGATTTGGTGTGATGTGTACGTCTAAACGTGTAGCCTCAAAAGAGAACCCACAGGAGAATTTTCGTTCATCAAAATTTGTCAGAAACCACGTTTTAAGAAAATCTCGCATCGTGCGAAATTATCTTGTTTTTCCAAACAACACGTTGTAAATCGAAAAGCTTTGGGGTTGCGTGTATTTCTAAGCGTGTAGCCTCAAAAGAGAACGCACAGAAAAGTTTTCTCTCGAAAGAATATGTTGGAATACCACCTTATAAGGAAATACGGTGTTGCAGAGTAAAGACAACTAAGTACGTATTGGAAACACTTTAAGAGAAGAAATAACGCATCGTACAAAATTAGCTTGTATCTCCTAAACAACACGTTGTAACTCGAAAAGATTTGGTGTGGCTCGTACCTCTACACGTGTAGTCTCAAAAGAGAACCCACAGGAAAACTTTTTTCGTCAAAATTTTTCAGAAAACCACGTTTTATGGAAATCTCGCATCGTGCGAAATAATCTTGTTTTTCCTAAACAACACGTTGTAACTCGAAAAGCCTTGGTGTTGCGTGTATGTCTAAGCGTGTAGCCTCAAAAGGGAATGCACAGGAGAGTTTTTCCTCGAAAGAATATGTAAGAATACCACGTTATAAGGAAATACAGTGTTGCAGAGAAAGACAAATACGTACGTTTTTGGAAACACTTTACGAGAAGAAATAACACATCATGCAAAATTAGCTTGTATCTCCTAAACAAAAACGTGGTAACTCGAAAGGATTTGGTGTGGCGTGCACGTCTATACGTTTAGCGTCAAAAGAGAACCCACAGGAGAATATTCTTTTGTCAAAATTTGTCAGAAAACCATGTTTTAAGGAAATCCCACATCGTGCGAAATTATCTTTTTATTCATAAACAACACGTTGTAACTCGAAAAGCTTTGGTGTTGCCTGTATGTCTAAGTGTGTAACCTCAAATGGAACGCACAGGATAGTTTTCTCTCGAAAGAATATGTAAGAATACCACGTTATAAGGAAATACAGTGTTGCAGAGTAAAGACAAATACTTACGTATTGGAAACACCTTACGAGAAGAATTAACGCATCTTACAAAATTAGCTTGTATCTTCTAAACAACAGGTTGTAACTCGAAAAGATTTGGTGTGGCGTGTACGTCTAAACGTATAGCCTCAAAAGAGAACCCACAGGAGAATTTTCGTTCGTCAAAATTTTTCAGAAAACTACGTTTTAATGAAATCCCGCATCGTGCGATATCATCTTCTTTTTCCTAAACAACATGTTGTAACTCGAAAAGCTTTCGTGTTGCGTGTATGTGTAAGCATGGAGCCTCAAAAGAGAAGGCACAGGAGGGTTTTCTCTCGAAAGAATATGTAAGAATACCACGTTATTAGGAAATACAATTTTGCAGAGTAAAGACAAATAAGTATATATTGGGAACACTTTACGAGAAGAAACAAAGCATCGAACAAAATTAGCTTGTATCTCCTAAACAACACGTGGTAACTCGAAAAGTTTTGGTTTGGCGTGTACGTCTAAACGTGTAGCCTCAAAAGAGAACACAAAGGGGAATTTTCTTTCGTCAAAATTTGTCAGAAAACCACGTTTTAAGGAAATCCCGCATCCTCCGAAATTATCTTGTTTTTCCTAAACAACACGTTGTAACTCGAAAAGCTTTGGTGTTGCGTGTATGTCTAAGCGTGTAGCTTCAAAAGAGAATGAACAGGAGAGTTTTCTCTCGAAAGAACATGTAGGAATACAACGTTATAAGGAAATACAGTGTTGCAAAGTAAAGACAAAAAGTACATATTGGAAACACTTTACGAGAAGAAATTACGCATCATACAATATTAGCTTGTATCTCCTAAACAACAAGTGGAAACTCGAAAACATTTGGTTTGGCGTGTACGTCTAAAAGTGAAGCCTCAAAAGAGAAACCACTGTAGAATTTTCTTTCTTCAAAATTTGTCAGAAAACCACGTTTTAACGAAATCCCACATCCTACAAAATTATCTTGTTTTCCTAAACAACAAGTTGTAACTCGAAAATCTTTGGTGTTGCGTGTATGTCTAAGTGTGTAGCCTCAAAAGGGAATGCACAGGAGAGTTTTTTCTCTCGAAAGAATATGTAAGAATACCACGTTATAAGGAAATACAGTGTTGCAGAGAGAAGACAAATACGTACATATTGGAAACACTTTAAGAGCAGAAATAAAGCATTGTACAAAATTGGCTTGTATCTCCTAAACAACACGTTGTAACTCGAAAAGATTTCATGTGACATGTACGTCTAAACATGTAGCCTCAAAAGAGAACCGACAGTAGAATTTTCGTACATCAAAATTTGTCAGAAACCACGTTTTAACGAAATCTCGCATCGTGCGAAATTATCTAGTTTTTCCTAAACAACACGTTGTAACTCGAAAATCTTCTGTGTTGCGTGTATGGCTAAGCGTGTAGACTCAAAGGAGAACGCACAGGAGAGTTTTCTCTCGAAAGAATATGTAAGAATACCACGTTATAAGGAAATACAGTGTTGCAGAGTAAAGACAAAAGCGTATGTATTGGAAACACTTTACAAGAAGAAATAACGCATCATACTAAATTAGCTTGTATCTCCTAAACAACAGGTTGTAACTCGAAAGGATTTGGTGTGGCATGTACGTCTAAACGTGTAGCCTCAAAAGAGAACCGACAGGAGAATTTTCTATCGTCAAAATATGTGAGAAAACCACGTTTTAAGGAAATCCCTCATCGTGCAAAATTATCTTCTTTTTCCTAAACAACAAGTTGTAACTCGAAAAGTTTTGGTGTTGCGTGTATGTCTAAGCGCGTAGCCTCAAAAGAGAACGCAAAGGAGAGTATTTTCTCGATAGAATTTGTAAGAATACCACGTTATAAGGAAATACAGTGTTGCAGAGTAAAGACAAATACGTACGTATTGGAAACACTTTACGAGAAGAAATAACGCATTGTACAAAATTAGCTTGTATCTCCTAAACAACACGTTGTAACTCGAAAAGATTTGATGTGGCGTGTACGTCTAAACGTGTAGCCTCAAAAGAGAACCCACAGGAGAATTTTCTTTGGTCA
Source organism: Apodemus sylvaticus (assembly GCF_947179515.1). Lineage (NCBI taxonomy): Eukaryota > Metazoa > Chordata > Mammalia > Rodentia > Muridae > Apodemus > Apodemus sylvaticus. The sequence goes on from NW_026263435.1 coordinate 124,570, forward strand.
AATTTGTCAGAAAAACACGTATTAAGGAAATCCTGCATCATGCGAATTTATCTTGTTTTTCCTAAACAACACGTTGTAACTCAAAAAGCTGTTGTGTTGCGTGTATGTCTCAGTGTATAGCCTCAAAAGAGAACACACAGGAGAGTTTTCTCTCGAAACAATATGTAAGAATACCACGTTATAAGGAAATACAGTGTTGCAGAGTAAAGACAAATACGTACGTATTGGAAACCCTTAAACTTTAAGAGATGAAATAAAGCATCGTACAAAATTAGCTCGTATCTCCTAAACAACACGTTGTAACTTGAAATGACTTGGTGTGGAGTGTACGCCTAAACATGTAGCCTCAAAAGAGAACCCATAGGAGAATTTTCTTTCGTCAAAATTTTCAGAAAACCACGTTTTAAGGAAATCCTGCATCGTGCAAAATTATCGTGAGAGAGTATCTTGTTTTTCCTAAACAACACGTTGTAATTCGAAAAGCTTTGGTGTTGCGTGTATGTCTAAGCATGTAGCCTCAAAAGAGAACGCACAGGAGAGTTTTCTCTCGAAAGAATATGTAAGAATGCCACGTAATAAGGAAATACAGTGTTGCAGAATAAAGACAAATACGTACTTATTGGAAACACTTTATGAGAAGAAATAACGCATTGTAAAAAATTAGTTTGTATCTCCTAAACAACACGTTGTAACTCGAAAACATTTGGTGTGGCGTGTACGTCTAAATGTGTAGCCTCAAAAGAAAACCCACAGGAGAATTTTCTTTGGTAAAAATTTGTCAGAAAACCACGTATTAAGGAAATCCAGCATCGTGCGAAATTATCTTGTTTTTCCTAAACAACGCGTTGTAACTCGAAAAGCTTTGGTGTTGTGTGTATGTCTAAGCATGTAGCCTCAAAAGAGAACACACAGAAGAGTTTTCTCTCGAAAGAATATGTAAGAATACCACGTTATAAGGAAGTACAATGTTGCAGAATAAAGACAAATACTTACATATTGGAAACCCTTAAAATTAGAGAGATGAAATAAAGCATCATACAAAATTAGCTTGTATCTCCTAAACAACACGTTGTAACTCGAAAAGATTTGGTGTGGCGTGTACGTCTAAACGTGTAGCCTCAAAAGAGAACCACAGGACAATTTTCTTTCGTCAAAATTTGTCAGAAAACCACGTTCTAAGGAAATCCCGCATCGTGAGAAATTATTTTGTTCTTCCTAAACAACACGTTGTAATTCGAAAAGCTTTGGTGTTGCGTGTATGTCTAAGCGTGTAGCCTCAAAAGAGAACGCACAGGAGAGTTTTCTCTCGAAAGAATATGTAAGAATACCACGTTATAAGGAAATAAGTGTTGCAGAGTAAAGACAAACACATAAGTATTGGAAACACTTTACAAGAAGTAATAATGCATCGTACAAAATTAGCTTGTGTCTCCTAAACAACACGTTGTAACTCGAAAAGATTTGGTGTGGCGTTTACAACTAAACATGTAGCTTCAAAAGAGAACCCACAGGAGAATTTTCTTTCGTCAAAATTTTCAGAAAACCACGTTTTAAGGAAATCCGCATCGTGCGAAATTATCTTGTTTTTCCTAAACAACAGGTTGTAATTCGAAAAGCTTTGGTGTTGCGTGTATGTCTAAGCATGTAGCCTCGAAAGAGAACGCACAGGAGAATTTTCTCTTGAAAGAATATGCAAAAATACCACGTTATAAGGAAATACAGTGTTGCAGAGTAAAGGCAAATACGTATGTATTGGAAAAATTTAAACTTTATGAGAAGAAATAACGCATCGTACAAAATTAGCTTGTATCTCCTAAACAACACGTTGTAACTCGAAAAGATTTGGTGTGGTGTGTACATCTAAACGTGTAGCCTCAAAAGAGAACCCACAGGAGTATTTTCATTCGTCAAAATTTGTCAGAAAACCACATTTTAAGGAAATCCCGCATCGTGCTAAATTATCTTGTTTTTCCTAAACAACAAATTGTAATTCGAAAAGCTTTGGTGTTGCGTGTATGTTTAATCGTGTAGCCTCAAAAGAGAACACACAGGAGAGTTTTCTCTCGAAAGAATATGTAAGAATACCACGTTATAAGTAAATACAGTGTTGCAGAGTAAAGACAAGTACATACTTATTGGAAACACTTAAACTTTACGAGAAGAAATAAGGCATCATACAAAATTAGTTTGTATCTCCTAAACAACACGTTATAACTCGAAAAGATTTGGTGTGGTGTGTACATCTAACGTGTAGCCTCAAAGGAGAACCACAGGACAATTTTCTTTCGTCAATATTTGTCAGAAAACCACGTTTTAAGGAAATCCTGCATCGTGCGAAATTATCTTGTTTTTCCTAAACAACACGTTGTAACTCGAAAAGCTTTGGTGTTGCGTGTATGTCTAAGCGTGTAGCCTCAAAAGAGAATGCACAGGAGAGTTTTCTCTCGAAAGAATATGTAAGAATACCACGTTATATGGAAATACATTGTTGCAGAGTAAAGACAAATAAGTACGTATTGGAAACACTTTACAAGAGGTAATAACGCATCGTACAAAATTAGCTTGTATCTCCTAAACAAAACGTTGTAACTCGAAAAGATTTGGTGTGGCGTTTACAACTAAACATGTAGCCTCAAAAGAGAACCCACAGGAGAATTTTCTTTCGTCAAAATTTTTCAGAAAACCACGTTTTAAGGAAATCCCGCATCGTGTGAAATTATCTTGTTTTTCCTAAACAACAGGTTGTAATTCGAAATGCTTTGGTGTTGCGTGTATGTCTAAGCATGTAGCCTCTAAAGAGAACGCACAGGAGAGTTTTTCTCTCTAAAGAATATGCAAGATTACCACGTTATAAGGAAATACAGTGTTGCAGAGTAAAGGCAATTACATACATATTGGACACATTTAAACTTTACGAGAAGAAATAACGCATCTTAAAAAATTAGCTTGAATCTCCTAACCAACACGTTTTAACTCGAAAGGATTTGGTGTGGCGTGTACGTCTAAACGTGTAGCCTCAAAAGAGAGCCCACAGGAGTATTTTATTTCGTCAAAATTTGTCAGAAAACCACGTTTTAAGGAAATCCCGCATCGTGCGAAATTATCTTGTTTTTCCTAAACAACACATTGTAACTCGAAAAGCTTTGGTGTTGCGTGTATGTCTACGCGTGTAGCCTCAAAAGAGAATGCACAGGAGAGTTTTCTCTCGAAAGAATATGTAAGAATACCACGTTACAAGGAAATACAGTGTTGCAGAGTAAAGACAAATACGTACTTTTTGGAAACACTTAAACTTTACGAGAAGAAATAAGGCATCGTACAAAATTAGTTTGTATCTCCTAAACAACACGCTGTAACTCGAAAGGATTTGGTGTGGCGTGTACGTCTAAACGTGTAGCCTCAAAAGAGAACCCACAGGAGAGTTTTCTTTCGTCAAAATTTGTCAAAACCCACGTTTTAAAGAAATCCCGCATCGTGCGAAATTATCTTGTTTTTCCTAAACAACATTTTGTAACCCGAAAAGGTTTGGTGTTGCGGGTATATCTAAGCGTGTAGCCTCAAAAGAGAACGCACAGGAGAGTTTTCTCCCAAAAGATTATATAGGAATACCACATTATAAGGAAATACAGTGTTGCAGAGTAAAGACAAATACATTCTTATTGGAAACACTTAAACTTTATGAGTAGAAATAACACATAGTACAAAATAAGCTTGTATCTCCTAAACAACACGATATAACTTGAAAGGATTTGGTGTGGCTTGTACGTCTAAACGTGTACCCTCAAAAGAGAACCCACAGGAGAATTTTCTTTCGTCAAAATTTGTCAGAAAACCACGTTTTAAGGAAATCCCGCATCGTGCGAAATTATCTTGTTTTTCCTAAACAACACGTTGTAACTCGAAAAGCTTTGGTGTTGCGTGTATGTCTAAGCGTGTAGCCTCAAAAGAGAATGCACAGGAGAGTTTTCTCTCGAAAGAATATGTAAGAATACCACGTTATATGGAAATACATTGTTGCAGAGTAAAGACAAATACGTACGTATTGGAAACACTTTACGAGAGGTAATAACGCATCATACAAAATTAGCTTGTATCTCCTAAACAAAACGTTGTAACTCGAAAAGATTTGGTGTGGCCTTTACAACTAAACATGTAGCCTCAAAAGAGAACCCACAGGAGAATTTTCTTTCGTCAAAATTTTTCAGAAAACCACGTTTTAAGGAAATCCCGCATCGTGTGAAATTATCTTGTTTTTCCTAAACAACAGGTTGTAATTCGAAATGCTTTGGTGTTGCATGTATGTCTAAGCATGTAGCCTCTAAAGAGAACGCACAGGAGAGTTTTTCTCTCTAAAGAATATGCAAGATTACCACGTTATAAGGAAATACAGTGTTGCAGAGTAAAGGCAATTACGTACGTATTGGACACATTTAAACTTTACGAGAAGAAATAACGCATCTTAAAAAATTAGCTTGTATGTCCTAACCAACACGTTTTAACTCGAAAGTATTTGGTGTGGCGTGTACGTCTAAACGTGTAGCCTCAAAAGAGAACCCACAGGAGTATTTTCTTTCGTCAAAATTTGTCAGAAAACCACGTTTTAAGGAAATCCCGCATCGTGCGAAATTATCTTGTTTTTCCTAAACAACACGTTTTAACTCGAAAAGCTTTGGTGTTGCGTGTATGTCTAAGCGTGTATCCTCAAAAGAGAATGCACAGGAGAGTTTTCTCTCGAAAGAATATGTAAGAATACCACGTTATATGGAAATACATTGTTGCAGAGTAAAGACAAATACGTACGTATTGGAAACACTTTACGAGAGGTAATAACGCATCGTACAAAATTAGTTTGTATCTCCTAAACAAAACGTTGTAACTCGAAAAGATTTGGTGTGGCCTTTACAACTAAACATGTAGCCTCAAAAGAGAACCCACAAAAGAATTTTCTTTCGTCAAAATTTTTCAGAAAACCACGTTTTAAGGAAATCCCGCATCGTGTGAAATTATCTTGTTTTTCCTAAACAACAGGTTGTAATTCAAAATGCTTTGGTGTTGCGTGTATGTCTAAGCATGTAGCCTCTAAAGAGAACGCACAGGAGAGTTTTTCTCTCTAAAGAATATGCAAGATTACCACGTTATAAGGAAATACAGTGTTGCAGAGTAAAGGCAATTACGTACGTATTGGACACATTTAAACTTTACGAGAAGAAATAACGCATCTTAAAAAATTAGTTTGTATCTCCTAAATAACACGCTGTAACTCGAAAAGATTTGGTGTGGCGTGTACGTCTAAACGTGTAGCCTCAAAAGAGAACCCACAGGAGAGTTTCCTTCGTCAAAATTTGTCAAAATCCACGTTTTAAAGAAATCCCGCATCGTGCGAAATTATCTTGTTTTTCCTAAACAACATGTTGTAACCCGAAAAGGTTTGGTATTGCGGGTATATCTAAGCGTGTAGCCTCAAAAGAGAACGCACAGGAGAGTTTTCTCCCAAAAGATTATGTAGGAATACCACATTATAAGGAAATACAGTGTTGCAGAGTAAAGACAAATACATACTTATTGGAAACACTTAAACTTTACGAGTAGAAATAACATATAGTACAAAATAAGCTTGTATCTCCTAAACAACACGATATAACTCGAAAGGATTTGGTGTGGCTTGTACATCTAAATGTGTACCCTCAAAAGAGAACCCACAGGAGAATTTTCTTTCGTCAAAATTTGTCAGAAAACCACGTTTTAAGGAAATCCCGCATCGTGCGAAATTATCTTGTTTTTCCTAAACAACACGTTGTAACTCGAAAAGCTTTGGTGTTGCGTGTATGTCTAAGCGTGTAGCCTCAAAAGAGAATGCACAGGAGAGTTTTCCCTCGAAAGAATATGTAAGAATACCACGTTATATGGAAATACATTGTTGCAGAGTAAAGACAAATACGTAAGTATTGGAAACACTTTACGAGAGGTAATAACGCATCGTACAAAATTAGCTTGTATCTCCTAAACAAAACGTTGTAACTCGAAAAGATTTGGTGTGGCATTTACAACTAAACATGTAGCCTCAAAAGAGAACCCACAGGAGAATTTTCTTTCTTCAAAATTTTTCAGAAAACCACGTTTTAAGGAAATCCCGCATCGTGTGAAATTATCTTGTTTTTCCTAAACAACAGGTTGTAATTCGAAATGCTTTGGTGTTGCGTGTATGTCTAAGCATGTAGCCTCTAAAGAGAACGCACAGGAGAGTTTTTCTCTCTAAAGAATATGCAAGATTACCACGTTATAAGGAAATACAGTGTTGCAGAGTAAAGGCAATTACGTACGTATTGGACACATTTAAACTTTACGAGAAGAAATAACACATCTTAAAAAATTAGCTTGTATGTCCTAACCAACACGTTTTAACTCGAAAGTATTTGGTGTGGCGTGTATGTCTAAACGTGTAGCCTCAAAAGAGAACCCACAGGAGTATTTTCTTTCGTCAAAATTTGTCAGAAAACCACGTTTTAAGGAAATCCCGCATCGTGCGAAATTATCTTGTTTTTCCTAAACAACACATTGTAACTCGAAAAGCTTTGGTGTTGCGTGTATGTCTAAGCGTGTAGCCTCAAAAGAGAATGCACAGGAGAGTTTTCTCTCGAAAGAATATGTAAGAATACCACGTTATAAGGAAATACAGTGTTGCAGAGTAAAGACAAATAAGTACTTATTGGAAACACTTAAACTTTACGAGAAGAAATAAGGCATCGTACAAAATTAGTTTGTATCTCCTAAACAACACGCTGTAACTCGAAAAGATTTGGTGTGGCGTGTACGTCTAAACGTGTAGCCTCAAAAGAGAACCCACAGGAGAGTTTTCCTTCGTCAAAATTTGTCAAAACCCACGTTTTAAAGAAATCCCGCATCGTGCGAAATTATCTTGTTTTTCCTAAACAACATGTAACTTGAAAAGGTTTGGTGTTGCGGGTATATCTAAGCGTGTAGCCTCAAAAGAGAACGCACAGGAGAGTTTTCTCCCAAAAGATTATGTAGGAATACCACATTATGAGGAAATACAGTGTTGCAGAGTAAAGACAAATACATACTTATTGGAAACACTTAAACTTTACGAGTAGAAATAACACATAGTACAAAATAAGCTTGTATCTCCTAAACAACACGATAAAACTCGAAAGGATTTGGTGTGGCTTGTACGTCTAAACATGTACCCTCAAAAGAGAACCCACAGGAGAATTTTCTTTCGTCAAAATTTGTCAGAAAACCAAGTTTTAAGGAAATCGCGCATCATGCGAAATTATCTTGTTTTTCCTAAACAACACGTTGTAACTCGAAAAGCTTTGGTGTTGCGTGTATGTCTAAGCGTGTAGCCTCCAAAGAGAACGCACAGGAGAGTTTTCTCTCGAAAGAATATGTAAGAATAACACGTTATAAGGAAATACAATGTTGCAGAGTAAAGGCAAATACAAACATATTGGAAACACTTAAACATTACGAGAAGAAATAACGCACCGTAAAAAAAATTAGCTTATACCTCCTAAACAACACCTTGTAACTCAAAAATATTTGGTGTGGCGTGTACATCTAAACGTGTAGCCTCAAAAGTGAACCCACAGGAGAATTTTCTTTAGTCAAAATTTGTCAGAAAACCACGTTTTATGGAAATCCCGCATCGTGCGAAATTATCTTGTTTTTCCGAAACAACACGTTGTAATTCGAAAAGCTTTGTTGTTGCATGTATGTCTAAGCGTGTAGCCTCAAAAGAGAATGCAAAGGAGAGTTTTTTCTCGAAAGAATATGTAAGAATACCACGTTATTAGGAAACACAGTGTTGTAAAGACAAATACTTACGTATTGGAAAAACTTTACGAGAAGAAATAACGCATCGTACAAAATTAGCTTGTATCTTCTAAACAACACGTTGTAACTTAAAAAGATTTGGTGTGGCCTGTACGTCTAAACGTGTAGCCTCAAAAGAGAACCCACAGGAGAATTTTCTTTCGTCAAAATTTTTCAGAAAACCACATTTTAAGGAAATCCCGCATCGTGCGAAATTATCTTGTTTTTCCTAAACAACACGTTGTAACTCCAAAAGCTTTGGTGTTGCGTGTATGTCTAAGCATGTAGCCTCAAAAGAGAATGGACAGGAGAGTTTTCTTTCGAAAGAATATGTAAGAATACCACTTTATAAGGAAATACAGTGTTGCAGAGTAAAGGCAAATACGTACGTATTGGGAACACTTTATGAGAACAAATAACGCAACGTAAAAAATTAGCTTGTATCTCCTAAACAACACGTTGTAACTCGAAAAGATTTGGTGTGGCGTGTACGTCTAAACGTGTAGCCTCAAAAGAGAACCCACAGGAGAATTTTCTTTCGTCAAAATTTTTCAGAAAACCACGTTTTATGGAAATCCCGCATCGTGCGAAATTATCTTGTTTTTCCTAAACAACATGTTGTAACTCGAAAAGCTTTGGTGTTCCGTGTATATCTAAGCGTGTAGCCTCAAAAGAGAACACACAGGAGAGTTGTATCTTGATAGAATTTGTAAGAATAACACGTTAAAAGGAAATACAGTGTTGCAAAGTAAAGACAAATACATATGTATTGGAAACCCATAAACTTTACGAGATGAAATAAAGCATCGTACAAAATTAGCTTGTATCTCCAAACAACACGTTGTAACTCGAAAAGATGTGGTGTGGCATGTACGTCTAAACGTGTAGCCTCAAAAGAGAACCCACAGGAGAATTTTTTTCGTCAAAATTTTTCAGAAAACCACGTTTTACGGAAATCCCGCATAATGCGAAATTATCTTGTTTTTCCTAAACAACACGTTGTAACTCGAAAGGCTTTGGTGTTGCGTGTATGTCTAAGCATGTAGCCTCAAAAGAGAATGCACAGGAGAGTTTTTTCTCGATAGAATTTGTAAGAATACCACGTTATAAGGAAATACAGTGTTGCAGAGTAAAGACAAATACGTATGTATTGGAAACCCATAAACTTTACGAGATGAAATAAAGCATCGTACAAAATTAGCTTGTATCTCCTAAACAACACGTTGTAACTCGAAAAGATTTGGTGTGGCGTGTACGTCTAAACGTGTAGCCTCAAAAGAGAACCAACAGGACAATTTTCTTTTGTCAAAATTCGTCAGAAAACCACGTTTTAAGAAAATCCAGCATCGTGAGAAATTATCTTGTTCTTCCTAAACAACACGTTTTAACTCGAAAAGCTTTGGTGTTGGGTGTATGTCTAAGTGTGTAGCCCCAAAAGAGACCACACAGGAGAGTTTTCTCTCGAAAGAATATGTAAGAATACCACGTTATAAGGAAATACAGTGTGGCAGAGTAAAGACAAATACGTACGTATTGGAAGCACTTTATGAGAGAAATAACGCATCTTGCAAAATTAGGTGTTTGTCCTAAACAACACGTTGTAACTCAAAAAGATTTGGTGTGGCGTGTACGTCTAAACGTGTAGCCTCAACAGAGAACCCACAGGAGAGTTTTCTTTCGTCAAAATTTGTCAGAAAACCACGTTTTAAGGAAATCCCGCATCGTGAGAAATTATCTTGTTCTTCCTAAACAACATGTTTTTACTCGAAAAGCTTTGGTGTTGCGTGTATGTGTAAGCATGTAGCCCCAAAAGAGAACGCACAGGAGAGTTTTCTCTCAAAATAATATTTAGAATACCACGTTATAAGGAAATACAGTGTGGCAGAGTAAAGACAAATACGTATGTATTGGAAGCACTTTATGAGAGAAATAAAGCATCTTGCAAAATTAGCGTGTATGTCTTAAACAACACGTTGTAACTCAAAAAGACTTGGTGTGGCGTGTACGTATAAACGTGTAGCCTCAAAAGAGAATGCACAGGAGAGTTTTCTCTCAAAAGAATATGTAAGAATACCACGTTATATGGAAATACACTGTTGCAGAGTAAAGACAAATACATATGTATTGGAAACCCTTTACGAGAGGTAATAACGTATCTTACAAAATTAGCTTGTATCTCCTAAACAAAACGTTGTAACTCAAAAAGATTTGGTGTGGCGTTTACAACTAAACATGTAGCCTCAAAAGAGAACCCACAGGAGAATTTTCTTTCGTCAAAATTTTTCAGAAAACCACGTTTTAAGGAAATCCCGCATCGTGTGAAATTATCTTGTTTTTCCTAAACAACAGGTTGTAATTCAAAATGCTTTGGTGTTGCGTGTATGTCTAAGCGTGCAGCCTCAAAAGAGAATGCACAGGAGAGTTTTCTCTCGAAAGAATAGGTAAGAATACCACGTTATAAGGAAATATATTGCTGCAGAGTAAAGACATATACGTACTTATTGGAAACACATTATGAGAAGAAATAACGCATGGTACAAAATTAGCTTGTATCTCCGAAAAAACACGTGGTAACTCAAAAAGATTTGGTGTGGCGTGTATGTCTGAACGTGTAGCCTCAAAAGAGAACCCACAGGAGAATTTTCTTACGTCAAAATTTGTCAGAAAACCACGTTTTAAGGAAATCCCGCATCATGGGAAATTATCTTGTTCTTCCTAAACAACAGGTTGTAACTCGAAAAGTTTTGGTGTTGCGTATATGTCTAAGCGTGTAGCCTCAAATGAGAACGCACTGGAGAGTTTTCTCTTGAAAGAATATGTAAGAATACCACGTTATAAGTAAATACAGTGTTGCAGAGTAAAGACATATACTTACTTATTGGAAAAACTTTACGAGAAGAAATAACGCATCGTACAAAATTAGCTTGTATCTCCTAAACAACACGTTGTAACTTAAAATGATTTGGTGTGGCCTGTACGTCTAAACGTGTAGCCTCAAAAGAGAACCCATAGAGGAATTTTCCTTGGTCAAAATTTGTCAGAAAACCACTTATTAAGGAAATCCCGCTTCGTGCGTAATTATCTAGTTTTTCCTAAACAACACGTTGTAACTCGAACAGCTTTGGTGTTGCGTGTATGTCTAAGCGCGTAGCCTCAAAGGGGCATGCACAGGAGAGTTTTCTCTCGAAAGAATATGTAAGAATACCTCGTTATAAGGAAATACAGTGTTGCAGAGTATAGACAAATACATACTTATTGGAAACACTTTACGAGAAGAAATAAAGCATCATGCAAAATTAGCTTGTATCTCCTAAACAACACGTTGTAACTGGAAAAGATTTGGTGTGGCGTGTACGTCTAAACGTGTAGCCTCAAAAGAGAACCCACAGGAGAGTTTTCCTTCGCTAAAATTTGTCAGAATATCACGTTTTAAGGAAATACCGCATAGTGCGAAATTATCTTGTTTTTCCTAAACAACATGTTGTAACTCGAAAAGCTTTAGTGTTGCGTGTATTTCTAAGCGTGTAGCCTCAAAAGAGAATGGACAGGAGAGTTTTCTCCCAAAAGAATATGTAGGAATACCACGTTATAAGGAAATACAGTGTTGCAGAGTAAAGACAAATACATACTTATTGGAAACACTTAAACTTTACGAGAAGAAATAACACATAGTACAAAATTAGCTTGTATCTCCTAAACAACACGTTATAACTCGAAATGATTTGGTGTGGCGTGTATGTCTAAGCGTGTACCCTCAAAAGAGAACCCACGGGAGAATTTTCTTTCATCAAAATTTGTCAGAAAACCACGTTTTAAGGAAATCCCGCATCATGCGAAATTATCTTGTTTTTCCTAAACAACACGTTGTAACTCGAAAAGCTTTGGTGTTGCGTGTATGTCGAAGCGTGTAGCCTCCAAAGAGAACGCACAGGAGAGTTTACTGTCGAAAGAATATGTAAGAATACCACGTTATAAGGAAATACAGTGTTGCAGAGTAAAGGCAAATACATACGTATTGGAAACACTTAAACTTTACGAGAAGAAATAACGCATCATAAAAAAATTAGCTTGTATCTCCTAAACAACACGTTGTAACTCGAAAGGATTTGGTGTGGCGTGTACGTTTAAACATGTAGCCTCAAAAGAGAACCCACAGGAGAATTTTCTTTCGTCAAAATTTGTCCAAAAACCACGTTATAAGGAAATCCCTCATCGTGCGAAATTATCTTGTTTTTCCTAAACAAAATGTCGTAACTCGAAAAGCTTTGGTGTTGTGTGTATGTCTAAGCGTGTAGCCTCAAAAGAGAAGGCACAGGAGAGTTTTCTCTCGAAAGAATATGTAAGAATACCACGTTATAAGGAAATACAATGTTGCAGAGTAAAGACATATTCTTACTTATTGGAAAATCTTTACGAGAAGAAATAACCTATCGTACAAAATTAGCTTGTATCTCCTAAACAACACGTTGTAACTTAAAAAGATTACGTGTGGCCTGTACATCTAAACGTGTAGCCTCAAAAGAGAACCCATAGGAGAATTTTCCTTGGTCAAAATTTGTCAGAAAACCACTTATTAAGGAAATCCCACATCGCACGAAATTATCTGGTTTTTCCTAAACAACACGTTGTAACGCGAAAAGCTTTGGTGTTGCCTGTATGTCTAAGCGTGTAGCCTCAAAGGGGAACACACAGGAGAGTTTTCTCTCGAAAGAATATGTAAGAATACCACGTTATAAGGAAATACAGTGTTGCAGACTAAAGGCAAATACGTACCTATTGGAAACACTTTACGAGAAGAAATAACGCATCGTACAAAATTAGCTTGTATCTCCTAAACAACACGTTGTAACTCGAAAAGATTTGGTGTGGCCTGTACTTCTAAACGTGTAGCCTCAAAAGAGAACCCACAGGACAATTTTCTTTCGTCAAAATTTGTCAGAAAACCACGTTTTAAGGAAATCCCGCATCGTGAGAAATTATCTTGTTCTTCCTAAACAACACGTTTTAACTTGAAAAGCTTTGGTGTTGGGTGTATGTCTAAGCATGTAGCCCCAAAAGAGTATGCAGAGGAGAGTTTTCTCTCGAAAGAATATGTAAGAATACGACCTTATAAGGAAATACAGTGTTGCAGAGTAAAGACAATTACATACTTATTGGAAAAACTTTACGAGAAGAAATAACGCATCGTACAAAATTAGCTTGTGTCTCCTAAACAACACGTTGTAACTTAAAAAGATTTGGTGTGGCAAGTACGTCTACACGTGTAGTCTCAAAAGAGAACCCATAGGATAATTTTCTTTGGTCAATATTTGTCAGAAAACCACGTATTAAGGAAATCCCTCATCGTGTGAAATTATCTTGTTTTTCCTAAACAACACGTTGTAACTTGAAAAGCTTTGGTGTTGCGTGTATGTCTAAGCGTGTAGCCTCAAAAGAGGATGCACAGGAGAGTTTTCTCTCGAAAGAATATGTAAGAATACCACGTTATAAGGAAATACAGTGTTGCAGACTAAAGGCAAATACATACATATTGGAAACACTTTACGAGAAGAAATAACGCATCGTACAAAATTAGCTTGTATCTCCTAAACAACACGTTGTAACTCGAAAAGATTTGGTGTGGCGTGTACATCTAAACGTGTAGCCTCAAAAGAGAACCCACAGGAGAATTTTCTTTCGTCAAAATTTGTCAGAAAACTACTTATTAAGGAAATCCTGCATCGTGCGAAACTATCTAGTTTTCCTAAACAACACATTGTTACTCGAAAATATTTGCTGTTGCGTGTATGTCTAAGCATGTAGCCTCAAAAGAGAACGCACAGGAGAGATTTCTCTCGAACGAGTATGTAAGAATACCACGTTATAAGGAAATACATTGTGGCAAATTAAAGATAAATACGTACCTTTTGGAAACTCTTAAACTTTACAAGAAGATATAAAGCATCGTAAAAAATTAGCTTTTATCTCCTAAACAACACGTTGTAACTCGAAAAGATTTGGTGTGGCATGTACGTCTAAACGTGTAGCCTCAAATGAAAACCCACAGGAGAATTTTTTTTCGTCAAAATTTTTCAGAAAACCACGTTTTAAGGAAATCCAGCATCGTGCGAAGTTATCTTGTTTTTCCTAAACAACACATTGTAAGTCGAAAAGCTTTGGTGTTGCGTGTATGTCTAAGCGTGTAGCCTCCAAAGGGAATGCACAGGAGAGTTTTCTCTAGAAAGAATATGTAAGAATACCACGTTGTAAGGAAATACAGTGTTGCAGAGTAAAGAAAGATACGTATGTATTGGAAACCCACAAACTTTACAAGATGAAATAAAGCATCGTACAAAATTAGCTTGTATCTCCTAAACAACACTTTGTAACTCGAAAAGATTTGGTGTGGCCTGTACTTCTAAACGTGTAGCCTCAAAGGAGAACCCACAGGACAATTTTCTTTCGTCAAAATTTGTCAGAAAACCACGTTTTAAGGAAATCCTGCATCGTGAGAAATTATCTTGTTCTTCCTAAACAACACGTTTTAACTTGAAAAGCTTTGGTGTTGGGCGTATGTCTAAGCATGTAGCCCCAAAAGAGTATGCAGAGGAGAGTTTTCTCTCGAAAGAATACATAAGAATACCACCTTATAAGGAAATAGAGTGTTGCAGAGTAAAGACAAATACATACTTATTGGAAAAACTTTACGAGAAGAAATAACGCATCGTACAAAATTAGCTTGTGTCTCCTAAACAACACGTTGTAACTTAAAAAGATTTGGTGTGGCCTGCACGTCTAAACGTGTAGTCTCAAAAGAGAACCCATAGGATAATTTTCTTTGGTCAATATTTGTCAGAAAACTAAGTATTAAGGAAATCCCTCATCGTGCGTAATTATCTTGTTTTTCCCAAACAACATGTTGTAACTCGAAAAGCTTTGGTGTTGCGTGTATGTCTAAGCGTGTAGCCTCAAAAGAGGACGCACAGGAGAGTTTTCTCTCGAAAGAATATGTAAGAATACCACGTTATAAGGAAATACAGTGTTGCAGACTAAAGGCAAATACATACGTATTGGAAACACTTTACGAGAAGAAATAACGCATCATACAAAATTAGTTTGTATCTCCTAAACAACACGTGGTAACTCGAAAAGATTTGGTGTGGCGTGTACGTCTAAACGTGTAGCCTCAAAAGAGAACCCACAGGAGATTTTTCTTTCGTCAAAATTTGTCAGAAAACCACTTATTAAGGAAATCCTGCATCGTGCGAAACTATCTAGTTTTCCTAAACAACACATTGTTACTCGAAAATATTTGCTGTTGCGTGTATGTCTAAGCATGTAGCCTCAAAAGAGAACGCACAGGAGAGATTTCTCTCGAACAACTTTGACGAAAGAAAGTTCTTCTGTGGGTTCTCTTTTGAGGCTACACGTGTAGACGTACGAGCCACACCAAATCTTTTCGAGTTAGAACGTGTTGTTTAGGAGATACAAGCAAATTTTGTAAGATGCGTTATTTCTTCTCGTAAAGTGTTTCCAATAAGTACTTATTTGTCTTTACTCTGCAACACTGTATTTCCTTATAACATGGTATTCTTACATATTCTTTCGAGGGAAAACTCTCCTGTGTGTTCTCCTTTGAGGCTACACGCTTAGACAAACACACGACGCCAAAGCTTTTCGAGTTACAACGTGTTGTTTAGGAAAAACAAGATAATTTCGCACAATGCGAGATTTCCTTAAAACGTGGTTTTCTGAAATATCTTGAGAAAGAAAGTTTTCCTGTGGGTTCTCTTTTGAGGCTCACATGTAGAAGTACGAGCCACACAAAATCTTTTCGAGTTACAACATGTTGTTTAGGAGATACAAGCTATTTTTGTACAATGGGTAATTTCTTCTCATAAAGAGTTTCCAATACATACGTAGTTGTCTTTACTCTGCAACACCGTATTTCCTTATAATGTGGTATTCTTACATATTCTTTCGAGAGAAAACTCTCCTGTGCATTCCCTTTTGCGCTTACACGCTTAGACATACACGCAACACCAAAGCTTTTCAAGTTACAACGTGTTGTTTAGGAAAAAGAAGGTAATTTCGCACGATGCGGGATTTCCTTAAAACGTGGTTTCTAACAAATTTTGATGAAAGAAAAATCTCCTGTGGGTTCTCTTTTAAGGCTACACGTTTAGACGTACACGCCACACCAAATCCTTTTGAGTTACCACATGTTGTTTAGGAGATACAATCTAATTTATATGATGCGTTATTTCTTCTGGTAAAGTGTTTCCAATACGTATTTATTTGCCTTTACTCTGCAACACTGTATTTCCTTATAACGTTGTATTCTTACATGTTCTTTCGAGAGAAAACTCTCCTGTGTGTTCTCTTTAGAGGCTACACGCTTAGACATACACGCGACACCAAAGCTTTTTGAGTTACAACTTGTTGTTTAGGAAAAACAAGATAATTTTGCACGATGCGGGATTTCCTTAAAACGTGGTTTTCTGACAAATTTTGACGAAAGAAAGTTCTCCTGTGGGTTCTCTTTTGAGGTTACACGTGCATACGTACGAGCCACACCAAATCTTTTCAAGTTACAACGTGTTGTTTAGGAGATAGAAGCAAATTTTGTACTATGCGTTATTTCTTCTCAGTAAGTGTTTCCAATACGTACTTATTTGTCTTTACTCTACAACACTGTATTTCCTTATAACGTGGTATTCTTACATATTCTTTCGAGGGAAAACTCTCCTGTGCATTCTCTTTTGAGGCTACACGCTTAGACAAACACGCAACACCAAAGCTTTTCGAGTTACAAAGTGTTGTTTAGGAAAAACAAGATAATTTCGCACGATGCGAGATTTCCATAAAACGTGGTTTTCTGAAAAATTTTGAAGAAAGAAAGTTCTCCTGTGGGTTCTCTTTTGAGGCTACACGTGTAGAAGAACGAGCCACACCAAATCTTTTCGAGTTACAACGTGTTGTTTAGGAGATACAAGCTAATTTTGTTCGATGCGTTATTTCTTCTCATAAAGTGTTTCAAATAGGTACGTATTTGTCTTTACTCTGCAACACTGTATTTCCTTATAACGTGGTATTCTTCCATATTCTTTCGAGAAAAAAGTCTCCTGTGCGTTCTCTTGTGAGGCTACAAGCTTAGATATACACGCAACACCAAAGCTTTTCGAGTTACAACGTGTTTTTAAGGAAAAACAAGATAATTTCGCACAATGCGAGATTTCCTTAAAACGTGGTTTCTGACAAATTTTGATGAAAGAAAATTCTCCTGTCGGTTCTCTTTTGAGGGTACACGTTTAGACATACACGTCACACCAAATCTTTTCGATTTACAACGTGTTGTTTAGGAGATACAAGCTAATTTTGTACGATGCGTTATTTCTTCACCTAAAGTGTTTCCAATATGTACTTATTTGTCTTTACTCTGCAAAATTGTATTTCCTAAAAACGTGGTATTCTTACATATTCTTTCGAGAGAAAACTCTCCTGTGCCTTCTCTTTTGAGGCTCCACGCTTACACATACACGCAACACCAAAGCTTTTCGAGTTACAACATGTTGTTTAGGAAAAAGAAGATGATTTCCCACGATGCGGGATTTCCTTAAAACGTGGTTTTCTGACAAATTTTGACGAAAGAAAATTCTGCTGTGGGTTCTCTTTTGAGGCTACATGTTTAGACGTACACGCCACACCAAATCTTTCCGAGATACAACGTATTGTTTAGGAGATACAAGCTAATTTTGTATGATGCGTTAATTCTTCTCGTAAAGTGTTTCCAATATGTACGTATTTGTCTTTACTCTGCAACACTGTATTTCCTTATAACGTGGTATTCTTACACATTCTTTCGAGAGAAAACTATCCTGTGCGTTCCCTTTTGAGGCTACACACTTAGACATAAAGGCAACACCAAAGCTTTTCGAGGTATAACGTGTTGTTTATGAAAAACAAGATGATTTCGCACGATGCGGTATTTCCTTAAAACGTGGTTTTCTGACAAATTTTGATGAAAGAAAATAGTCCTGTGGGTTCTCTTTTGAGGCTACATGTTTAGAGGTACATGCCACACCAAATCCTTTTGAGTTACCACGTGTTGTTTAGGAGATACAAGCTAATTTTGTATGATGTGTTATTTCATCTCGTAAAGTGTTTCCAATAAGTAAGTATTTGTCTTTACTCTGCAACACTGTATTTCCTTATACCGTTGTATTCTTACATGTTCTTTTGAGAGAAAACTCTCCTGTGTGTTCTCTTTAGAGGATACACGCTTAGACATACACGCAACACCAAAGCTTTTCGAGTTACAACGTGTTGTTTTGGAAAAACAAGATAATTTTGCACGATGCGAGATTTCCATAAAACGTGGTTTTCTGAAAAAATTTGACAAAAGAAAGTTCTCCTGTGGGTTCTCTTTTGAGGCTACACGTGTAGAGGTACGAGCCACACCAAATCTTTTCGAGTTACAACGTGTTGCTTAGGAGATACAAGCTAATTTTGTACGATGTGTTATTTCTTCTCTTAAAGTGTTTCCAATATGTACGAATTTGTCTTTACTCTGCAACACTGTATTTCCTTATAATGTGGTATTCTTACATATTCTTTCGAGAGAAAACTCTCCTGTGCATTCTCTTTTGAGGCTACATGCTTAGACATACACGCAACACCAAAGGTTTTGATTTACAACGTGTTGTTTAGGAAAAACAAGATAATTTTGCAGAATGCGAGAATTCCTCAAAACGTAGTTTCTGACAAATTTTGATGAAGGAAAATTCTCCTGTGGGTTCTCTTTTGAGGCTACACGTTTAGACATAAACGTCACACCAAATCCTTTCGAGTTACATCGTGTTGTTTAGGAGATACAAGCTAATTTTGAATGATGCGTTATTTCTTCTCATAAAGTGTTACCAATATGTACTTATATGTCTTTACTCTGGAAAATTGTATTTCCTTATAACGTGGTATTCTTACATTTTCTTTCGAGAGAAAACTCTCCTGTGCTTTCCCTTTGGAGGCTCCATGCTTACAAGTACACGCAACACCAAAGCTTTTCGAGTTACAACATGTTGTTTAGGAAAAAGAAGATGATATCCCACAATGCGGGATTTCCATAAAACGTGGTTTTCTGAAAATTTTAACGAAAGAAAATTCTCCTGTGGGTTCTCTTTTGAGGCTACACGTTTAGACGTACACGTCACACCAAATCCTTTCGAGTTACCACGTGTTGTTTAGGAGATACAAGCTAATTTTGTACGATGCCTTATTTCTTCTCGTAAAGTGTTTCCAATACGTACGTATTTGTCTTTACTCTGCAACATTGTATTTCCTTATAACGTGGTATTCCTACATATTCTTTCGAGAGAAAACTATCCTTTGCGTTCCCTTTTGAGGCTACACACTTAGACATACAGGCAACACCAAAGCTTTTCGAGTTACAACGTGTTGTTTATGAAAAACAAGATAATTTCGCATGATGCGGGATTTCCTTAAAACGTTGTGATCTGACAAATTTTGACGAAAGAAAATTCTCCTGTGGGTTCTCTTTTGAGGCTATACGTTTAGACGTGCACGCGACACCAAATCCTTTCGAGTTATCACGTGTTGTTTAGAAGATACAAGCTAATTTTGTATGATGTGTTATTTCTTCTCATAAAGTGTTTCCAATACGTATGTATTTGTCTTTACTCTGCAACACTGTATTTCCTTATAACGTTGCATTCTTACATGTTCTTTCGAGAGAAAACTCTCCTGTGCGTTCTCTTTAGAGGCTACATGCTTTGACATACACGCAACACCAAAGCTTTTCGAGTTACAACGTGTTGTTTTGGAAAAACAAGATAATTTTGCACGATGCGGGATTTCCTTAAAACGTGGTTTTCTGACAAATTTTGACGAAAGAAAGTTCTCCTGTGGGTTCTCTTTGGAGGCTACACTTTTAGACGTACGAGCCACACCAAATCTTTTCAAGTTACAACATGTTTAGGAGATACAAGCAAATTTTTTACGATGCTTTATTTCTTCTCGTAAAGTGTTTCCAATACGTACGTATTTGTCTTTATTCTGCTACACTGTATTTCCTTATAACGTGGTATTCTTACATATTCTTTCGAGGGAAAACTCTCCTGTGCGTTCTCTTTTGAGGCTACACACTTAGACATACATGCAACACCAAAGATTTTCGAGTTACATAGTGTTGTTTAGGAAAAACAAGATAATTTTGCACGATGCGGGATTTCCTTAAAACGTGGTTTCCTGAGAAATTTTGACGAAAGAAAGTTCTCCTGTGCATTCTCTTTTGAGGCTACACGTGTAGACATATGAGCCACACCAAATCTTTTCGAGTTACAACGTGTTGTTTAGGAGATACAAGCAAATTTTGAACAATGCATTATTTCCTCTGGTAAAGTGTTTCCAATACGTACTTATTTGTCTTTACTCTGCAACACTGTATTTCCTTATAACGTGGTATTCTTACATATTATTTCGAGGGAAAACTCTCCTGTGCGTTCTCTTTGAGGCTACACGCTTAGACAAACACGCAACGCCAAAGCTTTTCGAGTTACAATGTGTTTTTTAGGAAAAACAAGATAATTTCGCTTGAAGCGAGATTTCCATAAAACGTGGTTTTCTGAAAAATTTTGACGAAAGAAAGTTCTCCTGTGGGTTCTCTTTTGAGGCTACACGTGTAGAGGTACGAGCCACACCAAATCTTTTCGAGTTACAACGTGTTGTTTAGGAGATACAAGCTAATTTTGTATGATGCGTTATTTCTTCTCTTCAAGTGTTTCCAATACGTATGTATTTGTCTTTACTCTGCAACACTGTATTTTCTTATAACGTGGTATTCTTACATATTCGTTCGAGAGAAAACTCTCCTGTGCGTTCTCTTTTGAGGCTAAAAGCTTAGACATACACGCAACACCAAAGCTTTTCGAGTTACAACGTGTTGTTTAGGAAAAACAAGATAATTTCGCACGATGCGAGATTTCCTTAAAACGTGGTTTTTGACAAATTTTGATGATAGAAAATTCTCCTGTGGGTTCTCTTTTGAGGCTACACGTTTAGACATACACGTCACACCAAATCTTTTCGAGTTACAACGTGTTGTTTAGGAGATACAAGCTAATTTTGAATGATGCGTTATTTCTTCTCGTAAAGTGTTACCAATAAGTACTTATTTGTCTTTACTCTGCAAAATTGTATTTCCTTATAATGTGGTATTCTTACATATTCTTTCGAGTGAAAACTCTCCTGTGCTGTCCCTTTTGTCGCTCCATGCTTACACATACACGCAACACCAAAGCTTTTCGAGGTACAACATGTTGTTTAGGAAAAAGAAGATCATTTTGCACGATGCGGGATTTCCTTAAAACGTGGTTTTCTGAAAAATGTTGATGAAAGTAAATTCTCCTGTGGGTTCTCTTTTGAGGCTACATGTTTAGACGTACACACCACACCAAATCCTTTCGAGTTACCACGTGTTGTTTAGGAGATACAAGCTAATTTTGTACGATGCGTTAATTCTTCTTGTAAAGTTTTTCCAATAGGTACGTATGTGTTTTTACTCTGCAACATTGTATTTCCTAATAACGTAGTATTCTTACATATTCTTTCGAGAGAAAACTATCCTGTGCGTTCTCTTTAGAGGTTACACGCTTAGACATACATGCAACACCAAAGCTTTTCGAGTTACATCATGCTGTTTAGGAAAAACAAGATAATTTTGCATGATGCGGTATTTCCTTAAAACGTGGTTTCCTGAGAATTTTTAACGAAAGAAAGTTCTCCTGTTCGTTCTTTTTTGAGGCTACACGTGTAGACGTATGAGCCACACCAAATCTTTTCGAGGTACAACGTGTTGTTTAGGAGATACAAGCCAATTTTTTACGATGCCTTATTTCTTCTCGTAAAGTGTTTCCAATTCGTACTTATTTGTCTTTACTCTGCAACACTGTATTTCCTTATAACGTGGTATTCGTACATATTATTTCGAGGGAAAACTCTACTGTGCGTTCTCTTTTGAGGCTACATGCTTAGATATACACGCAACACCAAAGGTTTTCGAGTTACAACGTGTTGTTTAGGAAAAACAAGATAATTTCGCACGATGCGAGATTTCCTTAAAACGTGGTTTCTGACAAATTTTGATGAAAGAAAAATCTCCTGTGGGTTTTCTTTTGAGGCTACACGTTTAGATGTACATGCAACACCAAATCTTTTCGAGTTACAACGTGTTGTTTAGGAGATACAAGCTAATTTTTTACGATGCGTTAATTCTTCTCATAAAGTGTTTCCAAGAAGTACGCGTTTGTCTTTACTCTGCAACATTGTATTTCCTTATAACGTGGTATTCTTACATATTCTTTAGAGGGAAAACTATCCTGTGCGTTCCCCTTTGAGGCTACACACTTAGACATACAGTCAACACCAACTCTTTTCGAGTTACAACGTGTTGTTTATGAAAAACAAGATAATTTTGCACGATGCGGGATTTCCTTAAAATGTGGTTTTCTGACAAATTTGGAGGAAAAAAATTCTCCCGTGGGTTCTCTTTAGAGGCTACACGTTTAGACATACACGCCACACCAAATCCTTTCGAGTTACCACGTGTTGTTTAGGAGATACAAGCAAATATTGTACGATGCGTTATTTCTTCTCGTATAGAGTTTCCAATACGTACTTTTTTTGTCTTTACTCTGCAACACTGTATTTCCTTATAACGTGGTATTCTTACATATTCTTTCGAGGGAAAACTCTCCTGTGCATTCTCTTTTGAGGCTACACGCTTAGACAAACACGCAACGCCAAAGCTTTTCGAGTTACAACGTGTTGTTTACGAAAAACAAGATAATTTCGCACGATGCGAGATTTCCATAAAACGTGGTTTTCTGAAAAATTTTGATGAAAGAAAGTTCTCCTGTGGGTTCTCTTTTGAGGCTACACGTGTAGAGGTATGAGCCACACCAAATCTTTTCGAGTTACAACGTGTTGTTTAGGAGATACAAGCTAATTTTGTACGATGTGTTATTTTTTCTCTTAAAGTGTTTCCAATACGTATGTAGTTGTCTTTACTCTGCAACACTGTATTTCCTTATAACGTGGTATTCTTACATATTCTTTCGAGAGAAAACTCTCCTGTGCGTTCTCTTTTGAGGCTACAAGCTTAGACATACACGCAACACCAAAGCTTTTTGAGTTACAACATGTTGTTTAGGAAAAACAAGATAATTTCGCACGATGCGAGATTTCCTTAAAACGTGGTTTCTGACAAATTTTGATGAAACAAAATTCTGCTGTGGGTTCTCGTTTGAGGTTACACTTTTAGATGTACACGTCACACCAAATATTTTCGAGTTACAACGTGTTGTTTCGGAGATACAAGCTAATTTTATACGATGCGTTATTTCTTCTCGTAAAGTGTTTCCAATATGCACTTATTTGTCTTTACTCTGCAAAATTGTATTTCCTTATAACGTGGTATTCTTACATATTCTTTCGAGAGAAAACTCTCCTGTGCCTTCACTTTTGAGGCTCCACACTTACACATACATGCAACACCAAAGCTTTTCGAGTTACAACATGCTGTTTTGGAAAATAGATGATTTCGCACGATGCGGGATTTCCTTAAAACGTGGTTTTCTGAAAAATTTTGAATAAAGAAAATTCTCCTGTGGGTTCTCTTTTGAGGCTACACGTGTAGAGGTATGAGCCACACCAAATCTTTTCGAGTTACAACGTGTTGTTTAGGAGATACAAGCTAATTTTTTACGATGCGTTAATTCTTCTCGTAAAGTGTTTCCAATACGTACGTATTTGTCTTGACTCTGCAACATTGTATTTCCTTATAACATGGTATTCTTACATATCCTTTCGAGAGAAAACTATCCTGTGCGTTCTCTTTTGAGGTTACACTCTTAGACATACACACAACACCAAATCTTTTCCTGATACAACGTGTTGTTTAGAAAAAAACAAGATAATTTCGCACGATGAGAGATTTCCTTAAAACGTGGTTTCTGACAAATTTTGAGGGAAGAAAATTCTCTTGTGGGTTCTCTTTTGAGGTTACACTTTTAGACATACACGTCACACCAAATCTTTTCGAGTTACAACGTGTTGTTTAGGAGATACAATCTAATTTTGTACGATGCGTTATTTCTTATCGTAAAGTGTTTCCAGTATGTACTTGTCTTTACTCTGCAAAATTGTATTTCCTTATAACGTGGTATTCGTACATAATCTTTCAAGAGAAAACTCTCTTGTGCGTTCTCTTTTGAGGCTACAAGCTTAGACATACACACAACACCAAAGCTTTTCGAGTTACAGCGTGGTGTTTAGGAAAAACAAGATAATTTCGCACGATGTGAGATTTCCTTAAAACGTGGTTTCTGACAAATTTTGATGAAAGAAAATTATCCTGTGGGTTCTCTCTTTAGGCTACACGTTTAGACATACACGTCACACCAAATCATTTCGATTTACAACGTGCTGTTTGGTGATACAAGTTAATTTTGTACGATGCGTTATTTCTTCTCGTAATGTGTTTCCAATATGTACTTATTTGTTTTAATCTGCAAAATTGTATTTCCTTATAACGTGGTATTCTTACATATTCTTTCGACAGAAAACTCTCCTGTGCCTTCTCTTTTGAGGCTCCACGCTTACACATACACGCAACACCAAAGCTTTTCAAGTCACAACATGTTGTTTAGGAAAAAGGAGATGATTTCGCACGATGCGGGATTTCCTTAAAACGTGGTTTTCTGAAAAATTTTGACGAAAGAAAATTCTCCTGTTGGTTCTCTTTTGAGGCTACATATTTAGACATACACGCCACACCAAATCTTTTCGAGTTACAACGTGTTGTTTAGGAGATACAAGCTAATTTTTTGCAATGCGTTAATTCTTCTCGTAAAGTATGTATTTGTCTTTACTCTGCAACATTGTATTTCCTTATAACGTGGTATTCTTACATATTATTTCGAGAGAAAACTATCCTGTGCGTTCCCTTTTGAGACTACACACTTAGACATACAGGCAATACCAAAGCTTTTCGAGTTACAGCGTGTTGTTTAGGAAAAACAAGATAATTTCGCACAATGCAGGATTACCTTAAAACGTGGTTTTCTGACAAATTTTGACGAAAGAAAATTCTCCTGTGGGTTCTCTTTTGAGGCTACACGTTTAGAAGTACACGCCACACCAAATCCTTTCGAGTTACCACGTGTTGTTTAGGAGATACAAGCTAATTTTTTACGATGCGTTATTTCTTCTCGTAAAGTGTTTCCAATACGTACGTATTTGTCTTTACTCTGCAACACTGTATTTCCTTATAACGTTGTATTCTTACATGTTCTTTCGAGAGAAAACTCTCCTGTGCGTTCTCTTTAGAGGCTACAAGCTCAGACATACACGCAACACCAAAGCTTTTTGAGTTACAACGTGTTGTTTAGGAAAAACAAGATAATTTTGCACGATGAGAGATTTCCCTAAAACGTGGTTTTTGGACAAATTTTGACGAAAGAAAGTTCTCCTGTGGGTTCTTTTTTGAGGTTACACATGTATACGTACGAGCCACACCAAATCCTTTCGAGTTACAAGGAGTTGTTTAGGAGATACAAGCTAATTTTGTACCATGCATTAATTCTTCTCATAAAGTATTTACAATACGTACCTATTTATCTTTACTCTGCAACACTGTATGTACTTATAACGTGGTATTCTTACATATTCTTTCGAGAGAAAACTCTCCTCTGCGTTCTCTTTTGAGGCTACACGCTTAGACCTACACACAACACCAAAGCTTTTCGAGATACAACGTGTTGTTTAGGAAAAACAAGGTAATTTCACACGATGCGGTATTTCCTTAAAACGTGGTTTTCTGACAAATTTTGACGAAACAAAATTCTCCTGTGGGTTCTCTTTGGAGGCTACACGTTTAGATGTAAACAGCACACCAAATCAGTTCGAGTTACAACGTGTTGATTAGGAGATACAAGCTAATTTTGTACGATGCGTTATTTCTTCTCGTAAAGTGTTTCCAATATGTACGTATTTGTCTTTACTCTTCAACACTGTATTTCCTTATAACGTGGTATTCTTACATATTCTTTCGAGAGAAAACTCTCCTGTGCCTTCTCTTTTGAGGCTACACCCTTAGACATACACGCAAACAAAAGATTTTCGAGTTACTATATGTTGTTTAGGAAAAACAAGATAATTTCGAACGATGCGGGATTTCCATAAAATGTGGTTTTCTGAAAAATTTTAACGAAAGAAAATTATCCTGTGGGTTTTCTTTTGAGGCTACACATTTAGACGTACAGGCCACACCAAATCCTTTCGAGTTACAACGTGTTGTTTAGGAGATACAAGCTAATTTTGTACAATGCGTTATTTCTTCTCGTAAAGTGTTTCCAATACATACCTATTTGTCTTTACTCTGCAACTCTGTATTTCCTTATAACGTGGTATTTTAACATATTCTTTCGAGAGAAAACTCTCCTGTGCATTCTCTTTTGAGGCTATAGGCTTAGACATACACGCAACACCAAAGCTTTTCAAGTTATAACGTGTTGTTTATGAAAAACTAGATAATTTCGCACGATGAGGGATTTACATAAAACGTGGTTTTCTGACAAATTTTGACTAGAGAAAATTATCCCGTGGGTTCTCTTTTGAGGCCACACGTTTAGATGTACACGCCACACCAAATCATTTCGAGTTACAACGTGTTGTTTAGGAGATACAAGCTAATTTTGCACAAAGAGTTATTTCTTCTCGTAAAGTATTTCCAATACCTACATATTTGTCTTTACTCTGCAACACTGTATTTCCTTATAACGTGGTATTCTTACATATTCTTTCGAGAGAAAACTCTCCTGTGCATTCCCTTTTGAGGCTACACGCTTAGATGTACACGCAACACCAAAGCTTTTCTAGTTATAACGTGTTGTTTAGGAAAAACAAGATAATTTCGCAAGATGCGGGATTTCCTTAAAACGAGGTTTTCTGACAAATTTTGACCTAAGAAAATTCTCCTGTGGGTTCTCTTTTGAGGCTACACGTTTAGACGTACACGCCACACCAAATCTTTTTCAGTTACAACATGTTGTTTAGGAGATACAGACTAATTTTGTACGATGCCTTATTTTTTCTCGTAAGGTGTTGCCAATACGTACATATTTATCTTTACTCTGCAACACTGTATTTCCTTAAAACGTGGTATTCTTACATATTCTTTCGAGAGAAAACTCTCCTGTGCCTTCTCTTTTGAGGCTACACGTTTAGATGTACACGCCACACAAAATATTTCGAGTTACAACGTGTTGTTTAGGAGATAAAAGCTAATTTTGTACGATGCGTTATTTCTTCTCGTAAAGTGTTTCCTATACATAAGTATTTGTCTTTACTCTGCAACACTGTCTTTCCTTATAACGTGGTATTTTTACATATTCTTTCGAGAGAAAACTCTCCTGTGCCTTCTCTTTTGAGGCTACACGCTTACACATACACGCAACACCAAAGCTTTTCGAGTTACGACATGTTGTTTAGGAAAAACAAGATAATTTCGCACGATGTGGGATTTCTTTAAAATGTGGTTTTCTGGCAAAATTTGATGAAAGAAAGTTCTCCTGTGGGTTCTCTTTTGAGACTACACGTTTAGACACACAGGTGACACCAAATCTTTTCGAGTTAAACGTGTTGTTTAGGAGATACAAGCTAATTTTGCACGAAGCATTATTTCTTCTCCTAAAGTGTTTCCAATACGTACGTATTTGTCTTTACTCTGCAACACTGTATTTCCTTATAACGTGGTATTCTTACATATTCTTTCGAGAGAAAACTCTCCTGTGCCTTCTCTTTTGAGGCTACACGCTTAGACATACACGCAACACCAAAGCTTTTCGAGTTACAACGTGTTGTTTAGGAAAAACAAGATAATTTCGCAAGATGCGGGATTACCATAAAACGTGGTTTTCTGACAAATTTTGATGTAAGAAAATTCTGCTGTGGGTTCTCTTTTGAGGCTACACATTTAGACGTACACGCCACACCAAATCTTTTCGAGTTACAACGTGTTGTTTAGTAGATACAGACTAATTTTGTACGATGCGTTATTTCTTCTCGTAAAGTGTTGCCAATACGAATGTATTTGTCTTTACTCTGCAACACTGTATTTCCTTAAAACGTGGTATTCTTACATATTCTTTCGAGAAAAAACTCTCCTGTGCCTTCTCTCTTGAGGCTACACGCTTAGACATACAGGCAACACCAAAGCTTTTCGAGTTACAACGTGTTGTTTAGGAAAAACAAGATAATTTCGCAAGATGCGGGATTTCCTTAAAACGTGGTTTTCTGAAAAATTTTGACCAAAGAAAATTCTCTTGTTGGTTCTCTTTTGAGGCTACACGTTTAGACGTACACGCCACACCAAATCCTTTTCAGTTACAACGTGTTGTTTAGGAGATACAGACTAATTTTGTACGATGCCTTATTTTTTCTCGTAAGGTGTTGCCAATACGTACATATTTGTCTTTACTCTGCAACTCTGTATTTCCTTAAAACGTGGTATTCTTACATATTCTTTCGAGAGAAAACTCTCCTGTGCCTTCTCTTTTGAGGCGACACGTTTAGACGTACACGACACACAAAATATTTCGAGTTACAACGTGTTGTTTAGGAGATAAAAGCTAATTTTGTACGATGCTTTATTTCTTCTCGTAAAGTGTTTCCTATACATAAGTATTTGTATTTACACTGCAACATTGTATTTCCTTATAACGTGGTATTCTTACATATTCTTTCGAGAGAAAACTCTCCTGTGCCTTCTCTTTTGAGGCTACACGCTTAGACATACACGCAACACCAAAGCTTTTCGAGTTACGACATGTTGTTTAGGAAAAACAAGATAATTTCGCACGATGTGGGACTTCCTTAAAACGTGGTTTTCTGACAAATATTGACGAACGAAAATTATCCTGTGGGTTCTCTTTTGAGGCTACATGTTTACAAGTACACGCCACACCAAATATTTTCGAGTTACAACGTGTTGTTTAGGAGATACAAGTTAATTTTGTACGATGCATTATTTCTTCTCGTAAAGTGTTTCCAATACGTATGTATTTGTCTTTACTCTGCAACACTGTATTTCCTTATAACGTGGTATTCTTACATATTCTTTCGAGAGAAACTCTCCTGTGCCTTCTCTTTTGAGGCCACACGTTTAGACATACACGCAACACCAAAGCTTTTCGAGTTACAACGTGTTGTTTAGGGTTCTCTTTTGAGGCTACACGAAGAAATAATGCATCGTTCAAAATTAGCTTGGAAACACTTTATGAAAAAAATTAACGCATTATAAAAAATTAGCTTGTCTCTCCTAAACAACACGTTGTAACTCGTGTAGCCTCAAAAGAGAACCCACAGGAGAATTTTCTCTCAAAAGAAGATGTAAGAATACCACGTTGTAAGGAAATACAGTGTTGTAGACTAAAGACAAATACGTACGTACTGGAAACACTTTTAGAGATGAAATAACGCATCATTCAAAATTAGCTTGTATCTCCTTAACATCACGTTGTCACTCGAAACGATTTGGTGTGGGGTGTACGACTAAACTTGTAGCCTCAAAAGAGAACCCAGAGGAGATTTTTCTTCTTTCAAAATTTTTCAGAAATCACGTTTTTAGGAAATCCCGCATTGTGCGAAATTATCTTGTTTTTCCTAAACAACATGTTGTAACTCGAAAAGCTTTGGTGTTACTTGTATATCTAAGCGTGTAGCCTCAAAAGAGAATGCACAGGAGAGTTTTCTCTCAAAAGAATATGTAAGAATACCACGTTATAAGGAAATACAGTGTTGCAGAATAAAGACAAATACGTACGTATTGGAAACACTTTATGAGAAGAAATAACGCATCATACAAAATTAGCTTGTATCTCCTAAACAACACGTTGTAACTCGAAAAGAGTTGGTGTGGCATGTACGTCTAAATGTGTAGCCTCAAAAGAGAACCCACAGGAGAATTTTCTTTCGTCAAAATATGTCAGAAAATCACGTTTTATGGTAATCCCGCATCGTGCGAAATTATCTTGTTTTTCCTAAACAACACGTTGTAACATGAAAAGCTTTGCTGTTGCGTGTATGTCTAAGCCTGTATCCTCAAAAGCCAATGCACAGGAGTGTTTTCTCTTGAAATAAGATGTAAGAATACCACGTTAGAAGGAAATACAGTGTTGCAGACTAAAGACAAATAGGTACTTATTGGAAACACTTTTAGAGATGAAATAACGCATCGTTCAAAGTTAGGTTGTATCTCCTAAACAACACGTTGTAACTTGAAACTGTTTGGTGTGGTGTTTACATCTAAATGCGTAGCCTCAAAAGAGAACCCACAGGAGAATTTTCTTTCGTCAAAATTTTTCAGAAATCACGTTTTGAGGAAATCCCGCATTGTGCGAAATTATCTTGTTTTTCCTAAACAACACGTTGTAACTCGAAAAGCTTTGGTGTTACGTGTATGTCTAAGCATGTAGCCTCAAAAGAGAACGCACAGGAGAGTTTTCTCTCGAAAGAATATGTAAGAATACCACGTTATAAGGAAATACGGTGTTGCAGAGTAAAGACAAATTCTTACATATTGGAAACACTTAACGAGAAGAAATAACACATGGTACAAAATTAGCTTGTATCTCCGAAACAACACGTTGTAACTCGAAAAGATTTGCTGTGGTGTTTACATCTAAACGTGTAGCCTCAAAAGAGAACCCACTGGAGAATTTTCTCTCGTCAAAATTTTTTCAGAAAACCACGTTTTAAGGACATCCTGCATCATGCGAAATCATCTTGTTTTCCTAAACAACACATTGTAACTCGAAAAGCTTTGGTGTTGCGTGTATGTCTAAGTGTGTAGCCTCAAAAGAGAATGCACAGTAGAGTATTCTGTCGAAAGAATATGTAAGAATACCACGTTATAAGGAAATACAGTATTGCAGAGTAAAGACAGATACTTACTTATTGGAAACACTTTACGAGAAGGAATAATACATCGTACAAAATTAGCTTGTATTTCCTAAACAACACGTTGTAACTCGAAGGATTTGGTGTGGCGTGTAAGTTGAAACGTGTAGCCTCAACGAGAACCCACAGGAGAATTTTCTTTCATCAAATTTGTCAGAAAACCACGTTTTAAGGAAATCCCGCATTGTGCGAAATTATCTTGTTTTTCCTAAACAACACGTTGTAACTCCAAAAGCTTTGGTGTTGCGTGTATGTCTAAACGTGTGTCCTCAAAAGAGAACGCACAGGAGAGTTTTCTCTCGAAAGAATATATAAGAATACCACGTTATAAGGAAATACAGTGTTGCAGAGTAAAGACAGATACGTATGTATTGGAGACACTTTACGAGAAGAAATAATGCATCTTACAAAATTAGCTTGTATCTCCTAAACAACATGTTGTAACTCGAAAAGATTTGGTGTGGCATGTAAGTCTAAACGTGTAGCCTCAAAAGAGAACCCACAGGAGAATTTTCTTTCGTCAAAATTTGTCAGAAAAAAACGTTTTAAGGAAATCCCGCATCGTGCGAAATTATCTTGTTTTTCCTAAACAACACGTTGTAACTCGAAAAGCATTGGTGCTGCGTGTATGTCTAAGCGTGTAGCCTTAAAAGAGAACGCACAGGAGAGTTTTCTCTCGAACGAATATGTAAGAATACCACGTTATAAGGAAGTACAGTGTTGCAGAGTAAAGATAGATACATACGTATTTGAAACACTTTACGAGAAGAAATAATTCATCGTACAAAATTATCTTGTATTTCCTAAAAAGCCCATTGTAACTCGAAAGGTTTTGGTGTGGCGTGTATGTCTAAATGTGTAGCCACAAAAGAGAACCCACAGGAGAATTTTCTTTCGTCAAAATTTTTCAGAAAACCACGTTTTAAGGAAATCCCGCGTCCTGCGAAATCATCTTCTTTTTCCTAAACTACATGTTGTAACTTGAATAGCTTTGGTGTTGCCTGTATGTCTAAGTGTGTAGCCACAAAAGGGAACGCACAGGACAGTTTTCTATCGAAAGAATATGTAAGAATACCACGTTATAAGGAAATACAATGTTGCAGAGTAAAGACAAATACGTACGTATTGGAAACACTTTATGAGAAGAATTAACACATTGTAAAATATTAGCTTGTATCTCCTAAACAACACGTTGTAACTCGAACAGATTTGGTGTGGCGTGTACGTCTAAACATGTAGCCTCAAAAGAGAACCCACAGGAGAACTTTCTATTGTCAAATTTTTCAGAAAACCACGTTTATGGAAATCTCGCATCGTGCGAAATTATCTAGTTTTTCCTAAACAACACGTTGTAACTCAAAAAGCTTTGGTGTTGCTTGTATGTCTAAACATGTAGCCTCAGAAGAGAACGCTCAGGAGAGTTTTCCCTTGAAAGAATATGTAAGAATACCACTTTATAAGGAAATACAGTGTTGCAGAGAAAGACAAATACGTACGTATTGGAAACAATTTACAAGAAGAAATAACACATCGTACAAAATTAGCCTGTATCTCCTAAACAACACGTGGTAACTCGAAAGGATTTGGTGTGGCGTGCATGTCTAAACGTGTAGCATCATAAGAGAACCCACAGGAGAATTTTCTTTCTTCAAAATTTGTCAGAACACAACGGTTTAAGGAAATCCGAGAACGCACAGGAGAGTTTTCTCTCGAAATAATATGTAAGAATACCACGTTATAAGGAAATACAGTGTTGCAGAGTAGAGGCAAATACATACTTATTGGAAAAAGTTAAACTTTACGAGATGAAATAATGCATCGTAAAAAAAATTAGCTTGTATCTCCTAAACAACATGTTGTAACTTAAAAAGATTTGGTGTGGCCTGTACGTCTAAACGTGTAGTCTCAAATGAGAACCCATAGGAGAATTTTCTTTGGTCAAAATTTGTCAGAAAATCACGTATTAAGGAAATCCCTCTTCGTGCGAAATTATCTTGTTTTTCCTAAACAACACGTTGTAACGCGAAAATCTTCGGTATTGCGTGTATGTCTAAGCGTGTAGCCTCAAAAGAGGACGCACAGGAAAGTTTTTTCTCGAAAGAATATGTAAGAATACCACGTTATAAGGAAATACAGTGTTGCAGACTAAAGGCAAATACGTACCTATTGGAAACACCTTACAAGAAGAAATAAAGCATCATAAAAAATTAGCTTGTATCTCCTAAACAACAGTTTGTAACTCGAAAAGATTTGGTGTGGCGTGCACGTCTAAACGTGTAGCCTCAAAAGATAACCCACAGGAGAATTTTTTTTCGTTAATATTTCTCAGAAAACCATGTTTTAAGGAAATCACTCATCGTGCGAAATTATCTTGCTTTTCCTAAACAACACGTTGTAACTCGAAAAGATTTGATGTTGCGTTTCCAATACATATGTATTTTCCTTTACTCTGCAACACTGTATTTCCTTACAACGTGGTATTCTTACATATTCTTTCGAGAGAAAACTCTCCTGTGCGTTCTCTTTTGGGGCTACACGCTTAGACATACACGCAACACCAAAGCTTTTCGAGTTAAAACGTTTTGTTTAGGAAAAACAAGATAATTTCGCATGATGCGGTATTTCCTTCATACGTGGTTTTCTGACAAATTTTGACCAAAGAAAATTCTCCTATGGTTTCTCTTTTGAGGCTACACGATTAGACGTACACGCCACACCAAATCTTTTTAAGTTACAACGTGTTGTTTAGGAGATACAAGCTAATTTTGTAAGATGCGTTATTTCTTCTCGTAAAGTTTTTCCAATATGTAAATATTTGTCTTTACTCTGCAACACTGTATTTCCTAATAACGTGGTATTCTTATATATTCTTTCGAGAAAAAACTCTCCTTTGCATTCTCTTTTGAGGCTACACGCTTAGACATACACGCAACACCAAAGGTTTTCGCGTTACAATGTGTTGCTTAGGAAAAACAAGATAATTTCGCACGATGCAGGATTTCCTTAAAACGTGGTTTTCTGACAAATTTTGATGAACGAAAATTCTCCTGTGGGTTCTCGTTTGAGGCTACACGTTTAGACGTACACACCACACCAAATATTTTCGAGTTATAACGTGATGTTTAGGAGATACATACTAATTTTGTACGATGCCTTATTTCTTCTCGTAAAGTTTAAGTGTTTCCAATAAGTACGTATTTGTCTTTACTCTGCAACACTGTATTTCCTTATAACGTGGTATTCTTACATATTCTTTCGAGAGAAAACTCTCCTGTGCGTTCTCTTTGGAGGCTACATGCTTTGACATACACGCAACACCAAAGCTTTTCGTGTTACAATGTGTTGTTTAGGAAAAACAAGATAATTTAGCACGATGCGGGATTTCCTTAAAACGTGGTTTTCTGACAAATTTTGACGAAAGAAAATACTCCTGTGGGTTCTCTTTTGAGGCTACACATTTAGACGTACATACCACATCAAATCTTTTCGAGTTACATCGTGTTGTTTAGGAGATACAAGCTAATTTTTTTACGAAGCGTTATTTCTTCTCATAAAGTTTAAGTGTTTCCATTACGTAAATATTTGCCTTTACTCTGCAACACTGTATTTCCTTATAACGTGGTATTCTTGCATATTCTTTCGAGAGAAAACTCTCCTGTGCATTCTCCTTTGAGGCTACGTGCTTAGATATACACACAACACCAAAGCTTTTCGAGTTACAACGTGTTATTTAGGAAAAACAACATAATTTCGCACGATGCGGGATTTCCTTAAAACGTGGTTTTCTGACAAATTTTGAAGAAATAAAACTCTCCTGTGGGTACTCTTTTGAGGCTACACGTTTAGACGTACATGCCACACCAAATCTTTTCGAGTTCCAACGTGTTGTTTAGGACATACAAGCTAATTTTGCAAGATGCGTTATTTCTCTCATAAAGTGTTTCCAATACATATGTATTAGTCTTTACTCTGCAACAATGTATTTCCTTGTAATGTGGTATCCTTACATATTCTTTCGAGAGAAAACTCTACTGTGCGTTCTCTTTTGAGGCTACACGCAGGGAAAACTCTCCTGTGCCTTCTCTTTTGAGGCTCCATCCTTACACATACACGCAACACCAAAGCTTTTCGAGTTACAACATGTTGTTTAGGAAAAAGGAGATGATTTTGCACGATGTGGGATTAGCTTAAAACGTGGTTTTCTGAAAAGTTTTGACGAAAGAAAATTCTCCTGTGTGTTCTCTTTTGAGGCTACATATTTAGACGTACATGCCACACCAAATCTTTTCGAATTACAACGTGTTGTTTAGGAGATACAAGCTAATTTTGTACAATGCGTTAATTCTTCTTGTAAAGTGTTTCAGATGTGTACGTATTTGTCTTTACTCTGCAACACTGTATTTCCTTAAAACGTGGTTTTCTTACATATTCTTTCGAGAGAAAACTATCCTGTGCGTTCCCTTTTGAGGTTACACACTTAGACATACAGGTAACACCAAAGCTTTTCGAGTTACAATGTGTTGTTTATGAAAAACAAAATAATTTCGCACGATGCGGGATTTCCTTAAAACGTGGTTTTCTGACAAATTTTGACGAAAGAAAATTCTCCTGTGGGTTCTCTTTTGAGGCTTCACGTTTAGACGTGCACACCACACCAAATCCTTTCGAGTTACCACGTGTTGTTTAGGAGATACAAGCTAATTTTATACGATGCGTTATTTCTTCTCATAAAGTGTTTCCAATACGTACATATTTGTCTTTACTCTGCAACACTGTATTTCCTTATAACGTGGTATTCTTACATATTCTGTCGCGAGAAAACTATCCTGTGCGTTCCCTTTTGAGGCTACACACTTAGACATACAGGCAACACCAAAACTTTTCGAGTTACAACGTGTTGTTTATGAAAAACAAGATAATTTCGCACGATGCGGGATTTCCGTAAAAAGTGGTGTTCTGACAAATTTTGACGAAAGAAAATTCTCCTGTTGGTTCTCTTTTGAGGCTACACGTTTAGACGTGCACGCCACACCAAATCTTTTCGAGTTACCACGTGTTGTTTAGGAGATACAAGCTAATTTTTTACGAAGCGTTATTTCTTCTCGTAAAGTGTTTCCAAAAAGTATGTATTTGTCTTTACTCTGCAACACTGTATTTCCTTATAACATTGTATTCTTACATGTTCTTTCGAGAGAAAAATCTCCTGTGCGTTCTCTTAAGTGGCTACACGCATAGACATACACGCAATACCAAAGCTTTGTGAGTTACAACGTGTTGTTTAGGAAAAACAAGATAATTTTCACGATGCGGGATATCCTTAAAACGTGGTTTTCTGACAAATTTTAACGAAAGAAAGTTCTCCTGTGCGTTGTCTTTTGAGGCTACAGGTTTAGACATCCATGCCACACCAAATCTTTTCGAGTTATAACGTGTTGTTTAGGAGATACAAGCAAATTTTTTACGATGCATTATTTCTTCTCCTAAAGTGTTTCCAATATGTACTTATTTGTCTTTACTCTGCAACACTGTATTTCCTTATAACGTGGTATTCTTACATATTCTTTCGAGAGAAAACTCTCCTGTGCATTCTCTTTTGAGGCTACACGCTTAGACAAACACTCAACACCAAAGCTTTTCGAGTTACACCGTGTTTTTTAGGAAAAACAAGATAATTTTGCACGATGCGAGATTTCCTTAAAACGTGTTTTCTGACAAATTTTGATGAAAGAAAATTCTCCTGTGAGTTCCCTTTTGAGGCTACACGTTTAGACGTACACGTCACACCAAATCTTTTCGAGTTACAACGTGTTGTTTAGGAGATACAACCTAATTTTTTACGATGCGTTATTTCTTCTCGTAAAATGTGTCCAATACGTACTTATTAGTCTTTACTCTGCAACACTGTATTTCCTTATAACGTGGTATTCTTACATATTCTTTCGAGAGAAAACTCTCCTGTGCGTTCTCTTTTGAGGCTACACGCTTAGACATACACGCAGCACCAAAGCTTTCCGAGTTACAACGTGTTGTTTAGGAAAAACAAGATAATTTCCACGATGCGGGATTTCCATAAAACGTGGTTTTCTGACAAATTTTGACGAAAGAAAATTCTCCTGTGAGTTCTCTTTTGAGGCTACACGTTTAGACGTACACGCCACACCAAATCTTTTCGAGTTACATCGTGTTGTTTAGGAGATACAAGCTAATTTTGTACGATGCGTTATTACTTCTCGTAAAGTGTTTCCAATACCTACGTATTTGTCTTTACTCTGCAACACTGTATTTCCTTATAACGTGGTATTCTTATATATTCTTTGGAGAGAAATCTCTCCTATGCATTCTCTTTTGAGGCCACTCGTTTAGACATACACGCAACACCAAAGCTTTTCGAGTTACGAAGTGTTGTGCAGGAAAAACAAGATAATTTCGCACAATGCGGGATTTCCTTAATACGTGGATTCTGACAAATTTTGACGAAAGAAAATTCTCCTGTGTGTTCTCTTTTGAGGCTACATATTTAGACGTACACGCCACACCAAATCTTTTCGAATTACAACGTATTGTTTAGGAGATACAAGCTAATTTTGTACAATGCGTTAATTCTTCTTGTAAAGTGTTTCCAATACGTACATATTTGTCTTTACTCTGCAACACTGTATTTCTTAAAACGTGGTTTTCTTACATATTCTTTCAAGAGAAAACTATCCTGTGCATTCCCTTTTGAGACTACACACTTAGACATACAGGCAACAACAAAGCTTTTCGAGTTACAACGTGTTGTTTATGAAAAACAAGATAATTTCGCACGATGCGGGATTTCCTTAAAACGTGGTTTTCTGACAAATTTTGACGAAAGAAAATTCTCCTGTGGGTTCCCTTTTGAGGCTTCACGTTTAGACGTGCACGCCACACCAAATCCTTTCGAGTTACCACATGTTGTTTAGGAGATACAAGCTAATTTTGTACGCTGCGTTATTTCTTCTCATAAAGTGTTTCCAATACGTACGTATTTGTCTTTACTCTGCAACACTGTATTTCCTTATAACGTGGTATTCTTACATATTCTGTCGAAAGAAAACTATCCTGTGCGTTCCCTTTTGAGGCTACACACTTAGACATACAGGCAACACCAAAACTTTTCGAGTTACAACGTGTTGTTTATGAAAAACAAGATAATTTCGCACGATGCGGGATTTCCGTAAAAAGTGGTGTTCTGACAAATTTTGACGAAAGAAAATTCTCCTGTTGGTTCTCTTTTGAGGCTACATGTTTAGACGTGCACGCCACACCAAATCTTTTCGAGTTACCACGTGTTGTT
This sequence comes from Apodemus sylvaticus, assembly GCF_947179515.1. Classification (NCBI taxonomy): domain Eukaryota; kingdom Metazoa; phylum Chordata; class Mammalia; order Rodentia; family Muridae; genus Apodemus; species Apodemus sylvaticus. The sequence goes on from NW_026263435.1 coordinate 162,734, forward strand.
TAGGAGATACAAGCTAATTTTTTACGATGCGTTATTTCTTCTCGTAAAGTGTTTCCAATACGTACGTATTTGTCTTTACTCTGCAACACTGTATTTCCTTATAACGTTGTATTCTTACATGTTCTTTCGAGAGAAAAATCTCCTGTGCCGTCTCTTAAGTGGCTACACGCATAGACATACATGCAGCACCACAGCTTTTCGAGTTACAACGTGTTGTTTAGGAAAAACAAGATAATTTTGCACGATGCGGGATTTCCTTAAAACGTGGTTTTCTGACAAATTTTGACGAAAGAAAGTTCTCCTGTGGGTTTTCTCTTGAGGCTACACGTTTAGACGTATGAGCCACACCAAATCTTTTCGAGTTACAACGTGTTGTTTACGAGATACAAGCAAATTTTTTACGATGCGTTATTTCTTCTCCTAAAGTGTTTCCACTATGTACTTATTTGTCTTTACTCTGCAACACTGTATTTCCTTATAACGTGGTATTCTTACATATTCTTTTGAGAGAAAACTCTCCTGTGCGTTCTCTTTTGAGGCTACACGCTTAGACAAACACTCAACACCAAAGCTTTTCGAGTTACACCGTGTTGTTTAGTAAAAACAAGATAATTTTGCACGATGCGAGATTTCCTTAAAATGTGTTTTCTGACAAATTTTGATGAAAGAAAATTCTCCTGTGAGTTCTCTTTTGAGGGTACATGTTTAGACGTACATGTCACACCAAATCTTTTCGAATTACAACGTGTTGTTTAGGAGATACAAGCTAATTTTTTACGATGCGTTATTTCTTCTCATAAATTGTGTCCAATACTTACTTATTTGTCTTTACTCTGCAACACTGTATTTCCTTATAACGCGGTATTCTTACATATTCTTTCGAGAGAAAACTCTCCTGTGCGTTCTCTTTTGAGGCTACACGCTTAGACATACACGCAGCACCAAAGCTTTTAGAGTTACAACGTGTTGTTTAGGAAAAACAAGATAATTTCTACGATGCGGGATTTCCATAAAACGTGGTTTTCTGACAAATTTTGACGAAAGAAAATACTCCTGTAAGTTCACTTTTGAGGCTACACGTTTAGACGTACACGCCACACCAAATCTTTTCGAGTTACATCGTTTTGTTTAGGAGATACAAGCTCATTTTGTACGATGCGTTATTTCTTCTCGTAAAGTGTTTCCAATACATACGTATTTGTCTTTACTCTGCAACACTGTATTTCCTTATAACGTGGTATTCTTATATATTCTTTCGAGAGAAAACTCTCCTGTGCGTTATCTTTTGAGGCCACACGTTTAGACATACATGCAACACCAAAGCTTTCGAGTAACAATGTGTTGTTTAGGAAAAACAAGATAATTTCGCACAATGCGGGATTTCCTTAAAACGTGGTTTTCTGACAAATTTTGACGAAAGAAAATTCTCCTGTGGGTTCTCTTTTGAGGCTACACGTTTCAACTTACACGTCACACCAAATCCTTCAAGTTACAACGTGTTGTTTAGGAAATACAAGCTAATTTTGTACGATGTATTATTCCTTCTCGTAAAGTGTTTCCAATAAGTAAGTATCTGTCTTTACTCTGCAACACTGTATTTCCTTATAACGTGGTATTCTTACATATTCTTTCGAGAGAATACTCTACTGTGCATTCTCTTTTGAGGCTACATGATTAGACATACACGCAACACCAAAGCTTTTCGAGTTACAACGTGTTGTTTAGGAAAAACAAGATAATTTCGCATGATGCAGGACTTCCTTAAAACGTGGTTTTCTGAAAAAATTTTGACCAAAGAAAATTCTCCTGTGGGTTCTCTTTTGAGGCTACGCATTTAGATGTAAACACAACACCAAATATTTTCGAGTTACAACGTGTTGTTTACACCAAAGCTTTTCGAGTTACAACGTGTTGTTTAGGAAAAACAAGATAATTTCGCCCGATGCGGGATTTCCTTAAAACGTGGTTTTCCGACATATTTTGACGAAAAAAAATTCTCCTGTGGGTTCTCTTTTGAGGCTACACGTTTCAACGTACACGCCACACAAAATCTTTTCGCGTTACACCGTGTTGTTTAGGAAATACAAGCTAATTTTGTATGATGCATTATTCCTTCTCATAAAGTGTTTCCAATATGTATGTATCTGTCTTTACTGTGCAACACTGTATGTCCTTATAACGTGGTATTCTTACATATTCTTTCAAGAGAATCCTCTCCTGTGCGTTCTCTTTTGAGGCTACACGCTTAGACATACATGCAAAACCAAAGCTTTTCGAGTTACAACGTGTTGTTTAGGAAAAACAAGATAATTTCGCACGATGCGGGATTTCCAGAAAACGTGGTTTTCTGAAAAAATTTTGACCAACGAAAATTCTCCTGTGGGTTCTCTTTTGAGGCTACACCTTTAGATAAACACCACACCAAATCCTTTTGAGTTACAACGTGTTGTTTAGGAGATACAAGCTAATTTTTTACCATGTGTTATTTCTTCTCGTAAAGTGTTTCCAATACGTACATATTTGTCTTTACTCTGCAACACTGTTTTTCCATATAACGTGGAATAACAAATAGTAAAAAATTAGCTTGTATCTCCTAAACAACACGTTATAACTCGAAAGGATTTGGTGTGGCTTGTACGTCTAAACGTGTACCCTCAAAAGAGAACCCACGTTTTAAGGAAATCCCGCATCGTGCGCAATTATCTTCTTTTTCCTAAACAACACGTTTTAACTCGAAAAGCTTTGGTGTTGCGTGTATGTCTAAGCGTGTAGCCTCAAAAGAGAACGCACAGGAGAGTTTTCTCTCGAAAGAGTATGTAAGAATACCACTTTATAAGGAAATACAGTGTCGCAGAGTAAAGGCAAATACATACGTATTGGAAACACTTTACGAGAAGAAAGAACGCAACGTACAAAATTAGCTTGTATCTCCTAAACAACACGTTGTAACTCGAAAAGATTTGGTGTGGCCTGTACGTCTAAACGTGTAGCCTCAAAAGAGAACCCACAGGAGAATTTTCTTTCGTCAAAATTTTTCAGAAAACCACGTTTTAAGGAAATCCCGCTTTAAGGAAATCCTAAACAACACGTTGTAACTCGAAAAGCTTTGGTGTTGCTTGTATGTTTAAGCGTGTAGCCTCAAAAGAGAACGCACAGGAGAGTTTTTTTCTCGATAGTATTTGTAAGGATACCACGTTATAAGGAAATACAGTGTTGCAGAATAAAGACAAATACGTATGTATTGGAAACCCATAAATCCCGCATCATGCGAAATTATCTTGTTCTTCCTAAACAACACGTTGTAACTCGAAAAGCGTTGGTGTTGCGTATATGTCTAAGCGTGTAGCCTCAAATGAGAACGCACAGGAGAGTTTTCTCTTGAAAGAATATATAAGAATACCACGTTGTAGAATAAAGACATATACTTACTTATTGGAAAAACTTTAGGAGAAGAAATAACGCATCGTACAAAATTAGCTTGTATCTCCTAAACAACACGTTGTAACTTAAAAAGATTTGGTGTGGCCTGTACGTCTAAACGTGTAGCCTCAAAAGAGAACCCATAGAGGAATTTTCCTTGGTCAAAATTTGTCAGAAAACCACTTATTAAGGAAATCCCGCATCATGCGTAATTATCTTGTTTTTCCTAAACAACACGTTGTAACTCGAAAAGCTTTGGAGTTGCATGTATGTCTAAGTGCGTAGCCTCAAAGGGGAATGCCCAGGAGAGTTTTCTCTCGAAAGAATATGTAAGAATACCACGTTATAAGGAAATACAGTGTTGCAGAGTATAGACAAATACATACTTATTGGAAACACTTTACGAGAAGAAATAAAGCATCATGCAAAATTAGCTTGTATCTCCTAAACAACACGTTGTAACTGGAAAAGATTTGGTGTGGTGTTTACGTCTAAACGTGAAGCCTCAAAAGAGAATCCACAGGAGAGTTTTCTTTGGTCAAAATTTGTCAAAAACCACGTTTTACGGAAATCCCGCGTCGTGCGAAAATATCTTGTTTTTCCTAAACAACACATTGTAACTCGAAAAGCTTTGGTGTTGCGTGTATTTCTAAGCGTGTAGCCTCAAAAGAGAACGCACAGGAGAGTTTTCTCCCGAAAGAATATGTAAGAATACCACGTTATAAGGAAATATAGTGTTGCAGAGTAAAGACAAATACATACTTATTGGAAACACTTAAACTTTACGAGAAGAAATAACACATAGTAAAAAATTAATTTGTATCTCCTAAACAACACGTTATAACTCGAAAGGATTTGGTGTGGTGTGTATGTCTAAACGTGTACCCTCAAAAGAGAACCCACAGGAGAATTTTCTTTCTTCAAAATTTGTCAGAAAACCACGTTTTAAGGAAATCCCGCATCATGCGAAATTATCTTGTTTTTCCTAAACAACACGTTGTAACTCGAAAAGCTTTGGTGTTGCGTGTATGTCTAGGCGTGTATGTCTAGGCGTGTAGCCTCCAAAGAGAACGCACAGGAGAGTTTACTGTCGAAAGAATATGTAAGAATACCACGTTATAAGGAAATACAGTGTTGCAGAGTAAAGACATATTTTTACTTATTAGAAATACTTTCCGAGAAGAAATAACCTATCGTACAAAATTAGCTTGTATCTCCTAAACAACACGTTGTACCTTAAAAAGATTAGGTGTGGCCTGTACGTCTAAACGTGTAGCCTCAAAAGAGAACCCATAGGAGAATTTTCCTTGGTCAAAATTTGTCAGAAAACCACTTATTAAGGAAATCCCGCATCGCGCGAAATTATATTGTTTTTCCTAATCAACACGTTGTAACGCGAAAAGCTTTGGCGTTGCCTGTATGTCTAAGCGTGTAGCCTCAAAGGGGAACACACAGGAGAGTTTTCTCTCGAAAGAATATGTAAGAATACCACGTTATAAGGAAATACAGTGTTGCAGACTAAAGGCAAATATGTACGTATTGGAAACACGTTACGAGAAGAAATAACGCATCATAGAAAATTAGCTTGTATCTCCTAAACAACACGTTGTAACTCGAAAGGATTTGGTGTGGCGTGTACGTCTAAACGTGTAGCCTCAAAAGAGAACACACAGGACAATTTTCTTTCGTCAAAAATTTTCAGAAATCCACGTTTTAAGGAAATCCCGCATCGTGCGAAATTATGTTGTTTTTCCTAAACAACACATTGTAACTCGAAAAGCTTTGGTGTTGCGTGTATGTCTAAGCATGTAGCCTCAAAAGAGAACACACAGGAGAGTTTTCTCTCGAAAGAATATGTAAGAATACCACGTTATAAGGGAATACAGTGTTGCAGAGTAAAGACAAATACGTATGTATTGGAAACCCATAAACTTTACGAGATGAAATAAAGCATCGTAAAAAATTAGCTAGTATCTCCTAAACAACACGTTGTAACTCGAAAAGATTTGGTGTGGTGTGTACGTCTAAACGTTTAGCCTCAAAAGAGAACACATAGGACAATTTTCTTTCATCAAATTTTGTCAGAAAACCACGTTTTAAGGAAATCACGCATCGTGAGAAATTATCTAGATCTTCCTAAACAACACGTTTTAACTCGAAAAGCTTTGGTGTTGGGTGTATGTCTAAGCATGTAGCCCCAAAAGAGAAGGCAGAGGAGAGTTTTTTCTCGAAAGAATATGTAAGAATACACGTTATAAGGAAATACAGTGTTGCAGAGTAAAGACAAATACTTATTTATTGGAAAAACTTTACAAGAAGAAATAACGCATTGTACAAAAATAGCTTGTATCGCCTAAACAACACGTTGTAACTTAAAAAAGATTTGGACTGGCCTGTACGTCTAAACGTGTAGTCTCAAAAGAGAACCCATAGGAGAATTTTCTTTGGTCAAAATATGTCAGAAAACCACGTATTAAGGAAATCCCTCATTGTGCGAAATTATCTGGTTTTTCCTAAACAACACGTTGTAACGCGAAAAGCTTTGGTGTTGCGTGTATGTCTAAGCATGTAGCCTCAAAAAAGGATGCACAGGAGAGTTTTTTCTCGAAAGAATATGTAAGAATACCACGTTATAAGGAAATACAGTGTTGCAGACTAAAGCCAAATACGTACGTATTGGAAACAGTTTACTAGAAGAAATAACGCATCGTACAAAATTAGCTTGTATCTCCTAAACAACACGTTGTAACTCGAAAAGATTTGGTGTGGCGTGTACGTCTAAACATGTAGCCTCAAAAGAGAACCCACAGGAGAATTTTCTTTCGTCAAAATTTTTCAGAAACCACGTTTTAAGTAAATCCCGCATCGTGCGAAATTATCTTGTTTTTCCTAAACAACACGTTGTAACTCGAAAGCTTTGGTGTTGCGTGTATGTCTAAGCGTGTAGCCGCAAAAGAGAATGCACAGGAGAGTTTTTTCTTGATAGAATTTGTAAGGATACCACGTTATAAGGAAATACAGTGTTGCAGAATAAAGACAAATACGTATGTATTGGAAACCCATAAACTTTACGAGATGAAATAAATCATCGTACAAAATGAGCTTGTATCTCCTACTCAACACGTTGTAACTCGAAAAGATTTGTTGTGGCGTGTACGTCTAAACATGTAGCCTCAAAAGAGAACCCACAGGAGAATTTTCTTTCATCAAAATTTGTCAGAAATCCACGTTTTAAGGAAATCCCGCATTGTGCGCAATTATCTTGTTTTTCATAAACAAAACATTGTAACTCTAAAAGCTTTGGTGTTGGGTGTATGTGCAAGTGTGTGGCCTCAAAAGAGAATGCACAGGAGAGTTTTCTCTCGAAAGAATATGTAAGAATACCACGTTATAAGGAAATACATTGCTGCAGAGTAGAGGCAAATACATACGTATTGGAAACATATTATGAGAAGAAATAATGCATGGTACAAAATTAGCTTGTATCTCCTAAACAACACGTGGTAACTCAAAAAGATTTGGTGTGGCGTGTACGTCTAAATGTGTAGCCTCAAAAGAGAACCCACAGGAGAATTTTCTTACATCAAAATTTGAAAGAAAACCACATTTTAAGGAAATCCCGCATCGTGCGAAATTATCTTGTTTTTCCTAATCAACACGTTGTAACTCGAAAAGCTTTTGTCTTGAGTGTATGTCTAAGCGTGTAGCCTCCAAAGAGAACGCACAGGATAGTTTTCTCTCGAAAGAATATGTAAGATACCATGTTATAAGGAAATACAGTTTTGCAGAGTAAAGACAAATACTTATTTATTGGAAAAACTTTATGAGAAGAAATAACGCATCATAAAAAATTAGCTTGTATCTCCTAAACAACACGTTGTAACTCAAAAAGATTTGGTTTGGCATGTACGTCTAAACGTGTAGCCTCAAAAGAGAACCCACAGGAGAATTTTCTTTCGCCAAATTTGTCAGAAAACCATGTTTTATGGAAATCCCGCATCATGTTAAATTATCTTGTTTTTCCTAAACAACACGTTGTACCTCGAAAAGCTTTGGTGTTGTGTGAATGTCTAAGCGTGTAGCCTCAAAAGAGAATGCACAGAAGAGTTTTCTCTCGAAAGAACATGTAAGAATACAACATTATAAGGAAATACAGTTTTGCAGAGTAAAGACAAATACGTATGTATTTGAAACACTTTATGAGAAGAAATAACGCATCGTAAAAAATTAGTTTGTATCTCCTAAACAACACGTTGTAACTCGAAAAGATTTGGTGCGGCATGTACGTCTAAATGTGTAGCCTCAAAAGAGAACCCACAGGAGAATTTTCTTTCGTCAAAATTTGTCAGAAAACCACTTATTAAGGAAATCCCGCATCGTGCGAAACTATCTTGTTTTTCCTAAACAACACATTGTAACTCGAAAATCTTTGGTGTTGCGTGTATGTCTAAGCATGTAGCCTCAAAAGAGAAAGCACCGGAGAGCTTTCTCTCGAACGAGTATGTAAAAATACCACGTTATAAGGAAATACATTGTGACAAATTAAAAATAAATTAGTTCCTTTTGGAAACACTTAAACTTTACAAAAAGATAGAAAGCATCGTAAAAAATTAGCTTGTATCTCCTAACCAACACGTTGTAACTCGAAAACATTTGGTGTGGCGTGTACGTCTAAACGTTTAGCCTCAAATGAAAACCCACAGGAGAATTTTCTTTCCTCAAAATTTGTCACAAAACCACGTTTTAAGGAATTCCCGCATCGTGCGAAATTATCTTGTTTCTCCTAAACAACACGTTCTAACTCGAAATGCTTTGGTGTTGCGTGTATGTCTAAGCATGTAGCCTCAAAAGAGAATGCACAGGAGAGTTTTCTCTCGAAAGAATATGTACGAATACCATGTTATAAGGAAATACAGTGTTGTAGAGTAAAGACAAATATGTAAGTATTGGAAACACTTTAGGAGAAGAAATAATGCATCGTACAAAATTAGCTTGTATCTCCTAAACAACACGTTGTAACTCGAAAAGATTTGGTGTGGCGTGTACGTCTAAACATGTAGCCTCAAAGGAGAACCCACAGGAGAATTTTCTTTCGTCAAAATTTGTCAGAAAACCACGTTTTAAGGAAATCCCGCATTGTGTGCAATTATCTTGTTTTTCATAAACAAAACATTGTAACTCGAAAAGCTTTGGTGTTGGGTGTATGTGTAAGCGTGTAGCCTCAAAAGAGAATGCACAGGAGAGCTTTCTCTCGAAAGAATATGTAAGAATACCACGTTATAAGGTAATATATTGCTGCAGAGTAAAGACAAATACATACGTATTGGAAACATATTATGAGAAAAAATAACGCATGGTACAAAATTAGCTTGTATCTCCTAAACAACACGTGGTAACTCAAAAAGATTTGGTGTGGCGTGTACGTCTAAATGTGTAGCCTCAAATGAGAACCCACAGGAGAATTTTCTTACGTCAAAATTTGTCAGAAAACCACCTTTTAAGGAAATCCCGCATCGTGAGAAATTATCCTGTTTTTCCTAATCTACACGTTGTAACTCGAAAAGCTTTGTTGTTGCATGTATGTCTAAGCGTGTAGCCTCCAAAGAGAGCGCACAGGGTAGTTTTCTCTCGAAAGAATATGTAGGAATACCACGATATAAGGAAATACAGTGTTGCAGAGTATAGACAAATATGTACTTATTGGAAACACTTTACGAGAAGAAATAACGCATCATGCAAAATTAGCTTGTATCTCCTAAACAACACGTTGTATCTCGAAAAGATTTGGTGTGGCGTGTACGTCTAAACGTGTAGCCTCAAAAGAGAACCCACAGGAGAATTTTCTTTCGTCAAAATTTGTCAGAAAACCACGTTTTAAGGAAATCCTGCATCGTGAGAAATTATCTTGTTCTTCCTAAACAACACGTTGTAACTCGAAATGCTTTGCTGTTGCGTGTATGTCTAAGCGTGTAGCCTCAAATGAGAATGCACAGGAGAGTTTTCTCTCAAAAATATGTAAGAATACTACGTTATAAGGAAATACACTTTTGCAGAGTAAAGACAAATACTTATTTATTGGAAAAACTTTACGAGAAGAAATAACACATCGTACAAAATTAGCTTGTATTTCCTAAACAACACGTTGTAACTTAAAAAGATTTGGTGTGGCCTGTACATCTAAACGTGTAGTCTCAAAAGAGAACCCATAGGAGAATTTTCTTTGGTCAAAATTTGTCAGAAAACCACGTATTAAGGAAATCCTTCATCGTGCGAAATTATCTTGTTTTTTCCTAAACAACATGTTGTAACGCGAAAAGCTTTGGTGTTGCGTGTATATCAAAGCCTCAAAAAAGAACGCACAGGAGAGTTTTCTCTTGAAAGGATATGTAAGAATACCACGTTATAAGGAAATACAGTGTTGCTGAGTAAAGATAAATATGTATGTATTGGAAACCCATAAACTTTAAGAGATGAAAAAAAGCATCGTAAAAAATTAGCTTGTATCTCCTAAACAACACGTTGTAACTCGAAAGGATTTGGTGTGGCGTGTACGTCTAAACGTGTAGCCTCAAAAGAGAACCCACAGGAGAATTTTCTTTCGTCAAAATTTTTCAGAAAACCACATTTTAAGGAAATCCCGCTTCGTGAGAAATTATCTAGTTGTTCCTAAACAACACGTTTTAACTTGAAAAGCTTTGGTGTTGGGTGTATCTGTAAGCATGTAGCCCCAAAAGAGAACGCACAGGAGAGTTTTCTCTCGAAAGAATATGTAAGAATACCACGTTATAAGGAAATACAGTGTGGCAGAGTAAAGACAAATACATATGTAATGGAAGCACTTTATGAGAGAAATAACGCATCTTGCAAAATTAGCTTGTATGTCCTAAACAACACGTTGTAACTCGAAAAGATTTGGTGTGGCGTGTACGTCTAAAAGTGTAGCCTCAAAAGAGAACCCACAGGAGAGTTTTCTTTCCTCAAAATTTGTCAGAAAACCACGTTTTAAGGAAATCCCGCATCATGCGAAATTATCTTGTTGTTCCTAAACAACACGTTGAAACTAGAAAATCTTTGGTGTTGCTTGTATGCCTAAGCGTGTAGCCTCAAAAGAGAATGCACAGGAGAGTTTTCTCTTGAAAGAATATGTAAGAATACCACGTTATAAGGAAATATATTGCTGCAGAGTAAAGACAAATACGTACGTATTGGAAACACATTATGAGAAGAAATAACTCATGGTACAAAATTAGCTTGTATCTCCGAAACAACACGTGTAAACTCAAAAAGATTTGGTGTGGCGTGTACATCTAAACGTGTAGCCTCAAAAGAGAACCCACAGGAGAATTTTCTTTCATCAAAATTTGTCAGAAAACCACGTTTTAAGGAAATCCCGATTCGTGTGAAATTATCTTGTTTTTCCTAATCAACACACATTGTAGCTCGAAAAGCTTTGGTGTTGCGTGAATGTCTAAGCGTGTAGCCTCCAAAGAGAACGCACAGGAGAGTTTTCTCTCGAAAGAATATGTAAGAATACCACGTTATAAGGAAATACAGTGTTGCAGAGTAGAGGCAAATATATACATATTGGAAACACTTAAACTTTACGAGAAGAAATAATTCATCGTTAACAAATTAGCTCGTATCTTCTAAACAACAAGCTGTAACTCAAAAAGTTTTGGTGTGGCGTGTACGTCTAAACGTGTAGCCTCAAAAGAGAACGCACAGGAGAGTTTTCTCCCGAAAAAATATGTAGGAATACTACGTTATAAGGAAATACAGTGTTGTAGAGTAAAGACAAATACATTCTTATTGGAAATACTTAAACTTTACGAGAAGAAATAACACATAGTACAAAATTAGCTTGTATATCCTAAACAACACGTTAGAACTCGAAAGGATTTGGTGTGGCGTGTACGTCTAAACGTGAAGCCTCAAAACAGAACCCACAGGAGAATTTTCTTTCGTCAAAATTTGTCAGAAAACCACGTTTTAAGGAAATCCCGCATCATGCGAAATTATCTTGTTTTTCCTAAACAACACGTTGTAACTCGAAAAGCTTTGGTGTTGCATGAATGTCTAAGTATGTAGCCTCCAAAGAGAATGCACAGGAGAGTTTTCTCTCGAAAGAATATGTAAGAATACCACGTTATAAGGAAATACAGTCTTGCAGAGTAGAGGCAAATATATACGTATTGGAAACACTTAAACTTTACGAAAAGAAATAATTCATCGTTAAAAAATTAGCTTGTATCTCCTAAACAACAAGTTGTAACTCAAAAAGATTTGGTGTGGCGTGTACGTCTAAATGTTTAGCCTCAAAAGAGAACCCACAGGAGAATTTTCTTTCGTCAAAATTCGTCAGAAAACCACGTTTTAAGGAGATCCAGCATCGTGAGAAATTATCTTGTTCTTCCTAAACAACACGTTGTAACTCGAAAAGCTTTGGTGTTGCATGTATGTTTCAGCGTGTAGCCTCATATGAGAATGCACAGGAGAGTTTTCTCTCGAAAAAATATGTAAGAATACCACCTTATAAGGAAATACAGTGTTGCAGAGTAAAGACAAATACTTACTTTTTGGAAAACTTTATGAGAAGAAATAACGCATCGTACCAAATTAGCCTGTATCTCCTAAACAACACGTTGAAACTTAAAAAGTTTTGGTGTGACCTGTACGTCTAAACGTGTAGTCTCAAAAGAGAACCAATAGGAGAAATTTCTTTTGTCAAAATTTGTCAGAAAACCACGTATTAAGGAAATCCCTCATCGTGCGAAATTATCTCGTTTTTCCAAAACAACACGTTGTAATGCGAAAAACTTTGGTGTTGCGTGTATGTCTAAGCGTGTAGCCTCAAAAGTGGACGCACAGGAGAGTTTTCTCTCGAAAGAATATGTAAGAATAACACGTTATACGGAAATACAGTGTTGCAGACTAAAGGCAAATACGTACGTATTGGAAACACTTTACGAGAAGAAATAACGCATCATACAAAATTAGCTTGATCTCCTAAACAACACATTGTAACTCGAAAAGTTTTGGTGTGGCGTGTACGTCTAAACGTGTAGCCTCAAAAGAGAACCCACAGGAGAATTTTTGTTTGTTAAAATTTGTCAGAAATCCATGTTTTAAGGAAATCACTCATCGTGCGAAATTATCTTGTTTTTCCTAAACAACACGTTGTAACTCGAAAAGTTTTGATGTTGCCTGTATGTCTAAGCGTGTAGCCTCAAAAGAGAACGCACAGGAGAGTTTTCTCTCGAAAGAACATGTAAGAATACCACATTATAAGGAAATACAGTTTTGCAGAGTAAAGACAAATACATATGTATTTGAAACACTCTATGAGAAGAAATAACGCATCGTAAAAGATTAGTTTGTATCTCCTAAACAACACGTTGTAACTCGAAAAGATTTGGTGTGGCATGTCCGTCTAAACGTGTAGCCTCAAAAGAGAACCCACAGGAGAATTTTCTTTCTTCAAAATTTGTCAGTAAACCACTTATTAAGGAAATCCCGCATCATGCGAAACTATCTTGTTTTTCCTAAACAACACATTGTAACTCGAAAATCTTTGGGTTTGCGTGTATGTCTAACCATGTAGCCTCAAAAGAGAACGCACAGGAGAGATTTCTCTCGAACGAGTATGTAAGAATACCACGTTATAAGGAAATACATTGTGGCAAATTAAAGATAAATACGTTCCTTTTGGAAACACTTAAACTTTACAAGAAGATATAAAGCATCGTAAAAAATTAGCTTGTATCTCCTAAAGAACACGTTGTAACTCGAAAACATTTGGTGTGGCGTGTACGCCTAAACATTTAGCCTCAAATGAAAACCCACAGGAGAATTTTCTTTCCTCAAAATTTGTCAGAAAACCACGTTTTAAGGAATTCCCGCATCATGAGAAATTATCTTGTTTTTCCTAAACAACACGTTCTAACTCGAAATGCTTTGGTGTTGCGTGTATGTCTAAGCGTGTAGCCTCAAAAGAGAATGCACAGGAGAGTTTTCTCTCGAAAGAATATGTACGAATACCATGTTATAAGGAAATACAGTGTTGTAGAGTAAAGACAAATACGTACATATTGAAAACACTTTAGGAGAAGAAATAACGCATCGTACAAAATTAGCTTGTATCTCCTAAACAACACGTTGTAACTCGAAAAGATTTGGTGTGGCATGTACGTCTAAACATGTAGCCTCAAAAGAGAACCCACAGGAGAATTTTCTTTCATCAAAATTTGTCAGAAAACCACGTTTTAAGGAAATCCCGCATTGTGCGCAATTATCTTGTTTTTCATAAACAAAACATTGTAACTCGAAAAGCTTTGGTGTTGGGTGTATGTGTAAGCGTTTAGCCTCAAAAGAGAATGCACAGGAGAGTTTTCTCTCGAAAGAATATGTAAGAATACCACGTTATAAGGAAATATATTGCTGCAGAGTAAAGACAAATACATACGTATTGGAAACATATTATGAGAAGAAATAATGCATGGTACAAAATTTGCTTGTATCTCCTAAACAACACGTGGTAACTCAAAAAGAATTGGTGTGGCGTGCACGTCTAAATGTGTAGCCTCAAAAGAGAACCCACAGGAGAATTTTCTTACGTCAAAATTTGTCAGAAAACCACTTTTTAAGGAAATCCCGCATCGTGGGAAATTATCTTGTTTTTCCTAATCAACACGTTGTAACTCGAAAAGCTTTGGTGGTGCGTGTATGTCTAAGCGTGTAGCCTCCAAAGAGAACGCAAGGGATAGTTTTCTCTCGAAAGAATATGTAAGAATACCACGTTATGAGGAAATACAATGTTGCAGAGTATAGACAAATATGTACTTATTGGAAACACTTTACGAAAAGAAATAACGCATCATGCAAACTTAGCTTGTATCTCCAAAACAACACATTGTAACTCGAAAAGATTTGGTGTGGCGTGAACGACTAAACGTGTAGCCTCAAAGGAGAACCCACAGGAGAGTTTTCTTTCGTCAAAATTTGTCAGAAAACCACGTTTTAAGGAAATCCTGCATCCTGCGAAATTATCTTGTTTTTCCTAAACAACATGTTGTAACTCGAAAAGCTTTGGTGTTGCGTATATGTCTAAGCATGTAGCCTCAAAAGAGAACGCACAGGAGAGTTTTGTCCCGAAAGAATATGTAGGAATACCACGTTATAAGGAAATACAGTGTTGCAGAGTAAAGACAAATAAATACTTATTGAAAACACTTAAACTTTACGAGAAGAAATAAAACATAGTACAAAATTAGCTTGTATATCCTAAACAACACGTTATAACTCGAAAGGATTTGGTGTTGCGTGTATGTCTAAGCATGTAGTCTCAAAAGAGAATGCACAGGAGAGTTTTCTCTCGAAAGAATATGTAAGAATACCATGTTATAAGGAAACATATTGCTGCAGAGTAAAGACAAATACATACGTTTTGGAAACACATTAAGAGAAGAAATAACGCATGGTACAAAATTAGCTTGTATCTCCGAAACAACACGTGGTAACTCAAAAATATTTGGTGTGGTGTGTACATCTAAACGTGTAGCCTCAAAAGAGAACCCACAGGAGAATTTTCTTACGTCAAAATTTGTCAGAAAACCACGTTTTAAGGAAATCCCGCATCGTGCGAAATTATCTTGTTTTTCCTAATCAACACGTTGTAACTCGAAAAGCTTTGGTGGTGCGTGTATGTCTAAGTGTGTAGCCTCCAAAGAGAACGCACAGGATAGTTTTCTCTCGAAAGAATATGTAAGAATACCACGTTATAAGGAAATACAGTGTTGCAGAATATAGACAAATATGTACTTATTGGAAACACTTTAGGAGAAGAAATAACGCATCATGTAAAATTAGCTTGTATCTCCTAAACAACACGTTGTAACTCGACAAGATTTGGTGTGGCATGTATGTCTAAACGTGTAGCCTCAAAAGAGATCCCACAGGAGAGTTTTCTTTCGTCAAAATTTGTCAGAAAACCACGTTTTAAGGAAATACCGCATCGTGCGAAATTAACTTGTTTATCCTAAACAACATGTTGTAACTTGAAAAGCTTTGGTGGTGCGTGTATGTCTAAGCGTGGAGCCTCAAGAGAGAACGCACAGGAGAGTTTTCTTCCGAAAGAATATGTAGGAATACCACGTTATAAGGAAATACAGTGTTGCAGAGTAAAGACAAATACATACTTATTGGAAACACTTAAGCTTTACGAGAAGAAATAACACATAGTACAAAATTAGCTTGTATATCCTAAACAACACGTTATAACTCGAAAGGATTTGGTGTGGCGTGTAGGACTAAACGTGTAGCCTCAAAAGAGAACCCACAGGAGAATTTTCTTTCGTCAAAATTTGTCAGAAAACCACGTTTTAAGGAAATCCCGCATCATGCGAAATTATCTTGTTTTTCCTAAACAACACGTTGTAACTCGAAAAGCTTTGGTGTTGGGTGAATGTCTAAGCGTGTAGCCTCCAAAGAGAACGCACAGGAGAGTTTTCTCTCGAAAGAATATGTAAGAATATCACGTTATAAGGAAATACAGTGTGGCAGAGTAGAGGCAAGTACATACGTATTGGAAACACTTAAACTTTACGAGAAGAAATAATTCATCGTAAAAAAATTGGCTTGTATCTCCTAAACAACAAGTTGTAACTCAAAAAGATTTGGTGTGGTGTGTACGTCTAAAAGTGTAGCCTCAAAAGAGAACGCACAGGGGAGTTTTCTCCCGAAAGAATTTGTAGGAATACCACGTTATAAGGAAATACAGTGTTGCAGAGTAAAGACAAATACATACTTATTGGAAACAGTTAAGCTTTACGAGAAGAAATAACACATAGTACAAAATTAGCTTGTATATCCTAAACAACAGGTTATAACTCGATAGGATTTGGTGTGGCGTGTACATCTAAACGTTTAGCCTCAAAAGAGAACCCACAGGAGAATTTTCTTTCGTCAACACTTTTCAGAAAACCACGTTTTAAGGGAATCCCGCATCATGCGAAATTATCTTGTTTTTCCTAAACAACACGTTGTAACTCGAAAAGCTTTGGTGTTGCGTGAATGTCTAAGCGTGTAGCCTCCAAAGAGAACGCACAGGAGAGTTTTCTCTCGAAAGAATATGTAAGAATACCACGTTATAAGGAAATACAGTGTGGCAGAGTAAAGAAAATACGTAAGTAATGGGAGCACTTTATGAGAGAAATAACGCATCTTGCAAAACTAGCTTGTATGTCCTAAACAACACGTTGTAACTCGAAAAGATTTGGTGTGGCGTGTACGTCTAAAAGTGTAGCCTCAAAAGAGAACTCACAGGAGAGTTTTCTTTCGTCAAAATTTGTTAGAAAACCACGTTTTTAGGAAATCCCTCATCGTGGGAAATTATCTGGTTTTTCCTAATCAACACGTTGTAACTCGAAAATCTTTGGTGGTGCTTGTATGTCTAAGCGTGTAGCCTCCAAAGAAAATGCACAGGATAGTTTTCTCTCGAAAGAATATGTAAGAATACCACGTTATAAGGAAATACAGTGTTGCAGAATTTAGACAAATATGTACTTATTGGAAACACATTAGGAGAAGAAATAACGCATCATGCAAAATTAGCTTGTATCTCCTAAACAACACGTTGTAACTCGACAAGGTTTGGTGTGGCGTGTATGTCTAAACGTGTAGCCTCAAAAGAGAACACACAGGAGAGTTTTCTTTCGTCAAAATTTGTCAGAAAACCACGTTTTAAGGAAATACCGCATCATGCGAAATTATCTTGTTTTTCCTAAACAACATGTAACTCGAAAAGCTTTGGTGGTGCGTGTATGTCTAAGCGTGTAGCCTCAAAAGAGAACGCACAGGAGAGTTTTCTTCCGAAAGAATATGTAGGAATACCACGTTATAAGGAAATACAGTGTTGCAGAGTAAAGACAAATGCATACTTATTGGAAACACTTAAGCTTTACGAGAGGAAATAACACATAGTAAAAATTAGTTTGTATATCCTAAACAACACGTTATAACTTGAAAAGATTAGGTGTGGCGTGTACGTCTAAACGTGTAGCCTCAAAAGAGAACCCACAGGAGAATTTTCTTTCATCAATATTTGTCAGAAAACCACGTTTTAAGGAAATCCCGCATCATGCGAAATTATCTTGTTTTTCCTAAACAACACGTTGTAACTCGAAAAGCTTTGGTGTTGCGTGTATGTCTAAGCGTGTAGCCTCAAAAGAGAACGCACAGGAGAGTTTTCTTCCAAAAGAATATGTAGGAATACTATGTTATATGGAAATACAGTGTTGCAGAGTAAAGACAAATGCATTCTTATTGGAAACACTTAAGTTTTACGAGAAGAAATAACACATAGTAAATATTAGTTTGTATATCCTAAACAACACGTTATAACTCGAAAGGATTTGGTGTGGCGTGTACGTCTAAACGTGTAGCCTCAAAAGAGAACCCACAGAAGAATTTTCTTTCATCAAAATTTGTCAGAAAACCACGTTTTAAGGAAATCCCGCATCATGCGAAATTATCTTGTTTTTCCTAAACAACACGTTGTAACTCGAAAAGCTTTGGTGTTGCGTGAATGTCTAAGTGTGTAGCCTCCAAAGAGAACGCACAGGAGAGTTTTCTCTCGAAAGAATATGTAAGAATACCACGTTATAAGGAAATACAGTGTTGCAGAGTAGAGGCAAATATATACATATTGGAAACACTTAAACTTTAAGAGAAGAAATAATTCATCGTTAAAAAATAAGCTTGTACCTCCTAAACAACAAGTTGTAACTCAAAAAGATTTGGTGTGGCGTGTACGTCTAAACGTGTAGCCTCAAAAGGAACGCACAGGAGAGTTTTCTCCCGAAAGAATATGTAGGAATACTACGTTATAAGGAAATACAGTGTTGCAGAGTAAAGACAAATGCATACTTATTGGAAACACTTAAACTTTACGAGAGGAAATAACACATAGTAAAAATTAGTTTGTATATCCTAAACAACACGTTATAACTTGAAAGGATTAGGTGTGGCGTGTACGTCTAAATGTGTAGCCTCAAAAGAGAACCCACAGGAGAATTTTCTTTCATCAATATTTGTCAGAAAACCACGTTTTAAGGAAATCACGCATCATGCGAAATTATCTTGTTTTTCCTAAACAACACGTTGTAACTCGAAAAGCTTTGGTGTTGCGTGTATGTCTAAGCGTGTAGCCTCAAAAGAGAACGCACAGGAGAGTTTTCTTCCGAAAGAATATGTAGGAATACCACTTTATAAGGAAATACAGTGTTGCAGAGTAAAGACAAATACATACTTATTGGAAACACTTAAGCTTTACGAGAAGAAAGAACACATAGTAAAAAATTAGCTTGTATATCCTAAACAACACGTTATAACTCGAAAGGATTTGGTGTGGCGTGTAAGTCTAAACGTGTAGCCTCAAAAGAGAACCCACAGGAGAATTTTCTTTCGTCAAAATGTGTCAGAAAACCACTTATTAAGGAAATCCCGCATCATGCGAAACTATCTTGTTTTTCCTAAACAACACATTGGAACTCGAAAATCTTTGGTGTTGCGTGTATGTCTAAGCATGTAGCCTCAAAAGAGAACGCACAGTAGAGATTTCTCTCGAACGAGTATGTAAGAATACCACGTTATAAGGAAATACATTGTGGCAAATTAAAGATAAATACGTTCCTTTTGGAAACACTTAAACTTTACAAGAAGATATAAAGCATCGTAAAAAATTAGCTTGTATCTCCTAAAGAACACGATGTAACTCGAAAACATTTGGTGTGGCGTGTACGTCTAAACATTTAGCCTCAAATGAAAACCCACAGGAGAATTTTCTTTCCTCAAAATTTGTCAGAAAACCACGTTTTAAGGAATTCCCGCAACATGAGAAATTATCTTGTTTTTCCTAAACAACACGTTCTAACTCGAAATGCTTTGGTGTTGCATGTATGTCTAAGCGTGTAGCCTCAAAAGAGAATGCACAGGAGAGTTTTCTCTCGAAAGAATATGTACGAATACCATGTTATAAGGAAATACAGTGTTGTAGAGTAAAGACAAATAAGTACATATTGGAAACACTTTAGGAGAAGAAATAACGCATCGTACAAAATTAGCTTGTATCTCCTAAACAACACGTTGTAACTCGAAAAGATTTGGTGTGGCGTGTACGTCTAAACATGTAGCCTCAAAAGAGAACCCACAGGAGAATTTTCTTTCGTCAAAATTTGTCAGAAAACCACGTTTTAAGGAAATTCCGCATTGTGCGCAATTATCTTGTTTTTCATAAACAAAACATTGTAACTCGAAAAGCTTTGGTGTTGGGTGTATGTGTAAGCGTGTAGCCTCAAAAGAGAATGCACAGGAGAGTTTTCTCTCGAAAGAATATGTAAGAATACCACGTTATAAGGAAATATATTGCTGCAGAGTAAAGACAAATACATACGTATTGGAAACATATTATGAGAAGAAATAATGCATGGTACAAAATTTGCTTGTATCTCCTAAACAACACGTGGTAACTCAAAAAGATTTGGTGTGGCGTGCACGTCTAAATGTGTAGCCTCAAAAGAGAACCCACAGGAGAATTTTCTTACGTCAAAATTTGTCAGAAAACCACTTTTTAAGGAAATCCCGCATCGTGAGAAATTATCTTGTTTTTCCTAATCAAAACGTTGTAACTCGAAAAGCTTTGGTGGTGCGTGTATGTCTAAGCGTGTAGCCTCCAAAGAGAACGCAAGGGATAGTTTTCTCTCGAAAGAATATGTAAGAATACCAAGTTATAAGGAAATACAGTGTTGCAGAGTATAGACAAATATGTACTTCTTGGAAACACTTTACGAAAAGAAATAACACATCATGCAAACTTAGCTTGTATCTCCTAAACAACACGTTGTAACTCGAAAAGATTTGGTGTGGCGTGAACGACTAAACGTGTAGCCTCAAAGGAGAACCCACAGGAGAGTTTTCTTTCGTCAAAATTTGTCAGAAAACCACGTTTTAAGGAAATCCTGCATCCTGCGAAATTATCTTGTTTTTCCTAAACAACATGTTGTAACTCGAAAAGCTTTGGTGTTGCGTATATGTCTAAGCGTGTAGCCTCAAAAGAGAACGCACAGGAGAGTTTTCTCCCGAAAGAATATGTAGGAATACCACTTTATAAGGAAATACAGTGTTGCAGAGTAAAGACAAATAAATACTTATTGGAAACACTTAAACTTTACGAGAAGAAATAAAACATAGTACAAAATTAGCTTGTATATCCTAAACAACACGTTATAACTCGAAAGGATTTGGTGTTGCGTGTATGTCTAAGCATGTAGCCTCAAAAGACAATGCACAGAAGAGTTTTCTCTCGAAAGAATATGTAAGATTACCATGTTATAAGGAAACATATTGCTGCAGAGTAAAGACAAATACATACGTTTTGGAAACACATTAAACGAAGAAATAACGCATGGTACAAAATTAGCTTGTATCTCCGAAACAACACGTGGTAACTCAAAAATATTTGGTGTGGCGTGTACATCTAAACGTGTAGCCTCAAAAGAGAACCCACAGGAGAATTTTCTTACGTCAAAATTTGTCAGAAAACCACGTTTTAAGGAAATCCCGCATCGTGCGAAATTATCTTGTTTTTCCTAATCAACATGTTGTAACTAGAAAAGCTTTGGTGGTGCGTGTATGTCTAAGCGTGTAGCCTCCAAAGAGAACGCACAGGATAGTTTTCTCTCGAAAGAATATGTAAGAATACCACGTTATAAGGAAATACAGTGTTGCAGAGTATAGACAAATATGTACTTATTGGAAACACTTTAGGAGAAGAAATAACGCATCATGTAAAATTAGCTTGTATCTCCTAAACAACACGTTGTAACTCGACAAGATTTGGTGTGGCATGTATGTCTAAACGTGTAGCCTCAAAAGAGAACCCACAGGAGAATTTTCTTTCATCAATATTTGTCAGAAAACCACGTTTTAAGGAAATCACGCATCATGCGAAATTATCTTGTTTTTCCTAAACAACACGTTGTAACTCGAAAAGCTTTGGTGCTGCGTGTATGTCTAAGCGTGTAGCCTCAAAAGAGAACGCACAGGAGAGTTTTCTTCCGAAAGAATATGTAGGAATACCACGTTATAAGGAAATACATTGTTGCAGAGTAAAGACAAATACATACTTATTGGAAAACTTAAGCTTTACGAGAAGAAATAACACATAGTAAAAAATTAGCTTGTATATCCTAAACAACACATTATAACTCGAAAGGATTTGGTGTGGCGTATACGTCTAAACGTGTAGCCTCAAAAGAGAACGCACAGGAGAATTTTCTTTCTTCAAAATTTGTCAGAAAACCACTTATTAAGGAAATCCCGCATCATGCGAAACTATCTTCTTTTTCCTAAACAACACATTGGAACTCGAAAATCTTTGGTGTTGCGTGTATGTCTAAGCATGTAGCCTCAAAAGAGAACGCACAGTAGAGATTTCTCTCGAACGAGTATGTAAGAATGCCACGTTATAAGGAAATACATTGTGACAAATTAAAGATAAATACGTTCCTTTTGGAAACACTTAAATTTTACAAGAAGATATAAAGCATCGTAAAAAATTAGCTTGTATCTCCTAAAGAACACGTTGTAACTCGAAAACATTTGGTGTGGCGTGTACGTCTAAACATTTAGCCTCAAATGAAAACCCACAGGAGAATTTTCTTTCCTCAAAATTTGTCAGAAAACCACGTTTTAAGGAATTCCCGCATCATGAGAAATTATCTTGTTTTTCCTAAACAACACGTTCTAACTCGAAATGCTTTGGTGTTGCGTGTATGTCTAAGCGTGTAGCCTCAAAAGAGAATGCACAGGAGAGTTTTCTCTCGAAAGAATATGTACGAATACCATGTTATAAGGAAATACAGTGTTGTAGAGTAAAGACAAATACGTACATATTGGAAACACTTTAGGAGAAGAAATAACGCATCGTACAAAATTAGCTTGTATCTCCTAAACAACACGTTGTAACTCGAAAAGATTTGGTGTGGCGTGTACGTCTAAACATGTAGCCTCAAAAGAGAACCCACAGGAGAATTTTCTTTCGTCAAAATTTGTCAGAAAACCACGTTTTAAGGAAATTCCGCATTGTGCGCAATTATCTTGTTTTTCATAAACAAAACATTGTAACTCGAAAGCTTTGGTGTTGGGTGTATGTGTAAGCGTGTAGCCTCAAAAGAGAATGCACAGGAGAGTTTTCTCTCGAAAGAATATGTAAGAATACCACGTTATAAGGAAATATATTGCTGCAGAGTAAAGACAAATACATACGTATTGGAAACATATTATGAGAAGAAATAATGCATGGTACAAAATTTGCTTGTATCTCCTAAACAACACGTGGTAACTCAAAAAGATTTGGTGTGGCGTGCACGTCTAAATGTGTAGCCTCAAAAGAGAACCCACAGGAGAATTTTCTTACGTCAAAATTTGTCAGAAAACCACTTTTTAAGGAAATCCCGCATCCTGGGAAATTATCTTGTTTTTCCTAATCAACACGTTGTAACTCGAAAAGCTTTGGTGGTGTGTGTATGTCTAAGCGTGTAGCCTCCAAAGAGAACCTGTGTGATCCCTTTTGAGGCTACACATTTAGACCTACACGCCACACCAAATCTTTTCGAATTACAACGTGTTGTTTAGGAGATACATGCTAATTTTTTAAGATGCTTTATTTCTTCTCTTAAAGTTTAATTGTTTCCAATATGTACGTATTTGCCTTTACTCTGCAACACTGTATTTCCTTATAACGTGGTATTCTTCCATATTCTTTCGAGAGAAAACTCTCCTCTGCGTTCTCCTTTGAGGCTACACGCTTAGACATACACGCAACACCAAAGCTTTTCTAGTTACAACGTGTTGTTTAGGAAAAACAAGATAATTTCGCACGATGCGGGATTTCCTTAAAACGTGGTTTGCTGACAAATTTTGACGAAAGAAAACTCTCCTGTGGGTTTTCCTTTGAGGCTACACGTTTAGACATCCACGCCACACCAAATCTTTTCGAGTTACAACCTGTTGTTTAGGAGAAACAAGCTAATTTTTTTACGATGTGTTAATTCTTCTCATAAAGTTTAAGTGTTTCCATTACGTACATATTTGCCTTTACTCTGCCACACTGTATTTCCTTATAACGTGGTATTCTTGCATATTCTTTCGAGAGAAAACTCTCCTGTGCTTTCTCCTTTGAGGCTACATGCTTAGACATTCACGCAACACCAAAGCTTTTTGAGTTACAACGTGTTGTTTAGGAAAAACAAGATAATTTCGCACGATGCGGGATTTCCTTAATACGGGCTTTTCTGACAAATTTTGACGAAAGAAACTTCTCCTATGGGTTCTCTTTTGAGGCTACACGTTTAGTCGTACAGGCCTCACCAAATCTTTTTAAGTTACAACGTGTTGTTTAGGAGATACAAGCTAATTTTTTTACGATGCGTTATTTCTTCTTGTAAAGTTTAAGTGTTTCCAATAATTATGTAGTTGTCTTTACTCTGCAACACTGTATTTCCTTATAATGTGGTATTCCTACATATTCTTTCGGGAAAAAACTCTTCTGTGCGTTCACTTTTGAGGATACACGCTTAGACATACACGCAACACCAAAGCTTTTCGAGTTACAACATGTTGTTTAGGAAAAACAAGATAATTTCGCACGATGCGGGATTTCCTTAAAACGTGCTTTCCTGACAAATTTTGACCAAAGAAAACTCTCCTGTGGGATCTCTTTTGAGGCTACACGTTTAGATGTACACGCCACACCAAATCTTTTCGAATTACAACGTGTTGTTTAGGAGATACAAGCTAATATTTTAAGATGCGTTATTTCTTCTCATAAAGTTTAAGTTTTTCCATTATGTACATATTTGCCTTTACTCTGCAACACTGTATTTCCTTATAACGTGGTATTCTTGCATATTCTTTCGAGAGAAAACTCTCCTGTGCGTTCCCCTTTGAGGCTACACGCTTAGACATACACGCAACACCAAAGCTTTTCGAGTTACACCGTGTTTTTTAGGAAAAACAAGATAATTTCGCAGGATGCGGGATTTCCTTAAAACGTGGTTTTCTGACGAATTTTGACGAAAGAAAATTATCCTGTTGGTTCTCTTTTGAGGCTACACATTTAGTCGTACAGGCCTCACCAAATCTTTTTAAGTTACAACATGTTGTTTAGGAGATACAAGCTAATTTTTTTACGATGCGTTATTTCTTCTTGTAAAGTTTAATTGTTTCCAATAATTATGTAGTTGTCTTTACTCTGCAACACTGTATTTCCTTATAATGTGGTATTCCTACATATTCTTTCGGGAGAAAACTCTCCTGTGCGTTCACTTTTGAGGCTACACGCTTAGACATACACGCAACACCAAAGCTTTTCGAGTTACAACATGTTGTTTAGGAAAAACAAGATAATTTCGCACGATGCGGGATTTCCTTAAAACGTGCTTTCCTGACAAATTTTGACCAAAGAAAACTCTCCTGTGGGATCTCTTTTGAGGCTACACGTTTAGACGTACACGCCACACCAAATCTTTTCGAATTACAACGTGTTGTTTAGGAGATACAAGCTAATATTTTAAGATGCGTTATTTCTTCTCATAAAGTTTAAGTTTTTCCATTATGTACATATTTGCCTTTACTCTGCAACACTGTATTTCCTTATAACGTGGTATTCTTGCATATTCTTTCGAGAGAAAACTCTCCTGTGCGTTCCCCTTTGAGGCTACACGCTTAGACATACACGCAACACCAAAGCTTTTCGAGTTACACCGTGTTTTTTAGGAAAAACAAGATAATTTCGCAGGATGCGGGATTTCCTTAAAACGTGGTTTTCTGACAAATTTTGACGAAAGAAAATTATCCTGTTGGTTCTCTTTTGAGGCTACACATTTAGTCGTACAGGCCTCACCAAATCTTTTTAAGTTACAACATGTTGTTTAGGAGATACAAGCTAATTTTTTTACGATGCGTTATTTCTTCTTGTAAAGTTTAATTGTTTCCAATAATTATGTAGTTGTCTTTACTCTGCAACACTGTATTTCCTTATAATGTGGTATTCCTACATATTCTTTCGGGAGAAAACTCTCCTGTGCGTTCACTTTTGAGGCTACACGCTTAGACATACACGCAACACCAAAGCTTTTCGAGTTACAACATGTTGTTTAGGAAAAACAAGATAATTTCGCACGATGCGGGATTTCCTTAAAACGTGCTTTCCTGACAAATTTTGACCAAAGAAAACTCTCCTGTGGGATCTCTTTTGAGGCTACACGTTTAGACGTACACGCCACACCAAATCTTTTCGAATTACAACGTGTTGTTTAGGAGATACAAGCTAATATTTTAAGATGCGTTATTTCTTCTCATAAAGTTTAAGTTTTTCCATTATGTACATATTTGCCTTTACTCTGCAACACTGTATTTCCTTATAACGTGGTATTCTTGCATATTCTTTCGAGAGAAAACTCTCCTGTGCGTTCCCCTTTGAGGCTACACGCTTAGACATACACGCAACACCAAAGCTTTTCGAGTTACAACGTGTTGTTTAGGAAAAACAAGATAATTTCGCACGATGCGGGATTTCCTTAAAACGTGGTTTTCTGACAAATTTTGACAAAAGAAAATTATCCTGTGGGTTCTCTTTTGAGGCTACACGTTTAGACGTACACACCACACCAAATCTTTTCGAGTTATAACGTGTTGTTTAGGAGAAACAAACTAATTTTGTAAGATACCTTATTTCTTCTCATAAAGTTTAAGTTTTTCCAATAAGTACGTATTTGTCTTTACTCTGCAACACTGTATTTCCTTATAACGTGGTATTCTTACATATTCTTTCGAGAGAAAACTCTCCTGTGCGTTCTCTTTTGAGGCTACACGCTTAGACATACACACAACACCTAAGCTTTTCGAGTTAAAACATTTGGTTTAGGAAAAACAAGATAATTTCGCACTATGCGGGACTTCCTTAAAACGTGGTTTTCTGACAAATTTTGACGAAAGAAAATTATCCTGTGGGTTCTCTTTTGAGGCTACAAGTTTAGACGTACACACCACACCAAATCTATACAAGTTATAACGTGCTGTTTAGGAGATAGAAACTAATTTTGTAAGATGCCTTATTTCTTCTCGTAAAGTTTAAGTTTTTCCAATAAGTACGTATTTGTCTTTACTCTGCAACACTGTATTTCCTTATAACGTGGTATTCTTACATATTCTTTCGAGAGAAAACTCTCCTGGGCATTCTCCTTTGAGGTTACAGGCTTAGACATACACGCAACACCAAAGCTTTTCGAATTAAAACGTTTTGTTTAGGAAAAACAAGATAATTTCGCACGATGCGGAATTTCCTTAATACATGGTTTTCTGACAAATTTTGACCAAAGAAAATTCTCCTATGGGTTCTCTTTTGAGGCTACACGTTTAGACGTACAGGCCACACCAAATCTTTTTAAGTTACAACGTGTTGTTTAGGAGATACAAGCTAATTTTGTACGATGCGTTATTTCTTCTTGTAAAGTTTTTCCAAGACGTAAGTATTTGTCTTTACTCTACAACACTGTATTTCCTAATAACGTGGTATTCTTACATATTCTTTCGAGAAAAAACTCTCCTTTGCGTTCTCTTTTGAGGCTACACGCTTAGACATACACGCAACACCAAAGCTTTTCGAGTTACAACGTGTTGTTTAGGAAAAACAAGATATTTTTGCACGATGCGGCATTTCCTTAAAACGTGGTTTTCTGACAAATTTTGACGAAAGAAAATACTCCTGTGGGTTCTCTTTTGAGGCTACACATTTAGACGTACACGCCACACCAAATCTTTTCGAGTTACAACGTGTTGTTTAGGAGAAACAAGCTAATTTTTCTACGATGCGTTATTTCTTCTCATAAAGTTTAAGTGTTTCCATTACGTACATATTTGCCTTTACTCTGCAACACTGTATTTCCTTATAACGTGGTATTCTTGCATATTCTTTTGAGAGAAAACACTCCTGTGCGTTCTCCTTTGAGGCTACATGCTTAGACATTCACGCAACACCAAAGCTTTTCGAGTTACAACGTGTTGTTTAGGAAAAACAAGATAATTTCGCAAGATGCGGGATTTCCTTAAAACGTGGTTTTCTGACAAATTTTGACGAAATAAAACTCTCCTGTGGGTACTCTTTTGAGGCTACACGTTTAGACGTACAAGCCACACAAAATCTTTTCAAGTTACAACGTGTTGTTTAGGAGATACAAGCTAATTTTGTACGATGCGTTATTTCTTCTCGTAAAGTTTAAGTTTTTCCAATAAGTACGTATTTGTCTTTACTCTGCAACACTGTATTTCCTTATAACGTGGTATTCTTACATATTCTTTCGAGAGAAAACTCTCCTGTACGTTCTCTTTTGAGGCTACACGCTTAGACATACACGCAACACCAAAGCATTTCGAGTTAAAACGTTTTGTTTAGGAAAAACAAGATAATTTCGCACGATGCGGGATTTCCTTAATACGTGGTTTTCTGACAAATTTTGACCTAAGAAAATTCTCCTATAGCTTCTTTCTTCAGGCTACACGTTTAGACGTACAGGTCACACCAAATCTTTTTAAGTTGCAACGTGTTGTTTAGTAGATACAAGCTAATTTTGTACGATGCGTTATTTCTTCTCGTAAAGTTTTTCCAATACATAAGTATTTGTCTTTACTCTGCAACACTGTATTTCCTAATAACGTGGTATTCTTACATATTCTTTCGAGAAAAAAACTCTCCTTTGCGTTCTCCTTTGAGGCTACACGCTTACACATACACGCAACACCAAAGCTTTTCGAGTTACAACGTGTTGTTTAGGAGATACAAGCTAATTTCTTACGATGCGTTATTTCTTCTCGTAAAGTTTTTCCAAGACGTAAGTATTTGTCTTTACTCTGCAACATTGTATTTCCTAATAACGTGGTATTCTTACATATTCTTTCGAGAAAAAACTCTCCTTTGCGTTCTCTTTTGAGGCTACATGCTTAGACATACAAGCAAAACCAAAGCTTTTCGAGTTACAACGTGTTGTTTAGGAAAAACAAGATAATTTCGCACGATGCGTGATTTCCTTAAAACGTGGTTGTCTGACAAATTTTGACGAAAGAAAATACTCCTGTGGGTTCTCTTTTGAGGCTACACATTTAGACGTACATGCCACAGCAAATCTTTTCGAGTTACAACGTGTTGTTTAGGAGAAACAAGCTAATTTTTTTAAGATGCGTTATTTCTTCTCATAAAGTTTAAGCGTTTCCATTACGTACATATTTGCCTTTACTCTGCAACACTGTATTTCCTTATAACGTGGTATTCTTGCATATTCTTTCGAGAGAAAACTCTCCTGTGCGTTCTCCTTTGAGGCTACATGCTTAGACATTCACGCAACACCAAATCTTTTCGAATTACAACGTGTTGTTCAGGAGATACAAGCTAATTTTTTTATGATGCGTTATTTCTTCTCATAAAGTTTAAGTGTTTCCATTACGTACATATTTGCCTTTACTCTGCAACACTGTATTTCCTTATAACGTGGTATTCTTGCATATTCTTTCGAGAGAAAACTCTCCTGTGCGTTCCCCTTTGAGGCTACATGCTTAGACATACACGCAACACCAAAGCTTTTCGAGTTACAACGTGTTTTTTAGGAAAAACAAGATAATTTCACAAGATGCGGGATTTCCTTAAAACGTGGTTTTCTGACAAATTTTGACGAAAGAAAATTATCCTGTGGGTTCTCTTTTTAGGCTACACGTTTAGACGTACACACCACACCAAATCTTTTCGAGTTATAACGTGTTGTTTAGGAGATACAAACTAATTTTGTAAGATGCCTTATTTCTTCTCGTAAAGTTTAAGATTTTCCAATATGTACGTATTTGTCTTTACTCTGCAACACTGTATTTCCTTATAACGTGGTATTCTTACACATTCTTTCGAGAGAAAACTCTCCTGTGTGTTCTCTTTTGAGGCTATACGCTTTGACATACACGCAACACCAAAGTTTTTCGAGTTACAATGTGTTGTTTAGGAAAAACAAGATAATTTAGCATGATGCGTGATTTCCTTAAAACGTGGTTTTCTGACAAATTTTGACGAAAGAAAATACTCCTGTGGGTTCTCTTTTGAGGCTACACATTTAGACGTGCCCGAGACACTAAATCTTGTCGAGTTACAACGTGTTGTTTAGGAGATACAAGCTAATTTTTTTACGATGCATTATTTCTTCTCATAAAGTTTAAGTGTTTCCATTATGTAAATATTTGGCTTTACTCTGCAACACTGTATTTCCTTATAACGAGGTATTCTTGCATATTCTTTCGAGAGAAAACTCTCCTGTGCTGTCTCCTTTGAGGCTACATGCTTAGACATACACTCAACTCCAAAGCTTTTCGAGTTACAACATGTTGTTTAGGAAAAACAACATAATTTCGCACGATGCGGGATTTCCTTAAAACGTGGTTTTCTGACAAATTTTGACCAAATAAAACTCTCCTGTGTGTACTATTTTGAGGCTACACTTTTAGCCGTACACGCCACACCAAATCTTTTCGAGTTACAACCTGTTGTTTAGGAGATACAAGCTAATTTTTTACGATGCGTTATTTCTTCTCGTAAAGTGTTTCCAATAAGTACGTATTTGTCTTTACTCTGCAACACGGTATTTCCTTAATACGTGGATTTCTTACATATTCTTTCGAGAGAAAACTCTCCTGTGTGTTCTCTTTTGAGGCTACACGCTTAGACATACACGCATCACCAAAGATTTTTGAGTTACTACGTGTTGTTTAGGAAAAACAAGATAATTTCGCACGATGCTGGATTTCCTTAAAACGTGCTTTTCTGAAACTTTGACGAAAGAAAATTCTCCTATGGGTTCTCTTTTGAGGCTACAAGTTTAGACGTACACGCCACACCAAATCTTTTCGAGTTACAAAGTGTTGTTTAGGAGATACGAGCTAATTTTGTACGATGCTGTATTTCATCTCGTAAAGTTTAAGGGTTTCCAATACGTACGTATTTTTCTTTACTCTGCAACACTGTATTTCCTTATAACGTGGTATTCTTACATATTCTTTTGAGAGAAAACTCCCCTGTGTGTTCTCTTTTAAGGCTACACGCTGAGACATACACGCAACACCAAAGGTTTTCGAGTTACAACGTGTTGTTTAGGAAAAACAAGATAATTTCGCACGATGTAGGATTTCCTTAATACGTGGTTTTGTGACAAATTTGACCAAAGAAAATTCTCCTGTGTGTTCTCTTTTTGAGGCTACACGTTTAGACGTACCTGCCACACCAAACATTTTCGAGTTACCACGTGTTGTTTAGGAGATACAAGCTAATTTTTTATGATGCGTTATTTCTTCACGTAAAGTGTTTCCAATACGTACGTATTTGTCTTTACTCTGCAACACTGTATTTCCTTATAACCTGGTATTCTTACTTATTCTTTTGAGTGAAAACTCTCCTGTGTGTTCTCTTTTGAGGCTACACACTGAGACATACACGCAACACCCAAGCTTTTTGAGTTACAACGTGTTGTTTAGGAAAAACAAGATAATTTCGCAGGATGCGGGATTTCGTTAAAACCTTGTTTTCTGACCAATTTTGACAAAAGAAAATTCTCCAGTGGGTTCTCTTTTGAGGCTAAACTTTTAGACATACACGCCAAACTAAATGTTTTCGAGTTTCCACTTGTTGTTTAGGAGATACAAGCTAATATTGTGTGATGCTTAATTTCTTCTCGCAATGTGTTTCCAATATGTACGTATTTGTCTTTACTCTGCAACACTGTATTTCCTTATAACGTTGAATTCTTACATGTTCTAAAGAGAGAAAACTCTCCTGTGCATTCTCTTTTGAGGCTACACGCTTAGACATACACGCAACACCAAAGCTTTTCGAGTTACCACTTGTTGTTTAGGAAAAACAAGATAATTTCCCACGATGCGGTATTTCCTTAAAACGTGGTTTTCTGACAAATTTTGACGAAAGAAAATTCTCCTTTGTGTTCTCCTTTGAGGCTACACGTTTAGACATACACGCCAAACCAAATCTTTTCGACTTACCATGTGTTGTTTAGGAGATACAAGCTAATTTTGTTCGATGCGTTATTTCTTCTCGTAAAATGTTCCCAATATGTAAGTATTTGTCTTTACTCTGAAACACTGTATTTCCTTATAACGTGGTATTCTTACATATTCTTTCGAGAGAAAACTATCTTGTGCGTTCCGTTTTGAGGCTACACACTTAGACATACAGGCAACACCAAAGCTTTTCGAGTTACAACGTGTTGTTAATGAATAAAAAGATAATTTCGCACGATGCGGGATTTATTTAAAACGTGGTTTTCTGAAAAATTTGACAAAGGAAAATTCTTCTGTGGGCTTTCCTTTGAGGCTACACGTATAGACGTACACGTCACACCAACTCTTTTCGAGTTACATCGTGTTGTTTAGGAGATACAAGCTAATTTTGTACGATGCATTATTTCTTCTCGTAAAGTGTTTCCAATATGTACTTATTTGCCTTTAGTCTACAAAATTGTATTTCTTTATAACGTGGTATTCTTACATATTCCTTCGAGAGAAAACTCTCCTGTGCCTTCTCTTTTGAGGCTCCACGCTTAGACATACACGCAACACCAAAGCTTTTCGAGTTACAACATGTTATTTAGGAAAAAGAAGATGATTTCTCACGATGTGGGATTTCCTTAAAACGTGGTGTTCTGAAAAATTTTAACGAAAGAAAATTCTTCTCTGGGTTCTTTTTGAGGCTACACGTTTAGACGTACACGCCACACCAAATCTTTTCGAGTTACAACGTGTTGTTTAGGAGATACAAGCTAATTTTGTACGATGCTTTATTTCATCTCGTAAAGTTTAAGGGTTTCCAATACGTAAGTATTTGTCATTATTCTGCAAGAGTGGACTTCCTTATAACGTGGTATTCTCACATATTCTTTCGAGAGAAAAGTCTCCTGTGTGTTCTCTTATGAGGCTACACGCTTAGACATACACGCAACACCAAAGCTTTTCGAGTTACAATGCGTTGTTTAGGAAAAACAAGATAATTTCGCACGATGCGGGATTTCCTTAATATGTGGTTTTCTGACAAATTTTGACCAAATAAAACTCTCCTGTGTGTACTCTTTTGAGGCTACACGTTTAGACGTACATGCCACACCAAATCCTTTCGAGTTACCACGTGTTGTTTAGGAGATACACGCTAATTTTGTACGATGCGTTATTTTTTCTCGTAAAGTGTTTCCAATATGTACGTATTTGTCTTTACTCTGCAACACTGTATTTCCTTATAACGTTGTATTCTTACATGTCTTTCGAGAGAAAACTCTCTTGTGCATTGTCTTTAGAGGAAACATGCTCAGTCATACACGCAACAACAAAGCTTTCGAGTTACAACGTGTTGTTTAAGAAAAACAAGATAATTTTGCACGATGCGGGATTTCCTTAAAACGTGGTTTTTTGACAAATTTTGACAAAAGAAAATTCTCCTGTGGTTTCTGTTTTGAGGCTACACGTGTAGACGTACAAGCCACACCAAATATTTTCGAGTTACAACGTGTTGTTTAGGAGATACAAGCAAATATTGTACGATGCGTTATTTCTTCCCTAAAGTGTTTCCAATATGTACTTATTTGTCTTTACTCTGCAACACTGTATTTTCTTATAATGTGGTATTCTTACATATTCTTTCTAGGGAAAACTCTCCTGTGCATTCTCTTTTGAGGCTACACTCTTAGACAAACAAGGAACGCCAAAGCTTTTCGAGTTACAACGTGTTGTTTAGGAAAAACAAGATAATTTCGCACGATGCGAGATTTCCATAAAACGTGGATTTCTGACAAATTTTGACGAAAGAAAGTTCTCCTGTGGGTTTTCTTTTGAGGCTACACGTGTAGAGGTACGAGCCACACCAAATCTTTTCGAGTTAAAACCTGTTATTTAGGAGATACAAGCTAATTTTGTATTATGCTTTATTTCTTCTCTTAAAGTGTTTCCAATACGTACGTATTTGTCTTTACTCTGCAACACTGTATTTCCTTATAACGTGGTATTCTTACATATTCTTTCGAGAGAAAACTCTCCTGTGCATTCTCTTTTGAGGCTACACACTTAGATATACACGCAACACCAAAGCTTTTCGAGTTACAACTTGTTGTTTAGGAAAAACAAGATAATTTCGCACGATGCGAGATTTCCTTAAAACGTGGTTTCTGACAAATTTTGATGAAAGAATATTCTCCTGTCGGTTCTCGTTTGAGGCTACACTTTTAGACGTACATGTCACACCAAATCTTTTCGAGTTACAACGTGTTGTTTAGGAGATACAAGCTACTTTTTTAAGATGCGTTATTTCTTCTCGTAAAGTGTTTCCAATATGTACTTATTTGTCTTTACTCTGCAAAATTGTATTTCCTTTTAACGTGGTATTCTTACATATTCTTTCGAGAGAAAACTCTCCTGTGCCTTCTCTTTGGAGGCTCCACGCTTACACATACACGCAACACCAAAGCTTTTCGAGTTACAACATGTTGTTTAGGAAAAAGATGATTTCGTACGATGAGGGATTTCCTTAAAACGTGGTTTTCTGAAAAATTTTGAAGGAAGAAAATTCTCCTGTGGGTTCTCTTTTGATGCAACACATTTAGACGTACATGCCACACCAAATCTTTTCTAGGTACAACCTTTTGTTTAGGAGATACAAGCTAATTTTCTACGATGTGTTCTTTTCATAAAGTGTTTCCAATACGTACATATTTGTCTTTACTCTGCAACATTGTATTTCCTTATAACGTGGTATTTTTACATATTCTTTCGAGAGAAAACTATCCTGTGCGTTCCCTTTTGAGGCTACACACTGAGACATACAGGCAACACCAAAGCTTTTCGAGTTACAACCTGTTGTTTATGAAAAACAAGATAATTTCGCACGATGCAGGATTTCCTTAAAACGTGGTTTTCTGACAAATTTTGAAGAAAGAAAATTCTGTCGGTTCTCTTTTGAGGCTACACGTTTAGACATACACGACACACCAAATCCTTTCGAGTTACCACGTGTTGTTTAGGAGATACACGCTAATTTTGTACAATGCGTTATTTCTTCTCGTAAAGTGTTTCCAATATGTACGTATTTGTCTTTACTCTGCAACACTGTATTTCCTTATAACGTTGTATTCTTACATGTTCTTTCGAGAGAAAACTCTCTTGTGCATTGTCTTTAGAGGCAACATGCTCAGACATACACGCAACACCAAAGCTTTTCGAGTTAAAACGTGTTGTTTAGGAAAAACAAGATAATTTTGCACGATGCGGGATTTCCTTAAACGTGGTTTTTTGACACATTTTGACGAAAGAAAATGCTCCTGTGGTTTCTGTTTTGAGGCTACACGTGTAGACGTACGAGCCACACCAAATATTTTCGAGTTAGAACGTGTTGTTTAGGAGATACAAGCAAATATTGTACGATGCATTATTTCTTCCCTAAAGTGTTTCCAATATGTACTTATTTGTCTTTACTCTGCAACACTGTATTTTCTTATAACGTGGTATTCTTACATATTCTTTCTAGGGAAAACTCTCCTGTGCATTCTCTTTTGAGGCTACACGCTTAGACAAACAAGGAACGCCAAAGCTTTTCGAGTTACAACGTGTTGTTTAGGAAAAACAAGATAATTTCGCAGGATGCGAGATTTCCATAAAACGTGGTTTTCTGACAAATTTTGACGAAAGAAAGTTCTCCTGTGGGTTCTCTTTTGAGGCAACACGTGTAGAGGTACGAGCCACACCAAATCTTTTCGAATTATAACCTGTTGTTTAGGAGATACAAGCTAATTTTGTATTATGCTTTATTTCTTCTCTTAAAGTGTTTCCAATACGTACGTAGTTGTCTTTACTCTGCAACACTGTATTTCCTTATAATGTGGTATTCTTACATATTCTTTCGAGAGAAAACTCTCCTGTGCATTCTCTTTTGAGGCTACACGCTTAGACATACACGCAACACCAAAGCTTTTCGTGTTGCAATGTGTTGTTTAGGAAAAACAAGATAATTTTTCACGATGCGAGATTTCCTTAAAACGTGGTTTCTGACAAATTTTGATGAAAGAAAATTCTCCTGTGGGTTCTCGTTTGAGGCTACACTTTTAGACGTACACGTCACACCGAATCTTTTCGAGTTACAACGTGTTGTTTAGGAGATACAAGCTAATTTTGTAGGATGCATTATTTCTTTTTGTAAAGTGTTTCCAATATGTACTTATTTGTCTTATTTGGTGTGGTGTGCACGTCTAAACGTGAAGCCTCAAAAGATAACCCACAGGAGAATTTTCTTTCGACAAAATTTGTCAGAAAACCACGTTTTAAGGAAATGCCGCATCGTGCGAAATTATCTTGTTTTTCATAAACAACACATTGTAACTCGAAAAGCTTTGGTATTACCTGTATGTCTAAGTGTGTAGCCTCAAAAGGGAACGCACTGGATAGTTTTCTCTCGAAAGAATATGTAAGAAAACCACGTTTTAAGGAAATACAGTGTTGCAGAGTAAAGACAAATACGTACATATCGGAAACACTTTACAAGAAGAATTAACGCATTGTACAAAATTAGCTTGTATCTCCTAAACAACACGTTGTAATTCGAAAAGATTTGGTGTGGCATGTACGTCTAAATATGTAGCCTCAAAAGAGAACACACAGGAGAATTTTCTTTCGTCAAAATTTTTCAGAAAACCATGTTTTAAGCTAATCCCGCATCGTGCAAAATCATCTCCTTTTTCCTAAACAACATGTTGTAACTCGAAAAGCTTTGGTGTTGCGTGTATGTGTAAGGATGGAGCCTCAAAAGAGAAGGAACAGGAGAGTTTTCCCTGCGTGTAGCCTCAAAAGAGAACGCACAGTAGAGTTTTCTCTCGAAAGAATATGTAAGGATACCACATTACAAGGAAATACAGTGTTGCAGAGTAAAGACTAATACATATGTATTGGAAACACTTTATGAGAGAAATAACGCATCTTGCAAAATTAGCTTGTATGTCCTAAACAACACGTTGGAACTCGAAAAGATTTGGTGTGGCATGTACGTCTAAACGTGTAGCCTCAAAAGAGTACCCACAGGAGAGTTTTATTTCTTCAAAATTTGTCAGAAAACCACGTTTTAAGGAAATCCCGCATCGTGCGAAATTATGTTGTTTTTCCTAAATAACACGTTGTAACTCGAAAAGCTTTGGTGTTGTGTGTATATCTAAGCACGTAGCCTCAAAGGAGAATGCACAGGTGAGTTTTCTCTCGAAAGAATATGCAAGAATACCACGTTATAAGGAAATACAGTGTTGCAGAGTAAAGGCAAATATTTACGTAATGGAAACACTTAAACTTTATGAGAAGAAATAACGCTTCGTAAAAAAATTAGCTTGTATCTCCTAAACAACACGATGTAACTCGAAAAGATTTGATGTGGTGTGTACGTCTAAATGTGTAGCCTCCAAAGAGAACCCACAGGAGTATTTTCTTTCGTCAAAATTTGTCAGAAAACCACGTTTTAAGGAAATCCCGCATCTTGCTAAATTATCTTGTTTTTCCTAAACAACACATTGTAACTCGAAAAGCTTTGGTGTTGCGTGTATGTCAAAGCATGTAGCCTCAAAAGAGAACGCACAGGAGAGTTTTCTCTCGAAAGAATATGTAAGAATACCACGTTATAAGGAAATACAGTGTTGCAGAGTAAAGACAAATACGTACTTATTGGAAACACTTAAACTTTACGAGAAGAAATAAGGCATCATAAAAAATTAGTATGTATCTCCTAAACATCACGTTATAACTCGAAAAGATTTGGTGTGGTGTGTACGTCTAAACGTGTAGCCTCAAACGAGAACCCACAGGAGAATTTTCGTTCATCAAAATTTGTCAGAAAACCACGTTTTAAGGAAATCCTGCATCGTGCGAAATTATCTTGTTTTTCCTAAGCAACACGTTGTAACGCGAAAACCTTTGGTGTTGCGTGTATGTCTAAGCGTGTAGCCTCAAAAGAGAATGCAAAGGAGAGTTTTTTTCTTGAAAGAATATATAAGAATACCACGTTATTAGGAAATACAGTGTTGCAGAGTAAAGACAAATATTTACGTATTGGAAAAACTTTACGAGAAGAAATAACGCATCTTACAAAATTAGCTTGTATCTCCTAAACAACACGTTGTAACTTAAAAAGATTTGGTGTGGCCTGTACGTCTAATCGTGTAGCCTCAAAAGAGAAACCATAGGAGAATTTTCTTTGGTCAAAATTTGTCAGAAAACCACGTATGAAGGAAATACCGCATCATGCGAAATTATCTTGTTTTTCCTAAACAAAACGTTTTAACTCGAAAAGCTTTGGTGTTGCGTGTATGTCTAAGCGTGTAGCCCCAAAAGAGAACGCACAGGAGAGTTTTCTCTCGAAAGAATATGTAAGAATACCACGTTGTAAGGAAATACAGTGTTGCACAGTAAAGGAAAATACATATGTATTGGAAACGCAACATCAAAGCTTTTCGAGTTACAACATGTTGTTTAGGAAAAGCATGATAATTTCGCACGATGAGTGATTTCCTTAAAACATGGTTTTCTGAGAAATATTAACGAAAAAAAATTCTCCTGTGGGTTATCTTTTGAGGCTACACGTTTAGACGTGCATGCCACACCAAATCTTTTCGAGTTACAAACTGTTGTTTAGGAGATACAAGCTAATTTTTTACGATGCTTTATTTCTTCTTGTAAGGTGTTTCCAATAGGTACGTATTTGCCTTTAGTCTGCAACACTGTATTTCCTTATAACGTGGTATTCTTACATATTCTTTTAAGAGAAAACTTTCCTGTGCGTCCTCTTTTGAGGCTACACGCTTAGACATACACGCAATACCAAAGATTTTCGCGTTACAACGTGTTGTTTAGGAAAAACAAGATAATTTCGCACGAAGAGGGATTTCCTTAATACGTGATTTTCTGACAAATTTTGACCAAAGAAAATTCTCCTATGGGTTCTCATTTGAGACTACACGTTTAGACGTACAGGCCACACCAAATCTTTTTAAGTTACAACATGTTGTTTAGGAGATACAAGCTAATTTTTTTACGATGCATTATTTCTTCTCGTAAAGTTTAAGTTTTTCCATTAAGTATGTATTTGCCTCTACTCTGCAACACTGTATTTCCTTATAACGTGGTATTCTTACATATTATTTCGAGAGAAAATTCTCCTGTGCGTTCTCGGATTTCCTTAAACCGTTGTGTTCTGACAAATTTTGAAGAAAGAAAATTCTCCTGTGGGTTCTCTTATGATGCTACACGTTTAGACATGCACGCCACACCAAATCCGTTCGAGTTACCACGTGTTGTTTAGGAGATACAGGCTAATTTTGTTACGATGTGTTATTTCTTCTCGTAAATTGTTTCCAATACGTACGTATTTGTCTTTCTCTGCAACACTGTATTTCCTTATAACGTGGTATTCTTACATATTCTTTCGAGGGAAAACTCTCCTGAGCGTTCTCTTTTGAGGCTACATGTTTAGACATACAAGCAACACCAAAGCTTTTCGAGTTACAACGTGTTGTTTAGGAAAAACTAGATAATTTCGCACGATGCGAGATTTCCATAAACGTGGTTTTCTGAAAAATTTGACAATAGAAAGTTCTCCTGTGGGTTCTCTTTTGAGGCTACATGTTTAGACGTACACGCCACACCAAATCTGTTCGAGTTACAAAGTGTTGTTTAGGAGATACAAGCTAATATTTTACAATGTGTTAATTCTTCTCATAAAGTGTTTCCAATACGTACGTATTTGTCTTTACTCTGCAACATTGTATTTCCTTATAACGTGGTATTCTTACATATTCTTTCGATAGAAAACTGTCCTGTGCGTTCCCTTTTGTGGCTACACACTTAGACATACAGGCAACACCAAAGCTATTCCAGTTACAACATGTAGTTTAGGAAAAATTTTGTACGATGCATTATTTCTTCTTGTAAAGTGTTTCCAATACGTACTTATTTGTCTTTACTCTGCAACACTGTATTTCCTTATAACGTGGTATTCTTACATATTCTTTTGAGAGAAAACTCTCCTGTGCATTCTCTTTTGAGGCTACACGCTTAGACAAACACGCAACACCAAAGCTTTTCGAGTTACAACGTGTTGTTTAGGAAAAACAAGATAATTTCACACGATGTGAGATTTCCTTAAAACGTGGTTTCTGACAAATTTTGATGAAAGAAAATTCTCCTGTGGGTTCACTTTGGAGGCTACACGTTTAGACGTACGAGCCACACCAAATCTTTTCGAGTTACAACGTGCTGTTTAGGAAAAACAAGATAATTTCTCAGGATGCGAGATTTCCATAAAACGTGGTTTTCTGAAAAAATTTTGCCCTAAGAAAGTTCTCCTGTGGGTTCTCTTATGAGGCTACACGTTTACACGTACACGCCACACCAAATTCTTTCGAGTTACCAGGTGTTGTTTAGGAGATACAAGCTAATTTTGTACCATGCGTTATTTCTTCTCATAAAGTATTTACAATACGTACCTATTTATATTTAATCTGCAACACTTTATTTCCTTATAACGTGGTATTCTTACATATTCTTTCTTTTTTTTTCTTTTTTTTTTTCTTTTTCTTTTTTTTTTTTAGGCTTGATACAATTTATTTGCTTTTCTTTAGAATTTTTTTTTATTGTTATTTTTTTTATTCGTACAATGCGGGATTTCCTTAAGACGTGGTTTTCTGACAAGTTTTAAGGAAAGAAAATTCTCCTGTGGGTTCTCTTATGAGGCTAAGCATTTAGACCTACACGCCACACCAAATCCTTTCGAGTTACAAGGTGTTGTTTAGGAGATACAAGCTAATTTTGTAACATGCATTAATTCTTCTCATAAAGTATTTACAATCTGTACCTATTTATCTTTACTCTGCAACACTGTATTTACTTATAACGTGGTATTCTTACATATTCTTTCGAGAGAAAACTCTCCTCTGCATTCTCTTTTGAGGCTACACGCGTAGATATACACTCCACACCAAAGCTTTTCGTGTTACAACATTTTGTTTGTGAAAAACAAGATAATTTCGCAGGATGCGAGATTTCCTTAAAACGTGGTTTCTGACAAATTTTGATGAAAGAAAATTCTCCTGTGGGTTCTCTTTTGAGGCTACACGAAGAAATAATGCATCGTTCAAAATTAGCTTGTATCTCCTAAACAACACGTTGTAACTCAAAAAGATTTGGTGTGGCGTGTACATCTAAACGTGTAGCCTCAAAAGAGAACCCACAGGAGAGTTTTCTCTCGAGAGAACATGTAAGAATACCACGTTATAAGGAAATACAGTGTTGCAGAATAAAGACAAATATGTACACATTGTAAACACTTTACGAGAAGAAATAACGCATCATACAAAATTAGCTTGTATCTCCTAAACAACACGTTGTAACTCGAAAAGATTTGGTGTGGCATGTACGTCTAAATGTGTAGCCTCAAAAGAGAACCCACAGGAGAATTTTTGTTCGTCAAAATATGTCAGAAAACCACGTTTTAAGGAAATCCCGCATCGTGTGAAATTATCTTGTTTTTCTTAAACAACACGTTGTAACTTGAAAAGATTTGGTGTTGCGTGTATGTCTAAGCATGTAGCCTCAAAAGCGAATGCACAGGAGAGTTTTCTCTCGAAAGAAGATGTAAGAATACCACGTTCTAGGAAATACAGTGTTGTAGACTAAAGACAAATACGTACGTATTGGAAACACTTTTAGAGATGAAATAATGCATCGTTCAAAATTAGCTTGTATCTCCTTAACAACACGTTGTAACTCGAAACGATTTGGTGTGGCGTGTACGACTAAACGTGTAGTCTCAAAAGAGAACCCAGAGGAGAATTTTCTTTCTTCAAAATGTTTCAGAAATCACGTTTTTAGGAAATCCCGCATTGTGCGAAATTATCTTGATTTTCCTAAACAACACGTTGTAACTCGAAAAGCTTTGGTGTTACGTGTATGTCTAAGCGTGTAGTCTCAAAAGAGAACGCAGAGGAGAGTTATCTCTCGAAAGAATATGTAAGAACACCACGTTATAAGGAAATACAGTATTGCGGAATAAAGACAAATACGTATGTATTGGAAACACTTTACGAGAAGAAATAAAACATCGTTCAAAATTAGTTTGTATCTCCTAAACAACACGTTGTAACTCGAAAAGATTTGGTGTGGCGTGTATGTCTAAGGGTGTAGCCTCAAAAGAGAACGCACAGGAGAGTTTTCTCTCGAAAGAATATTTAAGAATACCACGTTATAAGGAAATACAGTGTTGCAGAATAAAGACAAATACGTACATATTGGAAACACTTTATGAGAAGAAATAACGCATCGTACAAAATTAGCTTGTATCTCCTAAACAACACATTGTAACTCGAAAAGAGTTGGTGTGGCATGTACGTCTAAATGTGTAGCCTCAAAAGAGAACCCACAGGAGAATTTTCTTTCGTCAAAATATGTCAGAAAACCACGTTTTATGGTAATCCCGCATCGTGTGAAATTATCTTGTTTTTCCTAAACAACACGTTGTAACTTGAAAAGCTTTGGTGTTGCGTGTATGTCTAAGCGTGTATCCTCAAAAGCGAACGTACAGGAGTGTTTTCTCTCGAAATAAGATGTAAGAATACCACGTTCTAAGGAAATACAGCGTTGCAGACTAAAGACAAATAGGTACTTATTGGAAACACTTTTAGAGATGAAATAACGCATCGTTCAAAATTAGCTTGTATCTCCTAAACAACACGTTGTAACTCGAAAAGATTTGGTGTGGCGTGTACGTCTAAATGTGTAGCCTCAAAAGAGAACCCACAGGAGAATTTTCTTTCGTCAAAATTTTTCAGAAATCACGTTTTTAGGAAATCCCGCATTGTGCGAAATTATCTTGTTTTTCCTAAACAACACGTTGTAACTCGAAAAGCTTTGGTGTTACTTGTATGTCTAAGCATGTAGCCTCAAAAGAGAACCGACAGGAGAGTTTTCTCTCGAAAGAATATGTAAGAATACCACGTAATAAGGATACGGTGTTGCAGAGAAAAGACAAATACTTATGTATTGGAAACACTTAATGAGAAGAAATAACGCATGGTACAAAATTAGCTTGTATCTCCTAAACAACACGTTGTAACTCGAAAAGATTTGGTGTGATGTTTACATCTAAACGTGTAGCCTCAAAAGAAAACCCACAAGAGAATTTTCTTTCGTCAAATTTTTTTCAGAAAACCACGTTTTAAGGAAGTCCTGCATCGTGCGAAATCATCTTGTTTTTCCTAAACAACACGCTGTAACTCGAAAAGCTTTGGTGTTGCGTGTATGTCTAAGCGTGTAGCCTCAAAAGAGAAGGCACAGTAGTGTATTCTCTCGAAAGAATATGTAAGAATACCACGTTATAAGGAAATACAGTGTTGCAGAGTAAAGACAGATACTTACTTATTGGAAACACTTTACGAGAAGGAATAATACATAGTACAAAATTAGCTTGTATTTCCTAAACAACACGTTGTAACTCGAAGGATTTGGTGTGGCATGTAATTTGAAACTTGTAGCCTCAAAAGAGAACCCACAGGAGAATTTTCTTTTGTCAATATTTGTCAGAAAACCACGTTTTAAGGAAATCCCGCATTGTGCGAAATTATCTTGTTTTTCCTAAACAACACGTTATAACTCGAAAAGCTTTGGTGTTGCGTGTATGTCTAAACGTGTGGCCTCAAAAGAGAACGGACAGGAGAGTTTTCTCTCGAAAGAATATATAAGAATACCACGTTATAAGGAAATACAGTGTTGCAGAGTAAAGACAAATACGTATGTATGAGAAACACTTTACGAGAAGAAATAACACATCGTAAAAAATTAGCTTGTATCTCCTAAACAACACGTGGTAACTCGAAAAGATTCAGTGTGGCGTGTACGTCTAAACCTGTAGCCTCAAAAGAGAAGACACAGTAGAATTTTCTTTCGTCAAAATTTGTCAGAAAACCACGTTTTAAGGAAATCCCGCATCGTGCGAAATTATCTTGTTTTTCCTAAACAACACGTTGTAACTCGAAAAGCTTTGGTGTTGCGTGTATGTCTAAGCGTGTAGCCTCTAAAGAGAACTCCCAGGAGAGT
Organism: Apodemus sylvaticus; assembly: GCF_947179515.1. NCBI lineage: Eukaryota > Metazoa > Chordata > Mammalia > Rodentia > Muridae > Apodemus > Apodemus sylvaticus. The sequence goes on from NW_026263435.1 coordinate 206,405, forward strand.
TTTCTCTTGAAAGAACATGTAAGAATACAATGTTATAAGGAAATAGAGTGTTGCAGAGTAAAGACAAATGCGTACTTATTGGAAACACTTTAAGAGAAGAAATAACACATAGTACAAAATTAGCTTGTATCTCCTAAACACTTGGTAACTGGAAAGGATTTGGTGTGGCGTGCACGTCTAAACGTGTAGCATCAAAAGAGAACCCACAGGAGAATTTTCTTTCCTCAAAATTTGTCAGAACACAATGGTTTAAGGAAATCCCGCATTGTGCGAAATTATCTTGTTTTTCATAAACAACACGTTGTAATTCGAAAAGCATTGGTGTTGCCTGTATGTCTAAATGTGTAGCCTCAAAAGGGAATGCAAAGGATAGTTTTCTCTCGAAAGAATATGTAAGAATACCATGTTATAAGGAAATACAGTGTTGCAGAGTAAAGACAAATACGTACGTTTTGGAAACACTTTACGAGAAGAATTAAAGCATCGTACAAAATTAGCTTGTATCTCCTAAACAACACGTTGTAACTCGAAAAGGTTTGGCGTGGCGTGTACTTCTAAACATGTAGCCTCAAAAGAGAACCCACAGGAGAATTTTCTTTCGTCCAAATTTTTCAGAAAACCACGTTTTAAGGAAATCCCGCATCGTGCGAAATCATCTTCTTTTTCCTAAACAACATGTTGTAACTCGAAAAGCTTTGGTGTTGCGTGTATGTGTAAGCGTGGAGCCTCAAAAGAGAAGGCACAGGAGAGTTTTCTCTCGAAAGAATATGTAAGAATCCCACGTTATAAGGAAATACAATTTTGCAGATTAAAGACAAATAAGTACAGATTGGAAACACTTTACGAGAAGAAAGAATGCATCGTAAAAAATTAGCTTGTATCTCCTAAACAACATGTTGTAACTCGAAAAGATTTGGTGTGACGTGTACGTCTAAACGTGTAGCCTCAAAAGAGAACCCACAGGAGAATTTTCTTTCTTTCTTTTTTTTTTGTTTTACGTTTTTTAAATTAAATATTTTCTTTATTTACATTTTAAATATTATCTGCATTCCTGGTTTCCCCTCTGAAAACACACTATCCCATAACCCCTTCTCCCTGCTCACCAACCCATCCACTCCCACTCCTTTTTTTTTTTTGTCTTATTTTTTTTTAGTGTTAACTTTTTTTTATTCGATATAATTTATTTACATTTCAAATGATTTCCCCTTTTCTAGCCCCCCCACTCCCCGAAAGTCCCGAAAGCCCCCTTCTCTTCCCCTGTCCTCCCATCCACCCCTTCCCACTTCCCCGTTCTGGTTTTGCTAAATACTGTTTCACTGAGTCTTTCCAGAACCAGGGGCCACTCCTCCTTTCTTCTTGTTCCTCATTTGATGTGTGGATTATGTTTTGGGTATTCCAGTTTTCTAGGTTAATATCCACTTATTAGTGAGTGCATACCATGATTCACCTTTTGAGTCTGGGTTACCTCACTTAGTATGATATTCTCTAGCTCCATCCATTTGCCTAAGAATTTCATGAATTCATTGTTTCTAATGGCAGAATAGTGCTACATTGTGTAGATATACCACATTTTTTGCATCCACTCTTCTGTTGAGGGATACCTGGGTTCTTTCCAGCATCTGGCAATTATAAATAGGGCTGCTATGAACATAGTAGAACATGTATCCTTATTACATGGAGGGGAGTCTTCTGGGTATATGCCCAGGAGTGGTATAGCAGGATCTTCTGGAAGTGAGGTGCCCAGTTTTCGGAGGAACCGCCAGACTGATTTCCAGAGTGGTTGTACCAATTTGCAACCCCACCAGCAGTGGAGGAGTGTTCCTCTTTCTCCACACCCTCTCCAACACCTGCTGTCTCCTGAATTTTTAATCTTAGCCATTCTGACTGGTGTAAGATGAAATCTTAGGGTTGTTTTGATTTGCATTTCCCTGATGACTAATGAAGTTGAGCATTTTTTAAGATGCTTCTCTGCCATCCGAAGTTCTTCAGGTGAGAATTCTTTGTTTAACTCTGTACCCCATTTTTTAATAGGGTTGTTTGGTTTTCTGGAGTCTAACTTCTTGAGTTCTTTATATATATTGGATATTAGCCCTCTATCTGATGTAGGATTGGTGAAGATCTTTTCCCAATTTGTTGGTTGCCGATTTTTCCTCTTGATGGTGTCCTTTGCCTTACAGAAACTTTGTAATTTCATGAGGTCCCATTTGTCAATTCTTGCTCTTAGAGCATACGCTATTGGTGTTCTGTTCAGAAACTTTCTCCCTGTACCGATGTCCTCAAGGTTCTTCCCCAGTTTCTTTTCTATTAGCTTCAGAGTGTCTGGCTTTATGTGGAGGTCCTTGATCCATTTGGATTTGAGCTTAGTACAAGGAGACAAGGATGGATCAATTCGCATTCTTCTGCATGCTGACCTCCAGTTGAACCAGCACCATTTGTTGAAAAGGCTATCTTTTTTCCATTGGATGTTTTCAGCCTCTTTGTCAAGGATCAAGTGGCCATAGGTGTGTGGGTTCATTTCTAGATCTTCAATCCTGTTCCATTGATCCTCCTGTCTGTCACTGTACCAACACCATGCAGTTTTTAACACTATTGCTCTGTAGTATTGCTTGAGGTCAGGGATACTGATTCCCCCAGATTTTCTTTTGTGCTGAGAATAGTTTTAGCTATCCTGGGTTTTTTGTTGTTCCAGATGAATTTGATAATTGCTCTTTCTAACTCTGTGAAGAATTGAGTTGGGATTTTGATGGGTATTGCATTGAATCTGTATAGTGCTTTAGGCAGAATGGCCATTTTAACTATATTGGTTCTACCGATCCATGAGCATGGGAGGTTTTCCCATTTTTTGAGGTCTTCTTCCATTTCCTTCTTCAGAGTCTTGAAGTTCTTGTCATACAGATCTTTCACATGTTTGGTAAGGGTCACCCCAAGATACTTTATACTGTTTGAGGCTATTGTGAAGGGGGTCATTTCCCTAATTTCTTTCTCAGCCTGCTTATCCTTTGAGTATAGGAAGGCCACTGATTTGCTTGAGTTGATTTTATAACCTGCCACTTTGCTGAAGTTGTTTATCAGCTGTAGGAGCTCTCTAGTGGAGTTCTTTGGGTCACTTAGGTAGACGATCATGTCGTCTGTAAATAATGATAGTTTGACTTCTTCCTTTCCAATTTGTATCCCTTTGACCTCCTTATGTTGTCGAATTGCCCGATCTAGTACCTCAAGTACAATATTGAAAAGATAAGGAGAAAGGGGGCAGCCTTGTCTGGTCCTTGATTTCAGTGGGATTGCTTCAAGTTTCTCTCCATTTAGTTTGATGCTGGCTACCGGTTTGCTGTATATTGCTTTTACTATGTTTAGGTATGGGCCTTGAATTCCTGTTCTCTCCAAGACTTTAAGCATGAAGGGATGCTGAATTTTGTCAAATGCTTTTTCAGCATCCAATGAAATGACCATGTGGTTTTGTTATTTGAGTTTGTTTATGTAGTGGATTGTATTGATGGATTTCCGTATATTGAACCAACCCTGCATTCCCGGGATAAAGCCTACTTGATCATGGTGGATGATCGTTTTGATGTGTTCTTGGATTCGGTTAGCAAGAATTTTATTGAGTATTTTTGCATCGATGTTCATAAGGGAAATTGGTCTGAAGTTCTCTTTCTTTGTTGGATCTTTTTGTGGCTTTGGTATCAGCGTAATTGTGGCTTCGTAGAAGGAATTGGGTAGTGTTCCTTCTGTTTCTATTTTGTGGAATAGTTTGAAGAGTATTGGTGTTAACTCTTCTTTGAAGGTCTTGTAGAATTCTGTACTGAAGCCATCTGGTCCTGTGCTTTTTTTGGTTGGAAGACTTTCTATGACTCCTTCTATATCTTTAGGCATTATGGGACTGTTTAGATGGTCTAGTTGGTCCTGATTTAATTTTGGTATTTGGTATCTGTCAAGGAAATTGTCCATTTCCTCCAGATTCTCCAGTTGTGTTGAGTACAGGCTCTTGTAGTAGGATCTGATGATTTTTTGGATTTCCTCAGTTTCCGTTGTTATATCTCCCTTTTCATTTCTAAGTTTGTTAATTTGGATACTTTCTCTGTGCCCTTTGGTCAGTCTGGCTAAGGGTTTATCTCTCTTGTTGATTTTCTCAAAGAACCAGCTCCTGGTTTTGTTGATTTTTTGTATGGTTCTCTTTGTTTCTACTTGATTGATTTCGGCCCTGAGTTTGATGATTTCCTGCCTTCTACTCCTCCTGGGTGAAATAGCTTCTTTTTGTTCTAGGGCTTTCAGGTGTGTCATTAAGCTGGTAATGTATGCTCTCTCCATTTTCTTTTTGGAGGCACTCAGGGCTATGAGTTTTCCTCTTAGCACTGCTTTCATTGTGTCCCATTGATTTGGGTATGTTGTGTTTTCATTTTTATTGTGTTCTAAAAAGTCTTTAATTTCTTTCTTTATTTCTTCCTTGACCAAGGTATCATTGAGTAGAGTATTGTTCAGTTTCCACGTGTATGTGGGTTTTCTGTTGTTTCTGTTGCTATTGAAGACCACTTTTACTCCATAGTGATCAGATAGGAGGCATGGTATTAGTTCTATCTTCTTATATTTGTTGAGGTCTGTCTTGTGACCAATTATATGGTCGATTTTGGAGAAGGTACCATGAGGTGCTGAGAAAAAGGTATATTCTTTTGTTTTAGGATAGAATGTTCTATATATATCTGTTAAATCTAATTGGTCCAAAGCTTCAATTAGTTTCATTGTGTCCCTGTTTAGTTTCTGTTTTCCTGATCGGTCCATTGAGGAAAGTGCAGTGTTGAAGTCACCCACAATTATTGTGTTAGGTGCAATGTGTGCTTTTAGTTTTAATAAAGTTTCTTTTACGAAAGAGGGTGCCCTTGCATTTGGGGCATAGATGTTCAGGATTGACAGTTCTTCTTTTTGTATTTTTCCTTTGACCAGCAAGAAGTGTCCCTCAGGGTCTCTTTTGATGACTTTGGGTTGAAAGTCAATTTTATCTGATATTAAAATGGCTACTCCAGCTTGTTTCCTGAGACCATTTGCTTGTAAAATTGTCTTCCAGCCTTTTACTCTAAGGTAGTGATTGTCTTTGAACCTGAGGTGTGTTTCCTGTAAGCAGCAAAATGTAGGGTCCTGTTTACGTATCCATTCAGTTAGTCTGTGTCTTTTTGTTGGGGCATTAAGTCCATTGATGTTAAGAGATATTAAGGAATAGTGATTGTTACTTCCTATCATTTTTGACGTTATTTTTTAAATTGTAATGCTTAACTTCTTTTGGGTTTGATGAAAGGTTACTATCTTGCTTTTTCCAGGGTGAAGTTTCCCTCCTTGTATTGGTGTTGTCTTCCTATTATCCTTTTTAGGGCCGGGTTTGTGGATAGATATTGGGTAAACTTGGTTTTGTCATGAAATATCTTAGTTTCTCCATCTATGGTGATTGAGAGTTTTGCTGGATATAGTTGTTTTTGTTGGCATTTGTGTTCTCTTAGAGTCTGCATGAGATCTGCCCAGGACCTTCTAGCCTTCATAGTCTCCGGTGAAAAGTCTGCTGTGATTCTGATAGGTCTTCCTTTACATGTTACTTGGCCTTTTTCTCTTACTGCCTTTAGTATTCTTTCTTTGTTTAGAACATTTGGTGTTTTGATTATTATGTGACGGGAAGTATTTCTCTTCTGGTCCAGTCTGTTTGGAGTTCTGTAGGCTTCTTGTATATTCATGGGCATCTCTCTCTTTAGGTTAGGGAAGTTTTCTTCCATAATTTTATTGAAGATATTTGCTGGCCGTTTAAGTTGTAAATCTTCACTCTCATCTATGCCTATAATCCTTAGGTTTGGTCTTCTCATTGTGTCCTGGATTTCCTGGATATTTTGGGTTACAAGCTTTTTGCATTTTGCATTTTCTTTAACTGTTGAGTCCATGGTTTCTATGGAATCTTCAGCATCTGAGATTCTTTCTTCTATCTCGTGTATTCTGTTGTTGATATTTGCATCTCTGTCCCCTGATTTCTTCCCAAGGCTTTCTATCTCCAAAGTTGTCTCCCTTTGAGTTTTCTTAGTTGTTTCTACTTCTGATTTTAGATCCTGGATGGTTTTGCTTAGCTCCTTCACTTGCATGTTTGTGTTTTCCTGTAATTCTTTAAGAGATTTTTGTGTTTCCTCTTTCATGAGCTCAGCCTGTTGACCAAAGTTCTCCTGCATTTCATTAAGAGATTTTTGTGTTTCGTCTTTCATGACCTCAGCCTGTTGACCAAAGTTCTCCTGTATTTCTTTAAGTGTTTTTTGCATTTCCTCCTTGTTGGCTTTTGTATTCTCCTGGATTTCTTTCAATGATTTTTGTGTTTCCCTTGCAAGGACTTCTAACTTTTGATCCATTTTCTCCTGAATTTCTTTAAGTATGTCCTTCATGTGTTCCTGTACCAGCATCATGACCAGTGATTTTAAATCCAAATCTTGTTTTACTGGTGTGATGTGGTATCCAGGACATGTTGGTAGAGGAGAATTGGGTTCAGATGTTGCCATATTGCCTTGATTTCTGTTAGTGACGTTCCTGCGTTTGCCTTTTGCCATCTAGTTCTCACTGGTGTTAGTTTGTCTTGTCAGTGCTGGACTCACCAGTGCAAGCTGCCCCTTCCCCGTTGGCCTCTGGTGCACAGCTTACCTCCTGCACTGCTTGTAGACAGGGTGCTGCTGCCCAGGCTGTTCAGATCCCAAAGCAGGCACCCGAAGGCTCCTGCTGGGGCCCGCTGGATTCACTGGAGCACACTGACTTCTCCCAGCTGGCCGCCCGGAAACCCAGCTAGCCACTTGCAGGACTTGGAGATGTGGTGCTGCCGCCCAGGCTGATCTGGGCAGCAGAACTCCCAACCGTGTTGGTGCACACAAGGCTAGCCTAGCTGCTCAGGCCCTGAGTCTAGGCAAAAGCCTGGCAGGCCAATGTCGGTGCAAAGTTCCCCTCAGCTGTGGGTGTTAATTGGGTGTGTCAGGTGGCTAGGATGGTGGCGTGTGCGAGTTCCCTGAGAGTGCTGGGAGAGTCTGCTGGGCTAACAACCTCCTGGCTGGGTCAGCACACAGATGGCCCAACGAGCAGCCCAGGGCCTGGGGGTCAGTCCAGGGCCTGACCGTCTGAGACCCCTGCTATGTCCGCCTCGGGCTATGCCTGTTAGCTAGTTTGGTTTTGCCTGCTAGGTCTCTCTGGCTTCCCGTAGGCAAAATGGTGGTGGTGCGCAAACTGGCCCGGATAAACAACCTCCTGGCCGGGTCGGCACACAGATGGCCCACCGAGCAGCCCAGGGCCTGGGGGCAGTCCAGGGACTGACCGTCTGAGACCCCTGCTATGTCCGCCTCGGGCTATGCCTGTTAGCCGGTTTGGTTTTGCCTGCTAGGTCTCCCTGGCTTCCCCCAGGCAAAATGGTGGTGGTGCGTGCGCCGGCCCGGGAGGAAAAAAACCTCCTGGCCGGGTTTGCACCCCGGTGGACCCCCGATCAGCTCAGGGCCTGGGTGCCTGCCAACGCCCGTCGGGCTTAGACCCCCGCGATGTTGTTCTCGGGTTATATTTGCGTACCTCAGTCTGATTTCTCTGGCGACCGAGAACCAATATGGAGCCCACGTAACTGACTGGCGGGAGGCAGAGTTCTGATGTGGCTTCCGTGTGGTGAAAGGCACCGTAAATCCGCCGCTGCTTGCAGCCTGGCTGGCCAGCGATGGCCAGTGGTCGTGGGTACCGGGTCTGCCTGGACCCTGTCCGCTTGGTTCTACTGCTGATGGCCCTTCCTCTGGACCAGCCGCTGCTGCTGCTACTGCTGCTGCTGCCGCCGCTCCCAGGCCCAAAAATTTTCTTTCATCAAAATTTGTCAGAAACCACGTTTTAAGGAAATCTCGCATCGTGTGAAATTATCTTGTTTTTCATAAACAACACGTTGTAAATCGAAAAGCTTTGGTGTTGCGTGTATGTCTAAGCGTGTAGCCTCAAAAGAGAACGCCCAGGAGAGTTTTCTCTCGAAAGAAAATGTAGGAATACCACGTTATAAGGAAATACAGTGTTGCAGAGTAAAGACAAATACGTACATATTGGAAACACTTTAAGAGAAGAAATAACGCATCGTAAAAAATTAGCTTGTATCTCCTAAACAAAACTTTGTAACTCGAAAAGATTTGGTGTGGCTCATACCTCTACAAGTGTAGCCTCAAAAGAGAACCCACAGGAGGAAATTCTTTCGTTAAAATTTTTCAGAAAACCACGATTTATGGAAATCTCGCATCATGCGAAATTATCTTGTTTTTTCCTAAACAACACGTTGTAACTCGAAAAGCTTTGGTGTTGTGTGTTTGTCTAAGCGTGTAGCCTCGAAAGAGAACGCACAGGAGAGTTTTCCCTCGAAAGAATATGTAAGAATACCACGTTATAAGGAAATACAGTGTTGCAGAGTAAAGACAAATTCGTACGTATTGGAAACACTTTATGAGAAGAATTAACGTATCTTACAAAATTAGCTTGTATCTCCTAAACAAAACGTTGTAACTCGAAAGGATTTGTTGTGGCGTGTACATCTAAACATGTAGCCTCAAAAGAGAACCCACAGGAGAATTTTCTTTCGTCAAAATTTTTCAGAAAACCACGTTTTAAGGAAATCCCGCATCGTGTGAAATTATCTTGTACTTCCTAAACAACACGTTGTAACTCGAAAAGCTTTGGTGTTGCGTGTATGTCTAAGCGTGTAGCCTCAAAAGAGAAGGCACAGGAGAGTATTCTCTCGAAAGAATATGTAAGAATACCACGTTATAAGGAAATACAGTGTTGCAGAGTAAAGACAGATACTAACTTATTGGAAACACTTTACGAGAAGGAATAATACATCGTAAAAAATTAGCTTGTATTTCCTAAACAACACGTTGTAACTCGAAGGATTTGGTGTGGCATGTAAGTTGAAACGTGTAGCCTCAAAAGAGAACCCACAGGAGAATTTTCTTTCGTCAAAATTTGTCAGAAAACCACGTTTTAAGGAAATCTCGCATTGTGCGAAATTATCTTGTTTTTCCTAAACAACACGTTGTAAGTCGAAAAGCTTTGATGTTGCGTGTATGTCTAAACGTGTGGCCTCAAAGGAGAACGCACAGGACAGTTTTCTATTGAAAGAATATGTAAGAATACCACGTTATAAGGAAATACAATGTTGCAGAGTAAAGACAAATATGTATGTATTGGAAACACTTTATGAGAAGAATTAACGCATTGTAAAAAATTAGCTTGTATCTCCTAAACAAAACGTTGTAACTCGAACAGATTTGGTGTGGCGTGTACGTCTAAACATGTAGCCTCAAAAGAGAACCCAAAGGAGAATTTTCTTTCGTCAAAATTTTTCAGAAAACCACGTGTTAAGGAAATCCCCATCGTGCGAAATCATCTTCTTTTTCCTAAACAACATGTTGTAACTTGAAAAGCTTTGGTGTTGCGTGTATGTGTAAGCATGGAGCCTCAAAAGAGAAGGCACAGGAGAGTTTTCTCTCGAAAGAATATGTAAGAATACCACGTTATAAGGAAATACAATTTTGCAGAGTAAAGACAAATAAGTACATATTGGAAACACTTTATGAGAAGGAAGAATGGATCGTAAAAAATTAGCTTGTATCTCCTAAACAACACGTTGTAACTCGAAAAGATTTGGTGTGACGTGTATGTCTAAACGTTTAGCCTCAAAAGAGAACCCACAGGAGAATTTTCTTTCATCAAAATTTGTCAGAAACCACGTTTAAAGGAAATCTCGCATCGTGCGAAATTATCTTGTTTTTCCTAAACAACACGTTGTAAATCGAAAAGCTTTGGTGTTGCGTGTATGTCTAAGCTTGTAGCCTCAAAAGAGAACGCACAGGAGAGTTTTCTCTTGAAAGAATATGTAGGAATATCATGTTATAAGGAAATACAGTGTTGCAGAGTAAAGACAACTACGTACATATTGGAAACACTTTAAGAGAAGAAATAACGCATCGTCCAAAATTAGCTTGTATCTCCTAAAGAACACTTTGTAACTCGAAAAGATTTAGTGTGGCTCGTACCTCTAGAAGTGTAGCCTCAAAAGAGAACCCACAGGAGAACTTTCTTTCATCAAAATTTTTCAGAAAACCACGTTTTATGGAAATCTCGCATCGTGCGAAATTATCTTGTTTTTCCTAAACAACACGTTGTAACTCGAAAAGCTTTGGCGTTGCGTGTATGTCTAAACGTGTAGCCTCAAAAGAGAATGCACAGGAGCGTTTTCCCTCGAAAGAATATGTAAGAATACCACGTTATATGGAAATACAATGTTGCAGAGTAAAGGCAAATAAGGACATATTGGAAACACTTAGGAGAAGAAATAACGCATCTTACAAAATTTGCTTGTATCTCCTAAACAACACGTTGTAACTCGAAAAGATTTGGTGTGGCTCGTACGTCTACACGTGTACCCTCAAAAGAGAAACCACAGGATAACTTTCTTTCGTCAAAATTTGTCAGAAAACCACGTTTTAAGGAAATCCCGCATCGTGCAAAATTATCTTGTTTTTCATAAACAACATGTTGTAACTCAAAAAGCTTTGGTGTTTCGTGTATGTCTAAGCCTGTAGCCTCTAAAGAGAACGCACAGGAGAGTTTTCTCTCGAAATAACATGTAAGAATACAACGTTATAAGGAAATACAGTGTTGCAGAGTAAAGACAAATACGTAATTATTGGAAACACTTTACGAGAAGAAATAACGCATCGTAGAAAATTAGCTTGTATCTCCTAAGCAACACATGGTAACTCGAAAGGATTTGGTGTGGCGTGTATGTCTAAACGTGGAGCCTCAAAAGAGAACCCACAGGAGAATTTTCATTCGTCAAAATTTGTCAGAAAACCACGTTTTAAGGAAATCCCGCATCGTGCGAAATAATCTTGTTTTTCATAAACAACACGTTGTAACTCTAAAAGCATTGATGTTGCCTGTATGTCTAAGTGTGCAGCCTCAAAAGGGAACGCACAGGATACTTTTCTCTCGAAAGAATATGTAAGAATACCACGTTATAAGGAAATACAGTGTTGCAGAGTAAAGACAAATATGTATGTATTGGAAACACTTTATGAGAAGAATTAATGCATCGTACAAAATTAGCTTGTATCTCCAAAACAACACGTTGTAACACGAAAAGATTTGGTGTGGCGTGTACATCTAAACATGTAGCCTCAAAAGAGAACCCACAGGAGAATTTTCTTTCGTCAAAATTTTTCAGAAAACCACGTTTTAAGGAAATCCCGCATCGTGCGAAATCATCTTCTTTTTCCTAAACAACATGTTGTAACTCGAAAAGCGTTGGTGTTGCGTGTATGTGTAAGCGTGGAGACTCAAAAGAGAAGGCACAGGAGAGTGTTCTCTTGAAAGAATATGTAAGAATACCACGTTAAAAGGAAATACAATTTTGCAGAGTAAAGAAAAATAAGTACATATTGGAAACACTTTACGAGAAGAAATAATGCATCGTAAAAAATGAGCTTGTATCTCCTAAACAACACGTTGTAACTCGAAAAGATTTGGTGTGACATGTACGTCTAAAAGTGTAGCCTTAAACGAGAACCCACAGGAGAATTTTCTTTCATCAAAATTTGTCTGAAACCACGTTTTAAGGAAATAGCGCATCGTGCGAAATTATCTTGTTTTTCCTAAACAACACGTTGTAACTCGAAAAGCTTTGGTGTTGCGTGTATGTCTAAGCATGTAGCCTCAAAAGAGAATGCACAGGAGAGTTTTCTCTCGAAAGAATATGTAAGAATACCACGTTATAAGGAAATACAGTGTTGCAGAATGAAGACAACTACGTACATATTGGAAACACTTTAAGAGAAGAAATAACGCATTGTACAAAATTAGCTTGTATCTCCTAAACAACACATTGTAACTCGAAAAGATTTGGTGTGGCTCGTACCTCTACACGTGTAGCCTCAAAAGAGAACCCAGAGGAGAACTTTCTTTCGTCAAAATTTGTCTGAAAACCACGTTTTATGGAAATCTCGCATCGTGCGAAATTATCTTCTTTTTCCTAAACAACACGTTGTAACTCGAAAAGCTTTGGCGTGCGTGTTCGTCTAAGCGTGTAGCCTCAAAAGAGCATGCACAGGAGAGTTTTCCCTCGAAAGAATATGTAAGAATACCACGTTATAAGAAAATACAGTGTTGCAGAGTAAAGATAAATAACGACATATTGGAAACAATTTAGGGAAGAAATAACGCATCGTACAAAATTTGCTTGTATCTCCTAAACAACACGTTATAACTCGAAAATATTTGGTGTGGCTCATACTTCTACACTTGTAGCCTCAAAAGAGAACCAACAGGAGAACTTTTTTTCGTCAAAATTTGTCAAAGAACCACGTTTTAAGGAAATCCCGCATCGTGCAAAATTATCTTGTTTTTCCTAAACAACACGTTGTAACTCGAAAAGCTTTGGTGTTGCGTGTATGTCTGAGCATGTTGCCTCTAAAGACAATGCACAGGAGAGTTTTCTCTCAAAAGAACATGTAATAATACAACGTTAAAAGGAAATACAGTGTTGCAGGGTAAAGACAAATACGTACGTATTGGAAACACTTTACGAGAAGAAATAACGCATCATACAAAATTAGCTTGTATCTCCTAAACAACACGTGGTAACTCTAAAGGATTTGGTGTGGCGTGTACGTCTAAATGTGTAGCCCCAAAAGTGAACCGACAGGAGAATTTTCTTTCGTCAAAATTTGTCAGAAAACCACGTTTTAAGGAAATCCTGCATCGTGCGAAATTATCTTGTTTTTCCTAAACAACATGTTGTAACTGGAAAAGCTTTGGTGTTGCCTGTATGTCTAAGTGTGTAGCCTCAAAAGAGAACGCACAGGATAGTTTTCTCCCGAAATAATATGTAAGAATACCACGTTATAAGGAAATACAGTGTTGCAGAGCAGACAAATATGTACATATTGGAAACACTTTACGAGAAGAAGTAACGCATCATAGAAAATTAGCTTGTATCTCCTAAACAAAACGTTGTAACTCGAAAAGATTTGGTGCGGCGTGTACGTCTAAACGTGTAGCCTCAAAAGAGAACCCACAGGAGAATTTTCTTTCGTCAAAATTTTTCAGAAAACCACGTTTTAAGGAAATCCCGCATCGTGCCAAATCATCTTCTTTTTCCTGAACAACATGTTGTAACTCGAAAAGCTTTGGAGTTGGGTGTATGTCTAAGCTTGTAGCCTCAAAAGAGAATGCACAGGAGAGTTTTCTCTCGAAAGAATTTGTAAGAATACCATGTTATGAGAAAATACAGTGTTGCAGAATAAAGACAAATACGTACCTATTGGAAACACTTTAAGAGAGGAAATAACACATCGTACAAAATTATCTTGTATCTCCTAAACAACAATTGGAACTCGAAAAGATTTGTTGTGGCTCGTACTTCTACACGTGTAGCCTCAAAAGAGAACCCACAGGAAAACTTTCTTTTGTCAAAATTTTTCAGAAAACCACGTTTTATGGAAATCTCGCATCGTGCGAAATTATCTTGCTTTTCCTAAACAACACATTGTAACTCGAAAATCTTTGGCGTTGCGTGTATGTTTAAGCGTGTAGCCTCTAAAGAGTACGCACAGGAGAGTTTTCTCTCGAAAGAACATATAAGAATACAACGTTATAAGGGAATACAGTGTTGCAGAGTAAAGACAAATACATACTTGATGGAAACACTTTACGAGAAGAAATAACGCATTGTAAAAAATTAGCTTGTATCTCCTAAACAACACGTGGTAACTCAAAAGGACTTGGTGTGGCGTGTACGTCTAAACGTGTAGCCTGAAAAGAGAACCCATAGGAGAATTTTCTTTCTTCAAATTTTTTCAGAAAATCACGTTTTAACGAAATCCCCCATCCTGCGAAATTATCTTGTTTTTCCTAAACAACAAGTTGTAACTCGAAAAGCTTTGGTGTTGCGTGTATGACTAAGTGTGTAGCCACAAAAGGGAATGCACAGGAGAGTTTTCTCTCGAAAGAATATGTAAGAATACCACGTTATAAGGAAATACAATGTTGCAGAGTAAAGACAAATACGTACATATTGGAAACACTTTAAAAGAAGAAATATCGCATCATACAAAATTAGCTTGTGTCTCCTAAACAACTCGTTGTAACTCGAAAAGTTTTGGTGTGACGTGTACGTCTCAACGTGTAGCCTCAAAAGAGAACCCACGGGAGAATTTTCTTTCGTCAAAATTTTTCAGAAAACCACGTTTTAAGGAAATCCCGCATCGTGCCAAATCATCTTCTTTTTCCTGAACAACATGTTGTAACTCGAAAAGCTTTGGAGTTGGGTGTATGTCTAAGCTTGTAGCCTCAAAAGAGAATGCACAGGAGAGTTTTCTCTCGAAAGAATTTGTAAGAATACCATGTTATGAGAAAATACAGTTTTGCAGAATAAAGACAAATACGTACGTATTGGAAACACTTTAAGAGAGGAAATAACACATCGTACAAAATTATCTTGTATCTCCTAAACAACAATTGGAACTCGAAAAGATTTGTTGTGGCTCGTACTTCTACACGTGTAGCCTCAAAAGAGAACCCAGAGGAAAACATTCTTTTGTCAAAATTTTTCAGAAAACCACGTTTTATGGAAATCTCGCATCGTGCGAAATTATCTTGCTTTTCCTAAACAACACATTGTAACTCGAAAATCTTTGGCGTTGCGTGTATGTTTAAGCGTGTAGCCTCTAAAGAGTACGCACAGGAGAGTTTTCTCTCGAAAGAACATGTAAGAATACAACGTTATAAGGGAATACAGTGTTGCAGAGTAAAGACAAATACATACTTGATGGAAACACTTTACGAGAAGAAATAACGCATTGTAAAAAATTAGCTTGTATCTCCTAAACAACACGTGGTAACTCGAAAGGACTTGGTGTGGCGTGTACGTCTAAACATGTAGCCTGAAAAGAGAACCCATAGGAGAATTTTCTTTCTTCAAAATTTTTCAGAAAATCACGTTTTAACGAAATCCCGCATCCTGCGAAATTATCTTGTTTTTCCTAAAAAACAAGTTGTAACTCGAAAAGCTTTGGTGTGACTAAGTGTGTAGCCACAAAAGGGAATGCACAGGAGAGTTTTCTCTCGAAAGAATATGTAAGAATACCACGTTATAAGGAAATACAGTGTTGCAGAGTAAAGACAAATACGTACATATTGGAAACACTTTAAAAGAAGAAATATCGCATCATACAAAATTAGCTTGTGTCTCCTAAACAACTCGTTGTAACTCGAAAAGTTTTGGTGTGACGTGTACGTCTCAACGTGTAGCCTCAAAAGAGAACCCACAGGAGAATTTTCTTTCATCAAAATTTGTCAGAAACCACGTTTTAAGGAAATCTCGCATTGTGCGAAATTATCTAGTTTTTCCTAAACAACACGTTGTAACTCGAAAATCTTTGGTGTTGTGTGTATGTCTAAGCATGTAGCCTCAAAAGAGAACACACAGGAGAGTTTTCCCTCAAAAGAATATGTAAGAATATCACATTATAAGGAAATACAGTGTTGCAGAGTAAAGACAAATACGTATGTATTGGAAACACTTTACGAGAAGAACTAATGCATCATACAAAATTAGCTCGTATCTCCTAAACAACCGGTTGTAACTCGAAAGGATTTGGTGTGGCGTGTACAGCTAAACGTGTAGCCTCAAAAGAGAACCCACAGGAGAATTTTCTTTCGTCAAAATATGTGAGAAAACCACGTTTTAAGGAAATCCCTCATCGTGCAAAATTATCTTGTTTTTCCTAAACAACAAGTTGTAACTCGAAAAGCTTTGGTGTTGCGTGTATGTCTAAGCGTGTAGCCTCAAAAAAGAATGTAAAGGAGAGTTTTTTCTCGAAAGAATATTTAAGAATACCACGTTATAAGGAAATACATTGTTGCAGAGTAAAGACAAATACGTACATATTGGAAACTCTCTACGAGAAGAAATAACTCATCGTAAAAAATTAACTTGTTTCTCCTAAACAACACGTTGTAACTCGAAAAGATTTGGTGTGGCGTGTATGTCTAAACGTGTAGCCTCAAAAGAGAACCCACAGGACAATTTTCTTTCGTTAGATTTTTCAGAAAACCACGTTTTAAGGAAATCCAGCATCGTGCGAAATCATCTTCTTTTTCCTAAACAACATGTTGTAACTCAAAAAACTTTGGTGTTGCATGTATGTCTAAGCGTGGAGCCTCAAAAGCGAAGGCACAGGAGAGTTTTCTCTCGAAAGAATATGTAAGAATAGACGTTATAAAGAAATACAATTTTGCCGAGTAAAGGCAAATAAGTACATATTGGAAACACTTTAGGAGAAGAAATAACGCATCATACAAAATTAGCTTGTATCTCCTAAACAACACGTGGTAACTCGAAAAGGTTTGGTTTGGCGTGTACGTCTAAACGTGTAGCCGCAAAAGAGAACACAAAGGAGAATTTTCTTTCGTCAAAATTTGTCAGAAAACCACGTTTTAAGGAAATCCCCCATCGTGCGAAATTATCTTGTTTTTCCTAAACAACTTGTAACACGAAAAGCTTTGGTGTTGCATGTATGTCTCAGCGTGTAGCCTCAAAAGAGAATGCACAGGAGAGTTTTCTCTCGAAAGAACATGTAAGAATACAACGTTATAAGGAAATACAGTGTTGGAGAGTAAAGACAAATACGTACATATTGGAAACACTTTACGAGAAGAAATGACACATCATAAAATATAAGCTTGTATCTCCTAAACAACAAGTGGTAACTCGAAAAGATTTGGTTTGGCGTGTACGTCTAAAAGTGTAGCCTCAAAAGAGACCCCACAGGAGAATTTTCTTTCTTCAAAATTTGTCAGAAAACCACGATATAAGGAAATCCCTCATCATGCAAAATTATCTTGTTTTTCCTAAACAACACGTTGTAACTCGAAAAACTTTGGTGTTGTGTGTATGTCTAAGCGTGTAGCCTCAAAAGAGAATGTAAAGGAGATTTTTTTCTAGAAAGAATATGTAAGAATACCACGTTATAAGGAAATAGAGTGTTGCAGAGTAAAGACAGATACGTACATATTGGAAACACTTTACGAGAAGAAATAACGCATCGTAAAAAATTAACTTGTATCTCCTAAAGAACACGTTGTAACTCGAAAAAATTCGGTGTGGCGTGTACGTCTAAACGTGTTGCCTCAAAAGAGAACCCACAGGACAATTTTCTTTCGTTAAAAATTTTCAGAAAACCACGTTTTAAGGAAATCCCGCATCGTGCGAAATCATCTTCTTTTTCCTAAACAACATGTTGTAACTCAAAAAGCTTTGGTGTTTCGTGTATGTCTAAGCGTGGAGCCTCAAAAGCAAAGGTACAGGAGAGTTTTCTCTCGAAAGAATATGTAAGAATACCACGTTATAAAGAAATACAATTTTGCCGAGTAAAGGCAAATAAGTACATATTGGAAACACTTTAAGAGAAGAAATAACGCATCATAACGCATCGTACAAAATTAGCTTGTATCTCCTAAACAACACGTGGTAACTCGAAAAGATTTGGTTTGGCGTGTACGTCTAAACGTGTAGCCTCAAAAGAGAACACAAAGGAGAATTTTCTTTCCTCAAAATTTTCAGAAAACCACGTTTTAAGGAAATCCCGCATCGTGCGAAATTATCTTGTTATTCCTAAACAACACCTTGTAACTCGAAAAGCTTTGGTGTTGCGTGTATGTCTCAGCGTGTAGCCTCAAAAGAGAATGCACAGGAGAGTTTTCTCTCGAAAGATCATGTAAGAATACAACGTTATAAGGAAATACAGTGTTGCAGAGTAAAGACAAATACGTACTTATTGGAAACACTTTACAAGAAGAAATTACGCATCATACAATATTAGCTTGTATGTCCTAAACAAAAAGTGGAAACTTGAAAACATTTGGTTTGGCGTGTACGTCTAAAAGTGTAGCCTCAAAAGAGAACCCACTGGAGAATTTTCTTTCTTCAAAATTTGTCAGAAAACCACGTTTTAACGAAATCCCGCATCCTGCGAAATTATCTTGTTTTTCCTAAACAACAAGTTGTAACTCGAAAAGCTTTGGTGTTGCGTGTATGTCTAAGTGTGTAGCCTCAAAAGGGAATGCACAGGAGAGTTTTCTCTCGAAAGAATATGTAAGAATACCCCGTTATAAGGGAATACAGTGTTGCAGAGTAAAGACAAATACATACATATTGGAAACACTTTACGAGAAGAATTAACGCATCGTACAAAATTAGCTTGAATCTCCTAAACAACACGTTGTTACTCGAAAAGATTTGGTGTGGCCTGTACGTCTAAACGTGTAGCCTCAAAAGAGATCCCACAGGAGAATTTTCTTTCATCAAAATTTGTCAGAAACCACGTTTTAAGGAAATCTCGCATTGTGCGAAATTATCTAGTTTTTCCTAAACAACACGTTGTAACTCGAAAAGCTCTGGTGTTGCGTGTATGTCTAAGCGTGTAGCCTCAAAACAGAAAGCACAGGAGAGTTTTCTCTCGAAAGAATATGTAAGAATGCCACGTTATAAGGAAATACAATGTTGCAGAGTAAAGACAAACACATACGTATTGGAAACACTTTACGAGAAGAATTAACGCGTAGTACAAAATTAGCTTGTATCTCCTAAACAACAAGTTGTAACTCGAAAAGATTTGGTGTGGCCTGTACGTCTAAACGTGTAGCCTCAAAGGAGAACCCACAGGAGAATTTTCTTTCATCAAAAATTTTCACAGAACCAAGTTTTATGGAAATCCCGCATCGTGTGAAACCATCTTCTTTTTCCTAAACAACATATTGTTACTCGAAAAGTTTAGTGTTGCGTGTATGTCTAAGCGTGGAGCCTCAAAAGAGAAGGCACAGGATAGTTTTCTCTCGAGAGAATATGTAAGAATACCACGTTATTAGGAAATACAATTTTGCAGAGTAAAGACAAATAAGTACATATTGGAAACACTTTACGAGAAGAAATAATACATCATACAAAGTTACCTTGTATCTCCTAACAACACGTGGTAACTCGAAAAGATTTGGTTTGGCGTGTCCGTCTAAACGTGTAGCCTCAAAAGAGAACCAACAGGAGAATTTTCTTTCATCAAAATTAGATAACCACGTTTTAAGGAAATTCCGCATCGTGCAAAATTATCTTGTTTTTCCTAAACAACACATTGTAACTCGAAAAGCTTTGGTGTTGCATGTATATCTAAGCGTGTAGCCTCAAAAGAGAATGCACAGGAGAGTTTTCTCTCAAAGGAACATGTAAGACTACAACGTTATAAGGAAATACAGTGTTGCAGAGTAAAGACAAAAACATAAATATTGGAAACACTTTACGAGAAGAAATGACGCATCATAAAATATAAGCTTGTATCTCCTAAACAACAAGTGGTAACTCGAAAAGATTTGGTTTGGCGTGTACGTCTAAAAGTGTAGCCTCAAAAGAGACCCCACAGGAGAATTTTCTTTCTTCAAAATTTGTCAGAAAACCACGTTATAAGGAAATCCCGCATCCTGCGAAATTATCTTGTTTTTCCTAAACAACAAGTTGTAACTCGAAAAGCTTTGGTGTTTCATGTATGTTTAAGTGTGTAGCCTCTAAAGGGAATGCGCAGGAGAGTTTTCTATCGAACGAATATGTAAGAATACCACGTTATAAGGAAATACAGTGTTGCAGAGTAAAGACAAATACGTACATATTGGAAACACTTTATGAGAAGAAATAACGCATCGTTCAAAAGATTTGGTGTGGCCCGTATGTCTACACATGTAGCCTCAAAAGAGAACCCACAGGAGAATTTTCTTTCGTCAAAATTTGTCAGAAAACCACGTTTTAAGGAAATCCCGCATCGTGCAAAATCATCTCCTTGTTTAAGTGTGTAGCCTCTAAAGAGTACACACAGGAGTGTTTTCTCTCGAAAGAACATGTAAGAATACAACGTTATAAGGAATACAGTGTTGCAGAGTAAAGACAAAAACATACTTGTTGGAAACACTTTACGAGAAGAAATAACGCATTGTAAAAAATTAGCTTGTATCTCCTAAACAACACGTGGTAACTCGAAAGGACTTGGTGTGGCGTGTACGTCTAAATGTGTAGCCTCAAAAGAGAACCCATAGGAGAATTTTCTTTCATCAAAATTTGTCAGAAAACACGTTGTATGGAAATCTCGCTTCGTGCGAAATTTTCTAGTTTTTCCTAAACAACACATTGTAACTCGAAAAGCTTTGGTGTTGCGTGTATGTCTAAGCGTGTAGCCTCAAAAGAGAACGCACAGGAGAGTTTTCTCTCGAAAGAATATGTAAGAATACCACGTTATAAGGAAACACAGTGTTGCAGAGTAAAGACAAATACGTACTTATTGGAAACACTTTACGAGAAGAAATAACGCATCGTAAAAAAATTAGCTTGTATCTCCTAAACAACAGGTTGTAACTCGAAAAGATTTTGTGTGGCGTGTACGGCTAAACGTGTAGCCTCAAAAGAGAACGCACGGGAGAATTTTCTTTGGTCAAAATTTGTCAGAAAACCACGTACTAAGGAAACCCCGCATCGTGCGAAATTATCTTGTTTTTCCTAAACAACACATTGTAACTCGAAAAGCTTTGGTGTTGCGTGTATGTCTAAGCATGTAGCCTCAAGAGAGAACGCACAGGAGAGTTTTCTCTCGAAAGAATAGTTAAGAATACCACTTTATAAGGAAGTACAGTGTTGCTGAGTAAAGACGAAAGCGTACATATTGGAAACACTTAAACTTTACGAGATGTATTAAAGCATCGTACAAAATTAGCTTGTATCTCCTAAACAACACGTTTTTACTGGAAAAGATTTGGTGTGGCTTGTACGTCTAAATGTGTAGCCCCAAAAGAGAATCCACAGGACAATTTTCTTTCGTCAAAATTTGTCAGCAAACCTCGTTTTAAGGAAATCCCGCATCGTGAGAAATTATCTTGTTCTTCCTAAACAACACGTTGTAACTCGAAAAGTTTTGGTGTTGCATGTATGTCTAAGCGTGTAGCCTCAAAAGAGAACGCACAGGAGAGTTTTCTCTCGAAGGAATATGTAAGAATACCACGTTATTAGGAAAACAGTGTTGCAGAGTAAAGGCAAATACGTACGTATTGGAAACACTTAAACTTTACGAGAAGAAATAATGCATCTTAAAAAATTAGCTTGTATCTCCTAAACAACACGTTGTAACTCGAAAAGATTTGGTGTGGCGTGTACGTCTAAACGTGTAGCCTCAAAAGAGAAACCTCGGGAGTATTTTCTTTCGTCAAAATTTGTCAGAAAACCACGTTTTAAGGAAATCCCGCATCGTGCTAAATTATCTTGTTTTTCCTAAACAACACATTGTAACTCGAAAAGCTGTGGTGTTGCCTGTATGTCTAAGCGTGTAGCCTCAAAAGAGAATGCACAGGAGAGTTTTCTCTCGAAAGAATATGTAAGAATACCACGTTATAAGGAAATACAGAGTTGCAGGGTAAAGACAAAAACGTATGTATTGGAAACACTTAAACTTTATGAGAAGAAATAACGCATCGTAAAAAAAAAATTAGCTTGTATCTCCTAAACAGCACGGTGTAACTCAAAAAGATTTGGTGTGGTGTGTACGTCTAAAGGTGTAGCCTCAAAAGAGAACCCACAGGAGTATTTTCTTTCATCAAAATTTGTCAGAACACCACGTTTTAAGGAAATCCCGCATCGTGGGAAATTATCTTGTTCTTCCTAAGCAACATGTTGTAACTCGAAAGGCTTTGCTGTTGTGTGTATGTCTAAGCGTGTAGCCTCAAAAGAGAACGCACAGGAGAGTTTTCTCTCGAAAGAATATGAAAGGATACCACGTTATAAGGAAATACAGTGTTACAGAGTAAAGACAAACACGTATGTATTGGAAACCCTTAAACTTTACGAGATGAATTAAAGCATCGTACAAAATTAGCTTGTATCTCCTAAACAACACGTTGTAACTCGAAAAGATTTGGTGTGGCATGTACGTCTAAACGTGTAGCCTCAAAAGAGAACCCACAGGACAATTTTCTTTCGTCAAAATTTTTCAGAAAACCACGTTTTAAGGAAATCGCGCATCGTGAGAAATTATCTAGTTCTTCCTAAACAACACATTTTAACTCGAAAAGCTTTGGTGTTGGGTGTATGTCTAAGCATGTAGCCCCAAAAGAGAACGCATAGGAGAGTTTTCTCTCGAAAGAATATATAAGAATACCACGTTATAAGGAAATACAGTGTGGCAGAGTAAAGACAAATACATACATACTGGAAACACTTTATGAGAGAAATAACGCATCTTGCAAAATTTGCTTGTATGTCCTAAACAACATGTTGTAACTCGAAAAGATTTGGTGTGGCGTGTACGTCTAAACGTGTATCCTCAAAAGAGAACCCACAGGAGAGTTTTCTTTCTTCAAAATTTGTCAGAAAACCACGTTTTAAGGAAATCCCGCATCGTGCGAAATTATCTTGTTTTTCCTAAACAACACGTTGTAACTCGAAAAGCTTTGGTGTTGCATGTATATCTAAGTGTGTAGCCTCTAAAAGGAATGCAAGGACAGTTTTCTCTCGAAAGAATATGTAAGAATACCACGTTATAAGGAAATACAGTGTTGAAGAGTAAAGACAAATACGTACATATTGTAAAACTTTAAGAGAAGAAATAAAAAATCATACAAAATTACCTTGTATCTCCTAAACAACATGTTGTAACTCGAAAATATTTGGTGTGACGTGTACGTCTAAATGTGTAGCCTCAAAAGAGAACCGACAGGAGAATTTTTATCATCAAAATATGTAAGAAAACCACGTTTTAAGGAAATCCCTTATCGTGAAAAAATTATCTTGTTTTTCCTAAACAATGCGTTGTAACTCGAAAAGCTTTGGAGTTGCGTGTATGTCTAAGCATGTAGACACAAAAGAGAGCAAGCACACAGGAGAGTTTTCTCTAAAAAGAATATGTAAGAATACCACCTTATAAGGAAATACAGTGTTGCAGAGTAAAGACAAATACGTACTTATTGGAAACACTTTATGAGAAGAAATAACGCATCGTAAAAAATTAGCTTGTATCTCCTAAACAACACGTTGTAACTCGAAAAGATTTGGTGTGACCTGTACGTCTAAACGTGTAGCCTCAAAAGAGAACACACAGGAGAATTTTCTTTGGTCAAAATTTGTCAGAAAACCACGTATTAAGGAAATCCCGCATCGTGCGAAATTATCTTGTTTTTCCTAAACAACGCGTTGTAACTCGAAAAGCTTTGGTGTTGCGTGTATGTCTAGGCGTGTAGCCTCAAAAGAGAACACACAGGAGAGTTTTCTCTCGAAAGAATATGTAAGAATACCACATTATAAGGAAGTACACTGTTGCAGAATAATGACAAATACTTTCATATTGGAAACCCTTAAACTTTACGAGATGAAATAAAGCATCGTACAAAATTAGCTTGTATCTCCTAAACAACACGTTGTAACTCGAAAAGATTTGGTGTGGCGTGTACATCTAAACGTGTAGCCTCAAAGAGAACCACAGGACAAATTTCTTTCGTCAAAATTTGTCAGAAAACCACGTTTTAAGGAAATCCCGCATCGTGAGAAATTATCTTGTTCTTCCTAAAAAACACGTTGTAACTCGAAAAGCTTTGGTGTTGCGTGTATGTCTAAGCATGTAGCCTCAAAAGAGAACGCACAGGAGAGTTTTCTCTCGAAAGAATATGTAAGAATACCACGTTATAAGGAAACACAGTGTTGCAGAGTAAAGACGAATACGTACTTATTGGAAACACTTTAAGAGAAGAAATAACGCATCGTAAAAAAATTAGCTTGTATCTCCTAAACAACAGGTTGTAACTCGAAAATATTTGGTGTGGCGTGTACGGCTAAACGTGTAGCCTCAAAAGAGAACCCACAGGAGTATTTTCTTTCGTCAAAATTTGTCAGAAAACCACGTTTTAAGGAAATCCCGCATCGTGCTAAATTATCTTGTTTTTCCTAAACAACACATTGTAACTCGAAAAGCTGTGGTGTTGCCTGTATGTCTAAGCGTGTAGCCTCAAAAGAGAACGCACAGGAGAGTTTTCTCTCGAAAGAGTATGTAAGAATACCACGTTATAAGGAAAAACAGAGTTGCAGTGTAAAGACAAAAACGTATGTATTGGAAACACTTAAACTTTACGGGAAGAAATAATGCATCGTAAAAAAAATTAGCTTGTATCTCCTAAACAGCACGGTGTAACTCAAAAAGATTTGGTGTGGTTTGTATGTCTAAAGGTGTAGCCTCAAAAGAGAACCCACAGGAGAATTTTCTTTCATCAAAATTTGTCAGAACACCACGTTTTAAGGAAATCCCGCATCGTGGGAAATTATCTTGTTCTTCCTAAACAACATGTTGTAACTCGAAAAGTTTTGGTGTTGCATGTATGTCTAAGCGTGTAGCCTCAAAAGAGAACGCACAGGAGAGTTTTCTCTCGAAGGAATATGTAAGAATACCACGTTATTAGGAAAACAGTGTTGCAGAGTAAAGGCAAATACGTACGTATTGGAAACACTTAAACTTACGAGAAGAAATAACGCATCTTAAAAAATTAGCTTGTATGTCCTAAACAACACGTTGTAACTCGAAAAGATTTGGTGTGGCGTGTACGGCTAAACGTGTAGCCTCAAAAGAGAAACCTCGGGAGTATTTTCTTTCGTCAAAATTTGTCAGAAAACCACGTTTTAAGGAAATGCCGCATCGTGCTAAATTATCTTGTTTTTCCTAAACAACACATTGTAACTCGAAAAGCTGTGGTGTTGCCTGTATGTCTAAGCGTGTAGCCTCAAAAGAGAATGCACAGGAGAGTTTTCTCTCGAAAGAATATGTAAGAATACCACGTTATAAGGAAATACAGAGTTGCAGTGTAAAGACAAAAACGTATGTATTGGAAACACTTAAACTTTATGAGAAGAAATAACGCATCGTAAAAAAAATTAGCTTGTATCTCCTAAACAGCACGGTGTAACTCAAAAAGATTTGGTGTGGTGTGTACGTCTAAAGGTGTAGCCTCAAAAGAGAACCCACAGGAGTATTTTCTTTCATCAAAATTTGTCAGAACACCACGTTTTAAGGAAATCCCGCATCGTGGGAAATTATCTTGTTCTTCCTAAGCAACATGTTGTAACTCGAAAGGCTTTGCTGTTGCGTGTATGTCTAAGCGTGTAGCCTCAAAAGAGAACGCACAGAAGAGTTTTCTCTCGAAAGAATATGAAAGGATACCACGTTATAAGGAAATACAGTGTTACAGAGTAAAGACAAACACGTATGTATTGGAAACCCTTAAACTTTATGAGATGAATTAAAGCATCGTACAAAATTAGCTTGTATCTCCCAAACAACACATTGTAACTCGAAAAGATTTGGTGTGGCATGTACGTCTAAACGTGTAGCCTCAAAAGAGAACCCACAGGACAATTTTCTTTCGTCAAAATTTTTCAGAAAACCACGTTTTAAGGTAATCACGCATCGTGAGAAATTATCTTGTTCTTCCTAAACAACACGTTTTAAATCGAAAAGCTTTGGTGTTGGGTGTATGTCTAAGCATGTAGCCCCAAAAGAGAATGCATAGGAGAGTTTTCTCTCGAAAGAATATATAAGAATACCACGTTATAAGGAAATACAGTGTGGCAGAGTAAAGACAAATACATACATACTGGAAACACTTTATGAGAGAAATAACGCATCTTGCAAAATTTGCTTGTATGTCCTAAACAACATGTTGTAACTCGAAAAGATTTGGTGTGGCGTGTACGTCTAAACGTGTATCCTCAAAAGAGAACCCACAGGAGAGTTTTCTTTCGTCAAAATTTGTCAGAAAACCACGTTTTAAGGAAATCAAGCATCGTGGGAAATTATCTTGTTTTTCCTAAACAACACGTTGTAACTCGAAATGCTTTGGTGTTGCATGTATGTCTAAGTGTGTAACCTCTAAAAGGAATGCAAGGTGAGTTTTCTCTCGAAAGAATATGTAAGAATACCACGTTATAAGGAAATACAGTGTTGAAGAGTAAAGACAAATACGTACATATTGTAAAACTTTAAGAGAAGAAATAAAAAATCATACAAAATTAGCTTGTATCTCCTAAACAACACGTTGTAACTCGAAAATATTTGATGTGACGTGTACGTCTAAATGTGTAGCCTCAAAAGAGAACCGACAGGAGAATTTTTTATCGTCAAAATATGTAAGAAAACCACGTTTTAAGGAAACCCCTTATCGTGAAAAATTATCTTGTTTTTCCTAAACAATGCGTTGTAACTCGAAAAGCTTTGGAGTTGCGTGTATGTCTAAGCGTGTAGACTCAAAAGAGAGCACACAGGAGAGTTTTCTCTAAAAAGAATATGTAAGAATACCACCTTATAAGGAAATACAGTGTTGCAGAGTAAAGACAAATACGTACTTATTGGAAACACTTTATGAGAAGAAATAACGCATCGTAAAAAATTAGCTTGTATCTCCTAAACAACACGTTGTAACTCGAAAAGATTTGGTGTGACCTGTACGTCTAAACGTGTAGCCTCAAAAGAGAACACACAGGAGAATTTTCTTTGGTCAAAATTTGTCAGAAAACCACGTATTAAGGAAATCCCGCATCGTGCGAAATTATCTTGTTTTTCCTAAACAACGCGTTGTAACTCGAAAAGCTTTGGTGTTGCGTGTATGTCTAAGCGTGTAGCCTCAAAAGAGAACACACAGGAGAGTTTTCTCTCGAAAGAATATGTAAGAATACCACATTATAAGGAAGTACACTGTTGCAGAATAATGACAAATACTTTCGTATTGGAAACCCTTAAACTTTACGAGATGAAATAAAGCATCGTACAAAATTAGCTTGTATCTCCTAAACAACACGTAACTCGAAAAGATTTGGTGTGGCATGTACATCTAAACGTGTAGCCTCAAAAAGAACCACAGGACAAATTTCTTTCGTCAAAATTTGTCAGAAAACCACGTTTTAAGGAAATCCCGCATCGTGAGAAAATATCTTGTTCTTCCTAAAAAACACGTTGTAACTTGAAAAGCTTTGGTGTTGCGTGTATGTCTAAGCATGTAGCCTCAAAAGAGAACACACAGGAGAGTTTTCTCTCGAAAGAATATGTAAGAATACCACGTTATAAGGAAACACAGTGTTGCAGAGTAAAGACAAATACGTACTTATTGGAAACACTTTACGAGAAGAAATAACGCATCGTAAAAAAATTAGCTTGTATCTCCTAAACAACAGGTTGTAACTCGAAAAGATTTGGTGTGGCGTGTACGGCTAAACGTGTAGCCTCAAAAGAGAAACCACAGGAGTATTTTCTTTCGTCAAAATTTGTCAGAAAACCACGTTTTAAGGAAATCCCGCATCGTGCTAAATTATCTTGTTTTTCCTAAACAACACATTGTAACTCGAAAAGCTGTGGTGTTGCCTGTATGTCTATGCGTGTAGCCTCAAAAGAGAACGCACAGGAGAGTTTTCTCTCGAAAGAGTATGTAAGAATACCACGTTATAAGGAAAAACAGAGTTGCAGTGTAAAGACAAAAACGTATGTATTGGAAACACTTAAACTTTACGGGAAGAAATAATGCATCGTAAAAAAAATTAGCTTGGATCTCCTAAACAGCACGGTGTAACTCAAAAAGATTTGGTGTGGTGTGTACGTCTAAAGGTGTAGCCTCAAAAGAGAACCCACAGGAGAATTTTCTTTCATCAAAATTTGTCAGAACACCACGTTTTAAGGAAATCCCGCATCGTGGGAAATTATCTTGTTCTTCCTAAACAACATGTTGTAACTCGAAAAGCTTTGCTATTGCGTGTATGTCTAAGCGTGTAGCCTCAAAAGAGAACGCACAGGAGAGTTTTCTCTCGAAAGAATATGAAAGAATACCACGTTATAAGGAAATACAGTGTTGCAGAGTAAAGACAAACACGTATGTATTGGAAACCCTTAAACTTTATGAGATGAAATAAAGCATCGTACAAAATTAGCTTGTATCTCCTAAACAACACGTTGTAACTCGAAAAGATTTGGTGTGGCATGTACGTCTAAACCTGTAGCCTCAAAAGAGAACCCACAGGACAATTTTCTTTCGTCAAAATTTTTCAGAAAACCACGTTTTAAGGAAATCGCGCATCGTGAGAAATTATCTTGTTCTTCCTAAACAACACGTTTTAACTCGAAAAGCTTTGGTGTTGGGTGTATGTCTAAGCATGTAGCCCCAAAAGAGAACGCATAGGAGAGTTTTCTCTCGAAAGAATATGTAAGAATACCACGTTATAAGGATATACAGTGTGGCAGAGTAAAGACAAATACGTACATACTGGAAACACTTTATGAGAGAAATAACGCATCTTGCAAAATTAGCTTGTATGTCCTAAACAACATGTTGTGACTCGAAAAGATTTGTTGTGGCGTGTACGTCTAAACGTGTATCCTCAAAAGAGAACCCACAGGAGAGTTTTCTTTCGTCAAAATTTGTCAGAAAACCACGTTTTAAGGAAATCCCGCATCGTGCGAAATTATCTTGTTTTTCCCAAACAACACGTTGTAACTCGAAAAGCTTTGGGGTTGCGTGTATGTCTAAGTGTGTAGCCTCTAAAGGGAATGCAAGGAGAGTTTTCTCTCGAAAGAATATGTAAGAATACCACGTTATAAGGAAATACAGTGTTGCAGATTAAAGACAAATACGTACATATTGTAAAACTTTAAGAGAAGAAATAAAAAATCGTACAAAATTAGCTTGTATCTCCTAAACAACACGTTGTAACTCGAAAATATTTGGTGTGACGTGTACGTCTAAACGTGTAGCCTCAAAAGAGAACCGACAGGAGAATTTTTTATCGTCAAAATATGTAAGAAAACCACGTTTTAAGGAAATCCCTTATCGTGCAAAATTATCTTGTTTTTCCTAAACAATGCGTTGTAACTCGAAAAGCTTTGGTGTTGCGTGTATGTCTAAGCGTGTAGACTCAAAAGAGAGCGCACAGGAGAGTTTTCTCTAAAAAGAATATGTAAGAATACCACGTTATAAGGAAATACAGTGTTGCAGAGTAAAGACAAATACGTACTTATTGGAAACACTTTATGAGAAGAAATAACGCATCGTAAAAAATTAGCTTGTATCTCCTAAACAACACGTTGTAACTCGAAAAGATTTGGTGTGACCTGTACGTCTAAACGTGTAGCCTCAAAAGAGAACCCACAGGAGAATTTTCTTTGGTCAAAATTTGTCAGAAAACCACATATTAAGGAAATCCCGCATCGTGCGAAATTATCTTGTTTTTCCTAAACAACGCGTTGTAACTCGAAAAGCTTTGGTGTTGCGTGTATGTCTAAGCGTGTTCTCAAATGAGAACACACAGGAGAGTTTTCTCTCGAAAGAATATGTAAGAATACCACGATATAAGGAAGTACACTGTTGCAGAATAATGGCAAATACTTTCATATTGGAAACCCTTAAACTTTACGAGATGAAATAAAGCATCGTAAAAAATTAGCTTGTATCTCCTAAACAACACGTTGTAACTCGAAAGGATTTGGTGTGGCGTGTACATCTAAACGTGTAGCCTCAAATAGAACCACAGGACAAATTTCTTTCGTCAAAATTTGTCAGAAAACCACGTTTTAAGGAAATCCCGCATCGTGAGAAATTATCTTGTTCTTCCTAAATAAAACGTTGTAACTCGAAAAGCTTTGGTGTTGCGTGTATGTCTAAGCGTTTAGCCTCAAAAGAGAACGCACAGGAGAGTTTTCTCTCGAAAGAATATGCAAGAATACCACGTTATAAGGAAAACAGTGTTGCAGAGTAAAGGCAAATACATACGTATTGGAAACACTTAAACTTTACGAGAAGAAATAACGCATCTTAAAAAATTAGCTTGTATCTCCTAAACAACACGTTGTAACTCGAAAAGATTTGGTGTGGCATGTACGTCTAAACGTGTAGCCTCAAAAGAGAACCCTCAGGAGTATTTTCTTTTGTCAATATTTGTCAGAAACCACGTTTTAAGGAAATACTGCATCGTGCGTTATTATCTTGTTTTTCCTAAAGAACACGTTGTAACTCGAAAAGCTGTGGTGTTGCGTTTTTGTCTAAGCGTGTAGCCTCAAAAGAGAACGCACAGGAGAGTTTTCTCTCGAAAGAATATGTAAGAATACCACGTTATAAGGAAATACAGAGTTGCAGAGTAAAGACAAAAACGTATGTATTGGAAAAACTTAAACTTTACGAGAAGAAATAACGCATCGTAAAAAATATTTGCTTGTATCTTCTAAACAGCACGGTGTAACTCAAAAAGATTTGGTGTGGTGTGTACGTCTAAAGTTGTAGCCTCAAAAGAGAACCCACAGGTGAATTTTCTTTTATCAAAATTTGTCAGAAACCACGTTTTAAGGAAAACTAGCATCGTGCGAAATTATCTTGTTTTTTCTAAACAACAAGTTGTAACTCGAAAAGCTCTAGAGTTGCGTGTATGTCTAAGCATGTAGCCTCAAAAGAGAATGCACAGGAGAGTTTTCTCTCGAAAGAATATGTAAGAATACCACGTTATAAGGAAATACAGTGTTGCAGAGTAAAGACAAACACGTATGTATTCGAAACACTTCACGTAAAGAATTAACGCATAGTACAAAATTAGCTTGTATCTCCTAAACAACATGTTGTAACTCAAAAAGATTTGGTGTGTCATGTACGTCTAAACGTGTAGCTTTAAAAGAGAACCCACAGGAGAATTTTCTTTCGTTAAAATTTTTCAGAAAACCACATATTAAGGAAATCCCGCATCGTGCAAAATCATCTTCTTTTTCCTAAACAACATGTTGTAACTCGCAAAGCTTTGGTGTTGCGCGTATGTCTAAGCGTGGAGCCTCAAAAGAGAAGGCACAGGAGAGTTTTCTCTCGAAAGAAAATGTAAGAATACCACGTTATAAAGAAATACAATTTTGCAGAGTAAAGGCAAATAAGTACATATTGGAAACACTTTACAAGAAAAAATAACGCATCGTACAAAATAAGCTTGTATCTCCTAAACAACACGTGGTAACTCGAAAAGATTTGATGTGACGTGTACGTCTAAACGTGTAGCCTCAAAAGATAACCCACAGGAGAATTTTCTTTTGTCAAAATTTGTCAGAAAACCACGTTTTAAGGAAATCCCACATCGTGCGAAATTATCTTTTTATTCATAAACAACATGTTGTAACTTGAAAAGCTTTGGTGTTGTGCGTATGTCTCCGCGTGTAGCCTCAAAAGGGAACGCACAGGATAGTTTTCTCTCGAAAGAATATATAAGAATACCACGTTATAAGGAAATACAGTGTTTCAGAGTAAAGACAAATACTTACGTATTGGAAACACCTTACAAGAAGAATTAACGCATCGTACAAAATTAGCTTGTATCTCCTAAAAAGCACGTTGTAACTCGAAAACATTTGGTGTGGCGCGTACGACTAAATGTGTAGCCTCAAAAGAGAACCCACAGGAGAATTTTCTTTCCTCAAAATTTTTCAGAAAACCACGTCTTAAGGAAATCCCGCATCGTGCGAAATCATCTTCTTTTTCCTAAACAACATGTTGTGACTCGAAAAGCTTTAGTGTTGCGTGTATGTGTAAGCCTGGAGCCTCAAAAGAGAAGGCACAGGAGAGTTTTCTCTTGAAAGAATATGTAAGAATACCACGTTATTAGGAAATACAATTTTGCAGAGTAAATACAAATAAGTATATATTGGGAACACTTTACGAGAAGAAATAACGCATCGAACAAAATTAGCTTATATCTTCTAAACAACACGTGGTAACTCGAAAAGATTTGGTTTGACGTGTATATCTAAAGGTGTAGCCTCAAAGAAGAACAAAAAGGAGAATTTTCTTTCGTCAAAAATTTGTCAGAAAACCACGTTTTAAGGAAATACCGCATCTTGCGAAATTATCTTGTTTTTCCTAAACAACACGTGGTAACTCGAAAAGCTTTGGTGTTGCGTGTTTGTCTAAGCGTGTAGCCTCAAAAGAGAATGCACAGGAGAGTTTTCTCTCGATAGAACATGTAAGAATTCAACGTTATAAGGAAATACAGTGTTGCAGAGTAAGGACAAATACGTACATATTGGAAACACTTTACGAGAAGAAATTAAGCATCATACAATATTAGCTTGTATCTCCTAAACAACAAGTGGAAACTCGAAGATATTTGGTTTGGCGTGTACGTGTAAAAGTTTAGCCTCAAAAGAGAACCCACTGGAGAATTTTCTTTCGTCAAAATTTGTCAGAAAACCACGTTTTAAAGAAATCCCGCATCCTGCGAAATTATCTTGTTTTTCCTAAACAACACGTTGTAACTCGAAAAGCTTTGGTGTTGCGTGTATGTCTCAGTGTGTAGCCTCAAAAGAGAATGCACAGGAGAGTTTTCTCTAGAAAGAATATGTAAGAATACCACGTTAAAAGGAAATATATTGCTAAAGAGTAAAGACAAATACATACGTATTAGAAACATATTATGAGAAGAAATAATGCATGGTACAAAATTTGCTTGTATCTCCTAAACAACACGTTTTA
Source organism: Apodemus sylvaticus (assembly GCF_947179515.1). Taxonomy (NCBI): domain Eukaryota; kingdom Metazoa; phylum Chordata; class Mammalia; order Rodentia; family Muridae; genus Apodemus; species Apodemus sylvaticus. The sequence continues at coordinate 239,015 of NW_026263435.1, forward strand.
ACTCAAAAAGATTTGGTGTGGCGTGCACGTCTAAATGTGTAGCCTCAAAAGAGAACCCACAGGAGAATTTTCTTACGTCAAAATTTGTCAGAAAACCACTTTTTAAGGAAATCCCGCATCGTGGGAAATTATCTTGTTTTTCCTAATCAACACGTTGTAACTCGAAAAGTTTTGGTGGTGCGTGTATGTCTAAGCATGTAGCCTCCAAAGAGAACGCAAGGCATAGTTTTCTCTCGAAAGAATATGTAAGAATACCACGTTATAAGGAAATACAGTGTTGCAGAGTGTACTTATTGGAAACACTTTACGAAAAGAAATAACACATCATGCAAACTTACCTTGTATCTCCTAAACAACACGTTGTAACTCGAAAAGATTTGGTGTGGCGTGAACGACTAAATGTGTACCCTCAAAGGAGAACCCACAGGAGAGTTTTCTTTCATCAAAATTTGTCAGAAAACCACGTTTTAAGGAAATCCTGCATCCTGCGAAATTATCTTGTTTTTCCTAAACAACATGTTGTAACTCGAAAAGCTTTGATGTTGCGTATATGTCTAAGCATGTAGCCTCAAAAGAGGACGCACAGGAGAGTTTTCTCCCGAAAGAATATGTAGGAATACCACGTTATAAGGAAATACAGTGTTGCAGAGTAAAGACAAATAAATACTTATTGGAAACACTTAAACTTTACGAGAAGAAATAAAACATAGATTAAAAATTCAGGAGACAGCAGGTGTTGGAGAGGGTGCGGAGAAAGAGGAACACTCCTCCACTGCTGGTGGGGTTGCAAATTGGTACAACCACTCTAGAAAGCAGTCTGGCGGTTCCTCCGAAAACTGGGCACCTCACTTCCAGAAGATCCTGCTGTACCACTCCTGGGCATATACCCAGAGGATTCCCCACCATGGAATAAGGATTCATGCTCTACTATGTTCATAGCAGCCCTATTTATAATTGCCAGATGCTGGAAAGAACCCAGGTATCCCTCAACAGAAGAGTGGATACAAAAAATGTGGTATATCTACACAATGGAGTACTATTCAGCCATTAGAAACAATGAATTCATGAAATTCTTAGGCAAATGGATCGAGCTAGAGAACATCATACTAAGTGAGGTAACCCAGACTCAAAAGGCGAATCATGGTATGCACTAACTAATAAGTGGTTATTAACCTAGAAAACTGGAATACCCAAAACATAATCCACACATCAAATGAGATACAAGAAGAAAGCAGGAGTGGTCCCTGCTTCTGGAAAGACTCAGTGAAACAGTATTTGGCAAAACCAGAACGGGGAACTGGGAAGGGGTGGTAGGGAGGACAGGGGAAGAGAAGGGGGCTTACGGGACTTTCGGGGAGTGGGGGGGGCTAGAAAAGGGGAAATCATTTGAAATGTAAATAAATTATATCGAATAAAAAAAAGAATGAAAAAAAAAAGAAATAAAACAGTACAAAATTAGCTTGTATATCCTAAACAACACGTTATAACTCGAAAGGATTTGGTGTTGCGTGTATGTCTAAGCATGTAGCCTCAAAAGAGAATGCACAGGAGAGTTTTCTCTCAAAAGAATATGTAAGAATACCACGTTATAAGGAAACATATTGCTGCAGAGTAAAGACAAATACATACGTTTTGGAAACACATTATGAGAAGAAATAACGCATGGTACAAAATTAGCTTGCATCTCCGAAACAACACATGGTTACTCAAAAAGATTTGGTGTGGCTTGTACATCTAAACGTGTAGCCTCAAAAGAGAACCCACAGGAGAATTTTCTTTCGTCAAAATTTGTCAGAAAACCATGTTTAAGGAAATCCCGCATCATGCGAAATTATCTTGTTTTTCCTAAACAACACGTTGTAACTCGAAAAGCTTTGGTGTTGGGTGAATGTCTAAGCGTGTAGCCTCCAAAGAGAACGCATAGGAGAGTTTTCTCTCGAAAGAATATGTAAGAATATCACGTTATAAGGAAATACAGTGTGGCAGAGTATAGACAAATTTGTATTTATTGGAAACATTTTAGGAGAAGAAATAACGCATCATGTAAAATTAGCTTGTATCTCCTAAACAACACGTTGCAAGTCGACAAGATTTGGTGTGGCGTGTATGTCTAAAGGTGTAGCCTCAAAAGAGAACCCACAGGAGAGTTTTCTTTCGTCAAATTTTGTCAGAAAACCACATTTTAAGGAAATACCGCATCGTGCGAAACTATCTTGTTTTTCCTAAACAACATGTTGCAACTCGAAAAGCTTTGGTGGTGCGTGTATGTCTAAGCGTGTAGCCTCAAAAGAGAACGCACAGGAGAGTTTTCTTCTGAAAGAATATGTAGGAATACCACGTTATAAGGAAATACAGTGTTGCAGAGTAAAGACAAATACATACTTATTGGAAACACTTAAGCTTTACGAGAAGAAATAACACATAGTACAAAATTAGCTTGTATATCCTAAACAACACGTTATATCTCGAAAGGATTTGGTGTGGCGTGTACGTCTAAACGTGCAGCCTCAAAAGAGAACCCACAGGAGAATTTTCTTTCATCAAAATTTGTCAGAAAACCACGTTTTAAGGAAATCCCGCATCATGCGAAATTATCTTGTTTTTCCTAAACAACACGTTGTAACTCGAAAAGCTTTGGTGTTGCGTGAATGTCTAAGTGTGTAGCCTCCAAAGAGAACGCACAGGAGAGTTTTCTCTCGAAAGAATATGTAAGAATATCACGTTATAAGGAAACACAGTGTTGCAGAGTAGAGGCAAATACATACGTATTGGAAACACTTAAACTTTACGAGAAGAAATAATTCATCTTAAAAAAAATTAGCTTGTATCTCCTAAACAACAAGTTGTAACTCAAAAAGATTTGGTGTGGCGTGTACGTCTAAATGTGTAGCCTCAAAAGAGAACGCACAGGAGAGTTTTCTCTCGAAAGAATATGTAAGAATACAACGTTATAAGGAAATACAGTGTTGCAGAGTAGAGGCAAATACATACGTATTGTAAACATTTAAACTTTACGAGAAGAAATAATTCATTGCAAAAAAATTAGCTTGTATCTCCTAAACAACAAGTTGCAACTCAAAGAGATTTGGTGTGGCGTGTACGTCTAAACGTTTAGCCTCAAAAGAGAACCGACAGGAGAATTTTCTTTCGTCAAAATTTGTCAGAAAACCACGTTTTAAGGAAATCCCGCATCGTGAGAAATTATCTTGTTCTTCCTAAACAACACGTAACTCGAAAAGCTTTGCTGTTGCGTGTATGTCTCAGCGTGTAGCCTCAAATGAGAACGCACAGGAGAGTTTTCTCTCGAAAAAATATGTAAGAGTACCATGTTATAAGGAAATACAGTGTTGCAGAGTAAAGACAAATACTTATTGGAAAAACTTTATGAGAAGAAAGAACGCATCGTACAAAATTAGCTTGTATCTCCTAAACAACACATTGTAACTCGAAAAGATTTGGTGTGGCGTGTACGTCTAAACGTGTAGCCTCAAAAGAGAACCCACAGGAGAATTTTTGTTCGTAAAATTTGTCAGAAATCCATGTTTTAAGGAAATCACTCATCGTGCGAAATTATCTTGTTTTTCCTAAACAACACGTTGTAACTCGAAAAGCTTTGAAGTTGCGTGTATGTCTAAGCGTGTAGCCTCAAAAGAGAACGCACAGGAGAGTTTTCTCTCGAAAGAACATGTAAGAATACAACATTATAAGGAAATACAGTTTTGCAGAGTAAAGACAAATACGTATGTATTTGAAACACTCTATGAGAAGAAATAACGCATCGTAAAAAATTAGTTTGTATCTCCTAAACAACACGTTGTAACTCGAAAAGGTTTGGTATGGCATGTACGTCTAAACGTGTAGCATCAAAAGAGAACCCACAGGAGAATTTTCTTTCGTCAAAATTTGTCAGAAAACCACTTATTAAGGAAATCCCGCATCATGCGAAACTATCTTGTTTTTCCTAAACAACACATTGTAACTCGAAAATCTTTGGTGTTGCGTGTATGTCTAAGCATGTAGCCTCAAAAGAGAACGCACAGGAGAGATTTCTCTCGAACGAGTATGTAAGAATACCACGTTATAAGGAAATACATTGTGGCAAATTAAAGATAAATACGTTCCTTTTGGAAACACTTAAACTTTACAAGAAGATATAAAGCATCGTAAAAAATTAGCTTGTATCTCCTAAAGAACACGTTGTAACTCGAAAACATTTGGTGTGGCGTGTACGTCTAAACGTTTAGCCTCAAATGAAAACCCACAGGAGAATTTTATTTCCTCAAAATTTGTCAGAAAACCACGTTTTAAGGAATTCCCGCATCGTGCGAAATTATCTTGTTTTTCCTAAACAACACGTTCTAACTCGAAATGCTTTGGTGTTGCGTGTATGTCTAAGCGTGTAGCCTCAAATGAGAATGCACAGGAGAGTTTTCTCTCGAAAGAATATGTACGAATACCATGTTATAAGGAAATACAGTGTTGTAGAGTAAAGACAAATAAGTACGTATTGGAAACACTTTAGGAGAAGAAATAACGCATCGTACAAAATTAGCTTGTATCTCCTAAACAACACGTTGTAACTCGAAAAGATTTGGTGTGGCGTGAACGTCTAAACATGTAGCCTCAAAAGAGAACACACAGGAGAATTTTCTTTCGTCAAAATTTTTCAGAAAACCACGTTTTAAGGAAATCCCGCATTGTGCGCAATTATCTTGTTTTTCATAAACAAAACATTGTAACTCGAAAAGCTTTGGTGTTGGGTGTATGTGTAAGCGTGTAGCCTCAAAAGAGAATGCACAGGAGAGTTTTCTCTCGAAAGAATATGTAAGAATACCACGTTATAAGGAAACATATTGCTGCAGAGTAAAGACAAATACATGCGTATAGGAAACATATTATGAGAAGAAATAATGCATGGTACAAAATTTGCTTGTATCTCCTAAACAACACGTGGTAACTCAAAAAGATTTGGTGTGGCGTGCACGACTAAATGTGTAGCCTCAAAAGAGAACCCACAGGAGAATTTTCTTACGTCAAAATTTGTCAGAAAACCACATTTTAAGGAAATCCCGCATCGTGCGAAATTATCCTGTTTTTCCTAATCAACACGTTGTAACTCGAAAAGGTTTGGTGGTGCGTGTATGTCTAAGCGTGTAGCCTCCAAAGAGAACGCACAGGATAGTTTTCTCTCGAAAGAATATGTAAGAATACCACGTTATAAGGAAATACAATGTTGCAGAATATAGACAAATATGTACTTATTGGAAACACTTTACGAGAAGAAATAACGCATCATGCAAAATTAGCTTGTATCTCCTAAACAACACGTTGCAACTCGAAAAGATTTGTTGTGGCGTGTACGACTAAACGTGTAGCCTCAAAGGAGAACCCACAGGAGGGTTTTCTTTCGTCAAAATTTGTCAGAAAACCACGTTTTAAGGAAATCCTGCATCGTGCGAAATTATCTTGTTTTTCCTAAACAACATGTTGTAACTTGAAAAGCTTTGATGTTGCATATATGTCTAAATGTGTAGCCTCAAAAGAGAAGGCAGAGGAGAGTTTTCTCTCGAAAGAATATGTAAGAATACCATGTTATAACGAAATACAGTTTTGCAGAGTAAAGACAAATACGTACTTATTGGAAACACTTTACTAGAAGAAATAACGCATCGTACAAAATTAGCTTGTATCTCCAAAACTGCACGTTGTAATTCGAAAAGAATTGTTGTGGCGTGTACGTCTTAACGTGTAGCATCAAAAGAGAACCCAAAGGAGAATTTTCTTTTGTCAAAATTTTTCAGAAAATCACGTTTTAAGGAAATCCCGCATCGTGCGAAATTATCTTGTTTTTCCTAAACAACACGTTGTAACTCGAAAAGCTTTGGTGTTGCGTGAATGTCTAAGCGTGTAGCCTCAAAAGAGAATGCACAGGAGAGTTTTCTCTCGAAAGAATATGTAAGAATACCACGTTATAAGGAAATACACTGTTGCAGAGTAAAGACAAATACATACATATTGGAACCACTTTACGAAAAGAAATAACGCATCATACAAAATTAGCTTGTATCTCTTAAACAACACGTATTGTATTTCCTTATAACGTGGTATTCTTATATATTCTTTCGAGAGAAAACTCTCCTGTGCCTTCTCTTTTGAGGATCCACGCTTACCCATACACGCAACACCAAATCTTTTCGAGTTACAACATGTTGTTTAGGAAAAAGAAGATGATTTCGCACGATGCAGGATTTCCTTAAAACGAGGTTTTCTGTAAAATTTTGACGAAAGAAAATTCTCCTGTGGGTTCTCTTTTGAGGCTACACGTTTAGACGTACATGCCACACCAAATCATTTCGAGTTACAACATGTTGTTTCGGAGATACAAGCATAATTTTGTAAGATGCGTTACTTCTTCTCGTAAAGTGTTTCCAATATGTAAGTACTTGTCTTTACTCTGCAACACTGTATTTCCTTATAACGTGGTATTCTTATATATTCTTTCAAGAGAAAACTATCCTGTGCGTTCCCTTTTTAGGCTACACACTTAGACATACAGGCAACACTAAAGCTTTTCGAGTTACAACGTGTTGTTTATGAAAAACAAGATAATTTCGCACGATGCGGGATTTTCTTAAAACGTAGTTTTCTGAAACATTTTGACGAAAGAAAATTCTTCAGTGGGTTCTCTTTTGAGGCTACACGTTTAGACGTACACGCCACACCAAATTCTTTCGATTTACCACGTGTTGTTTAGGAGATACAAGCTAATTTTGTATGATTCGTTATTTCTTCTCGTAAAGTGTTTCCAATAAGTACGTATTTGTCTTTACTCTGCAACACTGTATTTCCTTATAACGTTGTATTCTTACATATTCTTTCAAGAGAAAACTCTCCTGTGCGTTCTCTTTAGAGGCCATACGCTTAGACATACACGCAACGCCAAAGCTTTTCGAGTTACAATGTGTTGTTTAGGAAAAACAAGATAATTTCACAGGATGCGAGATTTCCATAAAACGTGGTTTTCTGAAAAATTTTGACGAAACAAAGTTCTCCTGTGGGTTCTCTTTTGAGACTACACGTGTAGAGGTACGAGTCACACCAAATCTTTTCGAGTTACAACTTGTTGTTTAGGAGATACAAGCTAATTTTTTCGTTGCCTTATTTCTTCTCTTAAAGTGTTTCCAATAGTGTTTGTCTTTACTCTGCAACACAGTATTTCCTTATAACGTGGTATTCTTACATATTCTTTCGAGCGAAAACTCTCCTGTGTGCTCTCTTTTGAGGCTACACGCTTAGACATACACGCAACACCAAAGCTTTTCGAGTTACAACGTGTTGTTTAGGAAAAACAAGATAATTTCGTACGATGCGAGATTTCCTTAAAACTTGGTTTCTGACAAATTTTGATGAAAGAAGATTCTCCTGTGGGTTCTCGTTTGAGGCTACACTTTTAGACTTACACGTCACACCAAATCTTTTCCAGTTACAACGTGTTGTTTAGGAGATACAAGCTAATTTTGTATGATGCGTTATTTCTTCTCGTAAAGTGTTTCCAATATGTACTTATTTGTCTTTACTCTGCAAATTTGTATTTCCTTATAACGTGATATTCTTACATCTTCTTTCGAGAGAAAATTCTCCTGTGCCTTCTCTTTTGAGGCTACACGCTTACACATACACGCAACACAAAAGCTTTTCGAGTTACAACGTGTTGTTTAGGAAAAACAAGATAATTTCGTACGATGTGAGATTTCCTTAAAACGTGGTTTCTGACAAATTTTGATGAAAGAAGATTCTCCTGTCGGTTCTCGTTTGAGGCTATACTTTTAGACTTACAGGTCACAACAAATCTTTTCGAGTTACAACGTGTTGTTTAGGAGATACAAGCTAATTTTGTACGATGTGTTATTTCTTCTCGTAAAGTGTTTCCAATATGTACTTATTTGTCTTTACTCTGCAAAATTGTATTTCCTTATAACGTGATATTCTTACATATTCTTTCGAGAGAAAATTCTCCTGTGCCTTCTCTTTTGAGGCTACACGTTTACACATACACGCAACACCAAAGCTTTTCGAGTTACAACATGTTGTTTAGGAAAAAGAAGATGATTTCGCACGATGCGGCATTTCCTTAAAACGAGGTGTTCTGAAAAATTTTGAAGTAAGAAAATTCTCCTGTGGGTTCTCTTTTGAGGATACACATTTAGACGTGCATGCCACACCAAATCCTTTCGAGTTACCACGTGTTGTTTAGGAGATACAAGCTAATTTTGTACGATGCGTTATTTCTTCTTGTAAAGTGTTTCCGATACGTACTTATTTGTCTTTACTCTGCAACACTGTATTTCCTTATAACGTGGTATTCTTACATATTATTTTGAGGGAAAACTCTCCTGTGCGTTCTCTTTTGAGGCTACACGCTTAGACAAACATGCAACGCCAAAGTTTTTCGAGTTACAATGTGTTGTTTAGGAAAAACAAGATAATTTGACATGATGCGAGATTTCCATAAAACGTGGTTTTCTGACAAATTTTGACGAAAGAAAATTCTCCTGTGGGTTCTCTTTTGAGGCTACACGTTTAGATGTACACGCCACACCAAATCCTTTCGAGTTACCACGTGTTGTTTAGGAGATACAAGCTAATTTTGTATGATGCGTTATTTCTTCTCGTAAAGTGTTTCCAATATGTACGTATTTGTCTTTACTCTGCAACACTGTATTTCCTTATAACGTTGTATTCTTACATGTTCTTTCGAGAGAAAACTCTCCTGTGCATTCTCTTTAGAGGCTACATGCTCAGACATACACGCAACACCAAAGCTTTTCGAGTTACAACGTGTTGTTTAGGAAAAACAAGATAATTTTGCACGATACGGGATTTCCTTAAACGTGGTTTTCTGACAAATTTTGAAGAAAGAAAGTTCTCCTGTGGGTTCTCTTTTGAGGCTAAACGTGTAGACATACGAGCCACACGAAATATTTTTGAGTTACAACGTGTTGTTTAGGAGATACAAGCAAATATTGTACAATGCGTTATTTCTTCTCATATAGTGTTTCCAATACGTACTTATTTGTCTTTACTCTGCAACACTGTATTTCCTTATAACGTGGTATTCTTACATATTCTTTCGAGGGAAAACAATCCTGTGCATTCTCTTTTGAGGTTACACGCTTAGACAAACACGCAACGCCAAAGCTTTTGGAGTTACAACGTGTTGTTTAGGAAAAACAAGATAATTTCGCACGATACGAGATTTCCATTAAACGTGGTTTTCTGAAAAATTTTGACGAAACAAAGTTCTCCTGTGGGTTCTCTATTGAGGCTGCACGTGTAGAGGTACGAGCCACACCAAATCTTTTCGAGTTACTACGTGTTGTTTAGGAGATACAAGCTAATTTTCTAGGATGCGATATTTCTTCTCTTAAAGTGTTTCCAATACGTACGTAGTTGTCTTTACTCTGCAACACTGTATTTCCTTATAACGTGGTATTCTTACATATTCTTTCGAGAGAAACCTCTCCTGTGCATTCTCCTTTGAGGCTACACGCGTAGACATCCACGCAACACCAAAGCTTTTCGAGTTACAACGTGTTGTTTAGGAAAAACACGATAATTTCGCACGATGCGAGACTTCCTTAAAACGTGGTTTCTGACAAAGTTTGATGAAAGAAAATTCTCCTGTGGGTTCTCGTTTGAGGCTACACTTTTAGACGTACACGTCACAACAAATCTTTTTGAGTTACAACGTGTTGTTTAGGAGATACAAGATAATTTTGTAAGATGCGCTATTTCTTCTCGTAAAGTGTTTCCAATATGTACTTATTGGTCTTTACTCTGCAAAATTGTATTTCCTTATAATGTGGTATTCTTACATATTCTTTCGAGAGAATACTCTCCAGTGCCTTCTCTTTTGAGGCTCCATGCTTACACATACACGCAACACCATAGCTTTTCGAGTTACAACATTTTGTTTAGGAAAAAGAAGATGATTTCGCACGATGCGGGATTTCCTTAAAACGTGGTTTTCTGAAAAATTTTGAATAAAGAAAATTCTCCTGTTGGTTCTCTTTTGAGGCTACACGTTTAGACGTACATGCCACACCAAATCCTTTCGAGTTACCACGTGTTGTTTAGGAGATACAAGCTAATTTTGTACGATGCATTATTTCTTCTCGTAAAGTGTTTCCAATACGTACTTATTTGTCTTTAATCTGCGACACTGTATTTCCTTATAACATAGTATTCTTACATATTATTTCGAGGGAAAACTCTCCTGTGCGTTCTCTTTTGAGGGGACACGCTTAGACAAACACGCAACGCCAAAGCTTTTCGAGTTACAATGTGTTGTTTAGGAAAAACAAGATAATTTAGCACGATGCGAGATTTACATAAAATGTGGTTTTCTGAAAAATTTTGACGAAAGAAAGTTCTCCTGTGGGTTCTCTTTTGTGGCTACTCGTGTAGAGGTACGAGCCACACCAAATCTTTTCGAATTACAACGTGTTGTTTAGGAGATATAAGCTAATTTTTTACGATGCGTTAATTCTTCTCGTAAAGTGTTCCAATAAGTACATATTTGTCTTTACACTGCAACATTATATTTCCTTATAACGTGGTATTCTTACATATTCCTTCGAGGGAAAACTATCCTGTGCGTTCCCTTTTGAGGCTACACACTTAGACATACAGGCAACACCAAAGCTTTTCGAGTTACAACGTGTTGTTTATGGAAAACAAGATAATTTTGCACGATGCGGGATTTCCTTAAAACGTGGTTTTCTGACAAATTTTGATGAAAGAAAATTCTCCTGTGGCTTCTCTTTTGAGGCTACATGTTTAGACGTGCACGCCACACCAAATCCTTTCGAGTAACCACGTGTTGTTTAAGAGATACAAGCTAATTTTGTATGATGCGTTATTTCTTTTCGTAAAGTGGTTCCAATACGTATGTATTTGTCTTTACTCTGCAACAGTGTATTTCCTTATAACGTTGTATTCTTACATGTTCTTTCGAGAGAAAACTCTCCTGTGCATTCTCTTTAGAGGCTACATGCTCAGACATACACGCAACACCAAAGCTTTTCGAGTTACAATGTGTTGTTTAGGAAAAACAAGATAATTTTGCACGATGCGGGATTTCCTTAAAACATGGTTTTCTGACAAATTTTGACGAAAGAAAGTTCTCCTGTGGGTTCTCTTTTGAGGCTACACGTGTAGACGTACGAGCCACACCAAATAATTTTGAGATACAACGTGTTCTTTATGAGATACAAGCAAATATTGTACGATGCGCTATTTCTTCTCATAAAGTGTTTCCAATACATACATATTTGTCTATACTCTGCAACACTGTATTTCCTTATAACATGGTATTCTTACATATTCTTTCAAGGGATAATTCTCCTGTGCATTCTCTTTTGAGGCTACACGATTAGACAAACACGCAACACCAAAGCTTTTCGAGTTACAACATGTTGTTTAGGAAAAAGAAGATGATTTCGCACGATGCGGGATTTCCTAAAAACCTGGTTTTCTGAAAAATTTTGACGAAAGAAAATTCTCCTGTGGGTTCTCTTTTGAGGCTACATATTTAGACGTACACGTCACACCAAATCTTTTCGAGTTACAACGTGTTGTTTAGGGCATACAAGCTAATTTTTTTATAATGCGTTCATTCTCGTAAAGTGTTTCCAATACGTACGTATTTGTCTTTACTCTGCAACACTGTATTTCCTTATAACGTGGTATTCTTACATATTCTTTCGAGAGAAAACTATTCTGTGCATTCCCTTTTGAGGCTAAACACTTAGACTTTCAGGCAACACCAAAGCTTTTTGAGTTACAACGTGTTGTTTATAAAAAACAAGATAATTTCGCACGATGCCTGATTTCCTTAAAACATGGTCTTCTGACAAATTTTGATGAACGAAAATTATTCTGTTGGTTCTCTTTTGAAGCTTCACGTTTAGACGTGCACGCCACACCTAATCCTTTCGAGTTGCCACGTGTTGTTTAGGAGATACAAGCTAATTTTGTAAGATGCTTTATTTCTTCTCCTAAACTGTTTCCAATACGTACGTATTTGTCTTTACTCTGCAACACTGTATTTCCTTATAATGTGCTATTCTTACACATTCTTTCGAGAGAAAACTATCCTGTGCCTTCCCTTTTGAGGCTACACACTTAGACATACAGGCAACACCAAAGCTTTTCAAGTTACAACGTGTTGTTTATAAAAAACATGATAATTTCGCACGATGCGGGATTTCCTTAAAACTTGGTGTTCTGACAAATTTTGACTAAAGAAAATTCTCCTGTGGGTTCTCTTATGAGGCTACACGTTTAGACGTGCACGCCACACCAAATCCTTTTGAATTACCATGTGTTGTTTAGGAGATAAAAGCTAATTTTCTAAGATGCGTTATTTCTTCTTGTAAAGAGTTTCCAATATGTACATATTTGTCTGTACTCTGCAACACTGTATTTCCTTATAACATTGTATTCTTACCTGTTCTTTCGAGAGAAAACTCTCCTGTGCATTCTCTTTAGAAGCTACACGCTTAGATATACACGCAACACCAAAGCTTTTCGAGTTACAACGTGTTGTTTAGGAAAAACAAGATAATTTTGCACGATGCGGGATATCATTAAAACGTGGTTTTCTGACAAATTTTGACTAAAGAAAGTTCTCCTGTGCATTGTCTTTTGAGGCTACAGGTTTAGACGTACACGCCACACCAAATCTTTTCGAGTTACAACTTGTTGTTTAGGGGATACAAGCAATTATTTTCGATGCGTTATTTCTTCTTGTAAAGTGTGTCGAATACGTAATTAATTGTCTTTACTCTGCAACACTGTATTTCCTTATAACGTGGTATTCTTACATATTCTTTCGAGGGAAAACTCTCCTGTGCGTTCTCTTTTGGGCTACACGCTTAGACATACACGCAACGCCAAAGCTTTTCTAGTTACAACATGTTGTTTAGGAAAAACAAGATAATTTCGCACGATGCGAGATTTCCATAAAACGTGGTTTTCTGAAAAATTTTGAGGAAAGAAAGTTCTCCTGTGGATTCTCTTTTGAGGCTACATGTTTAGACGTACACGTCACACCAAATCTTTTCGAGTTACAACGTGTTGTTTAGGAGATACAAGCTAATTTTTTACGATGCGTTATTTTTTCTCATAAAGTGTTTCCAATAAGTACTTATTTGTCTTTACTCTGCAAAATTGTATTTCCTTATAACGTGGTATTCTTGCATATTCTTTCGAGAGAAAACTCTCCTGTGCCTTCTCTTTTGAGGCTCCACACTTACACATACACGCAACACCAAAGCTTTTCGAGTTACAACATGTTGTTTAGGAAAAAGAAGATGATTTCGCATGATGCGGTATTTCCTTAAAACGTGGTTTTCTGAAAAATTTTGACAAAAGAAAATTCTCCTGTGGGTTCTCTTTTGAGGCTACACGTTTAGACGTACATGCCACACCAAATCTTGTTGAGTTACAACGTGTTGTTTAGGAGATACAAGCTAATTTTTTACGATGTGTTTATTCTTCTCGTAAAGTGTTTCCAACACATATGTATTTGTCTTTACTCTGCAACATTGTATATCCTTATAACGTGGTATTCTTACATATTCTTTCGATAGAAAACTATCCTGTGCGTTCCCTTTTGAGGCTACACACTTAGACATACAGGCAACATCAAAGCTTTTCGAGTTACAACGTGTTGTTTATGAAAAACAAGATAATTTCGCACGATGCGGGATTTCCTTAAAACGTGGTGTTCTGACAAATTTTGACGAAAGAAAATTCTCCTGTGGGTACTCTTTTGACGCTATACGTTTAGAGGTACACGCCACACCAAATCCTATCGAGTTACTACGTGTTGTTTAGGAGATACAAGCTAATTTTGTACGATGCTTTATTTCTTCTCGTAAAGTGTTTCCAAACTTACGTATTTGTCTTTACTCTGCAACACTGTATTTCCTTATAATGTTGAATTCTTACATGTTCTTGCGAGAGAAAACTTTCCTGTGCATTCTCTTTAGAGGCTACATGCTCACACATACACGCAACACCAAAGCTTTTCGAGTTACAACGTGTTGTTTAGGAAAAACAAGATAATTTTGCACGATGCAGATATCCTTAAAACGTGGTTTTCTGACAAATTTTGACGAAAGAAAGTTCTCCTGTGGGTTCTCTTTTGAGGCTACACGTTCAGACGTACACGCCACACCAAATCTTTTTGAGTTACCACGTGTTGTTTTGGAGATACAAGCTAATTTTGTACCATGCGTTATTTCTTCTCATAATGTGTTTCCAATAAGTACGTATGTCTTTACTCTGCAGCAATATGTTTCCTTATAACATGGTATTCTTACATATTCTTTCGAGAGAAAACTCTCCTGTGCATTCTCTTTTGAGGCTGCACGCTTAGACATACACGCAACACCAAAGCTTTTCTAGTTACAACGTGTTGTTTAGGAAAAACAAGATAATTTTGCACGATGCGGGATTTCCTTAAAACGTGGTTTTCTGACAAATTTTGACGAACGAAAATTCTCCTGTGGGTTCTCTTTTGAGGCTACACGTTGAGACGTACACGGCACACCAAATCTTTTCGAGTTACCACGTGTTGTTTCGGAGATACAAGCTAATTTTGTAAGATGCGTTACTTCTGCTCGTAAAGATTTCCAATACGTACTTATTTGTCTTTTCTCTACAACACTGTATTTCCTTATAACGTTGTATTCTTACATATTCTTTCGAGAGAAAACTCTCCTGTGCGTTCTCTTTAGAGGCTACACGCTTAGACATACACGCAACGCCAAAGCTTTTCGAGTTACAATGTGTCGTTTAGGAAAAACAAGATAATTTCGCACAATGCGAGATTTCCATAAAACGTGGTTGTCTGAAAAATTTTGACGATAGAAAGTTATCCTGTGGGTTCTCTTTTGAGGCTACACGTGTAGAGGTACGAGCCACACCAAATCTTTTCGAGTTAAAACGTGTTGTTTAGGAGATACAAGCTAATTTTGTACGATGTGTTATTTCTTCTCTTAAAGTGTTTCCAATATGTATGTAGTTGTCTTTACTCTGCAACACTTTATTTCCTTATAACGTGGTATTCTTACATATTCTTTCGAGAGAAACCTCTCCTGTGAGTTCTCTTTTGAGGCTACACGCTTAGAAATACACGCAACACCAAAGCTTTTCGAGTTACAATGTGTTGTTTAGGAAAAACAAGATAATTTCCCACGATGCGAGATTTCCTTAAAACGTGGTTTCTGACAAATTTTTATGAAAGAAAATTCTCCTGTGGGTTCTCGTTTGAGGCTACACTTTTAGACGTACACGTCACACCAAATCCTTTCGAGTTACAACCTGTTGTTTAGGAGATACAAGCTAATTTTATAAGATGCGTTATTTCTTCTCGTAAATTTTTTTCCAATATGTACTTATTTGTCTTTACTCTGCAAAATTGTATTTCCTTATAACGTGGTATTCTTACATATTCTTTGGAGAGAAAACTCTCCAGTGCCTTCTCTTTTGAGGCTCCACGCTTACACATACACGCAACACCATAGCTTTTCGAGTTACAACATGTTGTTTAGGAAAAAGAAGATGATTTCGCACGATGCGGGATTTCCTTAAAACGTGGTTTTCTGAAAAATTTTGAATAAAGAAAATTCTCCTGTGGGTTCTCTTTTGAGGCTACACGTTTAGACGTACACGCCACACCAAATCCTTTCAAGTTACCACGTGTTGTTTAGGAGATACAAGCTAATTTTGTACGATGCATTATTTCTTCTCGTAAAGTGTTTCCAATACGTACTTATTTGTCTTTAATCTGCAACACTGTATTTCCTTATAACATGGTAATCTTACATATTATTTCGAGGGAAAACTCTCCTGTGCGTTCTCTTTTGAGGGGACACGCTTAAGCAAACATGCATCGCCAAAGCTTTTCGAGTTACAATGTGTTGTTTAGGAAAAACAAGATAATTTAGCACGATGCGAGATTTCCATAAAACGTGGTTTTCTGAAAAATTTTGACGAAAGAAAGTTCTCCTGTGGGTTCTCTTTTGAGGCTACACGTGTAGAGGTACGAGCCACACCAAATCTTTTCGAATTACAACGTGTTGTTTAGGAGATATAAGCTAATTTTTTACTATGCGTTAATTCTTCTCGTAAAGTGTTTCCAATAAGTACATATTTGTCTTTACACTGCAACATTATATTTCCTTATAACGTGCTATTCTTACATATTCCTTCGAGAGAAAACTATCCTGTGCATTCCCTTTTGAGGCTACACACTTAGACATACAGGCAACACCAAAGCTTTTCGAGTTACAACGTGTTGTTTATGGAAAACAAGATAATTTTGCACGATGCGGGATTTCCTTAAAACGTGGTTTTCTGAAAAATTTTGACGAAAGAAAATTCTCCTGTGGCTTCTCTTTTGAGGCTACACGTTTAGACGTGCACGCCACACCAAATCCTTTCGAGTTACAACGTGTTGTTTAAGAGATACAAGCTAATTTTGTATGATGCGTTATTTCTTTTCGTAAAGTGGTTCCAATACGTATGTATTTGTCTTTACTCTGCAACACTGTATTTCCTTATAACGTTGTATTCTTACATGTTCTTTCGAGAGAAAACTCTCCTGTGCATTCTCTTTAGAGGCTACATGCTCAGACATACACGCAACACCAAAGCTTTTCGAGTTACAACGTGTTGTTTAGGAAAAACAAGATAATTTTGCACGATGCGGGATTTCCTTAAAACGTGGTTTTCTGACAAATTTTGACGAAAGAAAGTTCTCCTGTAGGTTCTCTTTTGAGGCTAGACGTGTAGACGTACGAGCCACACCAAATATTTTTCAGTTACAACGTGTTGTTTAGGAGACACAAGCAAATATTGTACGATGCGTTATTTCTTCTCGTAAAGTGTTTCCAATACGTACATATTTGTCTTTACTCTGCAACACTGTATTTCCTTATAACATGGTATTCTTACATATTCTTTCGAGGGAAAACTCTCCTGTGCATTCTCTTTTGAGGCTACATGATTAGACAAACACGCAACACCAAAGCTTTTCGAGTTACAACGTGTTGTTTAGGAAAAAGAAGATGATTTCGCACGATGCGGGATTTCCTAAAAACCTAGTTTTCTGAAAAATTTTGACGAAAGAAAATTCTCCTGTGGGTTCTCTTTTGAGGCTACATATTTAGACGTACACGTCACACCAAATCTTTTCGAGTTACAACGTGTTGTTTAGGAGATACAAGCTAATTTTTTATAATGCGTTAATTCTCGTAAAGTGTTTCCAATACGTACTTATTTGTCTTTACTCTGCAACACTGTATTTCCTTACAACGTGGCATTCTTACATATTCTTTCGAGAGAAAACTATCCTGTGCATTCCCTTTTGAGGCTAAACACTTAGACATACAGGCAACACCAAAGCTTTTTGAGTTACTACGTGTTGTTTATAAAAAACAAGATACTTTCGCACGATGCCGGATTTCTTTAAAACATGGTTTTCTGACAAATTTTGACGAAAGGAAATTATTCGGTTGGTTCTCTTTTGAGGCTTCACGTTTCGACGTGCATGTCACACCTAATCCTTTCGAGTTGCCACGTGTTGTTTAGGAAATACAGGCTAATTTTGTACGATGCTTTATTTCTTCTCGTAAAGTGTTTCCAATACGTACGTATTTGTCTTTACTCTGCAACACTGTATTTCCTTATAACGTGGTATTCTTACATATTCTTTCGAGAGAAAACTATCCTGTGCGTTCCCTTTTGAGGCTACACACTTAGACATACAGGCAACACCAAAGCTTTTCAAGTTACAACGTGTTGTTTATGAAAAACAAGATAATTTCGCACGATGCGGGATTTCCTCAAAACTTGGTGTTCTGACAAATTTTGACGAAAGAAAATTCTCCTGTGGGTTCCCTTTTGAGGCTACACGTTTAGACGTACATGCCACACCAAATCTTTTCGAGTTACAACATGTTGTTTAGGAGATACGAGCTCATTTTGTACGATGCTTTATTTCATCCCATAAAGTTTAAGGGTTTCCAATACGTACGTATTTGTCTTTACTCTGCAACACTGTATTTCCTTATAACATGGTATTCGTACATATTCTTTCGAGAGAAAACTCTCCTGTGCATTCTCTTTTGAGGCTACATGCTTAGACATACACGCAACACCAAAGCTTTTCGAGTTAAAACGTGTTGTTTAGGAAAAACAAGATAATTTCGCAGGATGCGGGATTTCCTTAAAACGTGGTTTTTTGACAAATTTTGACTTAAGAAAATTCTCCTGTGGGTTCTCTTTTGAGGCTATACGTTTAGACGTATACGACACACCAAATCCTTTTGAGTTACAACGTGTTGTTTAGGAGATACAAGCTAATGTTGTATGATGCATTATTTCTTCTCGTAAAGTGTTTCCAATGTGTACTCATTTGTCTTTATTCTGAAAAATTGTATTTCCTTATAACGTGGTATTCTTACATATTCTTTCGAGAGAAAACTCTCCTGTGTGTTCTCTTTTGAGGCTACACGCTGAGACATACACGCAACACAAAAGCTTTTCGAATTACAACGTGTTGTTTAAGAAAAACAAGATAATTTCGCACGATGCGGGATTTCCTGAAAACGTGGTTTTCTGAAAATTTTGACGAAAGTAATTCTCCTATCTGTTCTCTTTTGAGGCTACACATTTAGACGTACACGCCACACCAAATCCTTTCGAGTTACAACGTGTTGTTTAGGAGATACGAGCTCATTTTGTACGATGCTTTCTTTCATCTCGTAAAGTTTAAGGGTTTCCAATATGAACGTATTTGTCTTTACTCTGCAACACTGTATTTCCTTATTCTTACATATTCTTTTGAGAGAAAACTTTCCTGTGTGTTCTCTTTTGAGGCTACACGCTGAGACATACACGCAACACCAAAGCTTTTCAAGTTACAACGTGTTGTTTAGGAAAAACAAGATAATTTCGCATGATGCAGGATTTCCTTAATACGTGGTTTTCTGACAAATTTGACCAAAGAAAATTTTCCTGTGGGTTCTCTTTTTGAGGCTACACGTTTAGACGTACACGCCACACCAAATCTTTTCGAGTTACAACGTGTTTTTTAGGAGATACAGCTAATTTTGTATGATGCGTTATTTCTTCTCGTAAAGTGTTTCCAATACGTACGTATTTTTCTTTATTCTGCAACACTGTATTTCCTTACAACCTGGTACTCTTACATATTCTTTCGAGTGAAAACTCTCCTGTGCGGTCTCTTTTGAGGCTACACACTGAGACATACACGCAACACCAAAGCTTTTCGAGTTACAACGTGTTGTTTAGGAAAAACAAGATAATTTCGCAGGATGCGGGATTTCTTTAAAACGTGGTTTTCTGACAAATTTTGACGAAAGAAAATTCTCCAGTGGGTTCTCTTTTGAGGCTAAACTTTTACACGTACACGCCAAACCAAATATTTTCGAGTTTCCACTTGTTGTTTAGGAGATACAAGCTAATATTGTATGATGCTTAATTTCTTCTCGTAAAGTGTTTCCAATATGTACGTATTTGTCTTTACTCTGCAACACTGTATTTCCTTATAACGTTGAATTCTTACATGTTCTATCGAGAGAAAACTCTCCTGTGCATTCTCTTTTGAGGCTACACGCTTAGACAAACACGCAACACCAAAGCTTTTCGAGTTACCACGTGTTGTTTAGGAAAAACAAGATAATTTCGCAAGATGCGGTATTTCCTTAAAACGTGGTTTTCTGACAAATTTTTGACGAAAGAAAATTCTCCTTTTTGTTCTTCTTTGAGGCTACACCTTTAGATATACACGTCAAACCAAATCTTTTCGAGTTACCACGTGTTGTTTAGGAGATATAAGCTAATTTTTTTTGATGCGTTATTTCTTCTCGTAAAGTGTTCCCAATATATACTTATTTGTATTTACTCTGCAAAATTGTATTTCCTAATAACGTGGTATTCTTACATATTCTTTCAAGAGAAAACGCTCCTGTGCCTTCTCTTTTGAGGCTCCAGGCTTACACATACACGCAACACTAAAGCTTTTCGAGTCACAACATGTTGTTTAGGAAAAAGAAGATGATTTCGCACGATGCGGGATTTCCTTAAGACGTGGTTTTCTGAAAAATTTTGAGGAAAGAAAATTCTCCTGTGGGTTCTCTTTTGAGGCTACACATTTAGTCGTACACGCCACACCAAATGTTTTCGAGTTACAACGTGCTTTTTAGGAGATACAAGCTAATTTTGTACGATGCGTTAATTCTACTCGTAAGGTGTTTCCAATACGTAAGTATTTGTCTTTACTCTGAAACACTGTATTTCCTTATAACGTGGTATTTTTATATATTCTTTCGAGAGAAAACTATCCTGTGCGTTCCCTTTTGAGGCTACACGCGGAGACATACACGCAACACCAAAGCTTTTCAAGTTACAACATGTTGTTTATGAATAAAAAGATAATTTCGCACGATGCGGGATTTCCTTAAAACGTGGTTTTCTGACAAATTTTGACAAAAGAAAATTCTCCTGTGGGTTATCTTTTGAGGCTACACGTTTAGACGTACACGTCACATCAAATCTTTTCGAGTTACCACGTGTTGTTTAGGAGATACAAGCTTATTTTGTACGATGCGTTATTTTTTCTTGTAAAGTGTTTCCAATATGTACTTATTTGCCTTTACTCTGCAAAATTGTATTTCTTTATAACGTGGTATTCTTACATTTTCTTTCGAGAGAAAACTCTCCTGTGCCTTCTCTTTTGAGGCTCCACGCTTAGACATACGCGTAACACCAAAGCTTTTCGAGTTACAACATGTTGTTTAGGAAAAAGAAGATGATTTTGCACGATGCGTGATTTCCTTAACACGTGGTTTTCTGAAAAATTTTAACGAAAGAAAATTCTCCTGTGGGTTCTCTTTTAAGGCTACACGTTTAGACGTACATGCCACACCAAATCTTTTCGAGTTACAACATGTTGTTTAGGAGATACAAGCTAATTTTGTACTATGCGTTAATTCTTTACGTAAAGTGTTTCGAATACATACGTGTTTGTCTTTACTCTGCAACACTGTATTTCCTTATAACGTGGTATTCTTACATATTCTTTCGAGAGAAAACTCTCCTGTGCATTCTCTTTTGAGGCTACATGCTTAGACATACACGCAACTCCAGAGCTTTTCGAGTTACAACTTGTTGTTTAGAAAAAACAAGATAATTTCGCACGATGCTAGTTTTCCTTAAAACGTGGTTTCTGACAAATTTTGATGAAAGAAAATTCACCTGTGGGTTCTCTTTTGAGGCTACACCTTTAGACGTACACACCACACCAAATCTTTTTGAGTTACACCGTGCTGTTTAGAAGATACAAGCAAATTTTTTTTACGATGCGTTATTTCTTCTCGTAAAGTGTTTCCAATAAGTACGTATTTGTCTTTACTCTGCAACACTGTGTTTCCTTATAACGTGGTATTCTTACATATTCTTTCGAGAGAAAACTCTCCTGTGCGTTCTCTTTTGAGGCTACATGCTTAGACATACACGCAACACCAAAGCTTTTCGAGTTACAACGTGTTTTTTAGGAAGAACAAGGTAATTTCTCACGATGCGGGATTTCCTTAAAACGTGGTTTTCTGACAAATTTTGACGAAAGAAATTTGTCCTGTGGTTCTCTTTGAGGCTACACGTTTAGATGTACACGCCACACCAAATCTTTTCGAGTTACAACGTGTTGTTTAGGAGATACAAGGTAATTTTGTACGATGCTTTATTTCATCTCGTAAACTTTAAGGGTTTCCAATACGAAAGTAGTTGTCATTATTCTGCAACAGTGTACTTCCTTATAATGTGGTATTCTTACATATTCTTTCGGGAGAAAACTCTCCTGTGTGTTCTCTTTTGAGGCTACACGCTTAGACATACACGCAACACTAAAGCTTTTCGAGTTACAACGCGTTGTTTAGGAAAAACAAGATAATTTCGCACGATGCGGGATTTCCTTAATACGTGGTTTTCTGACAAATTTTGACCAAAGAAAATTCTCCTGTGTGTTCTCTTTTGAGGCTACACGTTTAGACGTACAGGTCACACCAAATCTTTTCGAGTTACAACGTGTTGTTTAGGAGATACAAGCTAATTTTTTACGATGCGTTTTTTCTTCTCATAAAGTGTTTCCAATAAGTACGTATTTGTCTTTTCTCTGCAACACTGTATTTCCTTATAAGGTGGTATTCTTACATATTCTTTTTAGAGAAAACTCTCCTGTGTGCTCTCTTTTGAGTCTACACGCTTAGACATACACGCAACTCCAAAGCTTTTCGAGTTACAACGCATTGTTTAGGAAAAACAAGATAATTTTGCACGATAAGGGATTTCCTTAAAACGTGGTTTTCTTACATATTTTGACGATAAAAAAGTCTCCTGTCGGTTCTCTTTTTAGGCTACACATTTAGACGTACACATCACACCAAATATTTTCGAGTTACAACGTGTTGTTTAGGAGATACAAGCTAATTTTGTATGATTTTTTATTTCTTCTCTTAAAGTTTTACAATATGTACGTACTTGTCTTTACTCTTCAACACTGTATTTCCTTATAACGTGGTATTCTTACATATTCTTTCGAGAGAAAACTCTCCTTGCATTCCTTTTAGAGGCTACACACTTAGACATACACGCAACACCAAAGCTTTTCGAGTTACAACGTGTTGTTTAGGAAAAACAAGATAATTTCACACGATGCGGGATTTCCTTAAAACGTGGTTTTCTGACAAATTTTGATCAAAGAAAACTCTCCTCTGGGTTCTCTTTTGAGGAGACACGTTTAGACGTACACGCCACACCAAATCTTTTCGAGTTACAACATGTTGTTTAGGACATACAAGCTAATTTTGCAAGATGCGTTATTTCTCTCATAAAGTGTTTCCAGTATGTACGTATTTGTCTTTACTCTGCCACACTGTATTTCCTTATAACGTGGTATTCTTCTATATTCTTTCGAGAGAAAACTCTCCTATGCGTTCTCTTTTGGGGCTACATGCTTAGACATACACCCAACACCAAAGCTTTTCGAGTTAAAACGTGTTGTTTAGGAAGAACAAGATAATTTCTCACGATGCGCGATTTCCTTAAAACGTGGTTTTCTGAAAATTTTTGACGAAAGAAAATTGTCCTGTGGGTTCTCTTTTGAGGCTACACGTTTAGACGTACATGGCACACCAAATCTTTTCGAGTTACAACGTGTTGTTTGGGAGATACAAGCTAATTTTGTACGATGCTTTAATTCATCTCGTAAAGTTTAAGGGTTTCCAATACATACGTGTTTGTCTTTACTCTGTAACACTGTATTTCCTTATAACGTGGTATTCTTTCATATTCTTTCGAGAGAAAACTCTCCTGTGCATTCTCTTTTGAGGCTACAAGCTTAGACATACACGCAACAGCAAAGCCTTTCGAGTTACAACATGTTGTTTAGGAAGAACAAGATAATTTCCCACGATGCGGGATTTCCTTAAAACGTGGTGTTCTGACAAATTTTGATGAAAGAAAATACTCCTGTGGGTTCTCTTTTGAGGCTACACCTTTAGACGTACACACCACACCAAATCTTTTTGAGTTACACCGTGCTGTTTAGGAGATACAAGCTAATTTTTTTTACGATGCGTTATTTCTTCTCATAAAGTTTAAGTGTTTCCAATACATACGTTTTTGTCTTTACACTGCAACTCTGTATTTCCTTATAACGTGGTATTCTTACATATTCTTTCGAGAGAAAACTCTCCTGTGCATTCTCTTTTGAGGCTACACGCTTAGACATACAGGCAACACCACAGCTTTTCGAGTTACAATGTGTTGTTTAGGAAAAACAAGATAATTTAGTACGATGCGGGATTTCCTTAAAACGTGGTTTTCTGACAAATTTTGACGAAAGAAAATACTCCCGAGGTTTCTCTTTTGAGGCTACACGTTTAGACGTACACGCCACACCAAATCTTTTCGAGTTACAACGTGTTGTTTAGGAGATACAAGCTAATTTTTTAAGATGCGTTATTTCTTCTCGTAAAGTTTAAGTGTTTCCAATACGTACGTATTTGCCTTTACTCTGCAACACTGTTTTCCTAATAACGTGGTATTCTTACATATTCTTTCGAGAGAAAACTCTCCTGTGCGTTCTCTTTTGAGGCTACACGCTTAGACATACATGCAACACCAAAACTTTTCGAGTTACAACGTGTTGTTTAGGAAGAACAAGATAATTTCTCACGATGCGGGATTTCCTTAAAACGAGGTTTGCTGACAAATTTTGACGAAAGAAAATTGTCCTGTGGGTTCTCTTTTGGGGCTACACGTTTAGACGTACAAGCCACACCAAATCTTTTCCAGTAAAAACGTGTTGTTTAGGAGATACAAGCTAATTTTGTACGATGCTTTAATACATCTCGTAAAGTTTAAGTGTTTCCAATATGTACGCTTTTGTCTTTACTCAGCAACACTGTACTTCCTTATAAAGTGGTATTCTTAACTATTCTTTCGAGAGAAAACTCTCCTGTGCGTTCTCTCTTGAGGCTACATGCTTAGACATACACGCAACACCAAAGCTTTTCGAGTTACAATGTGTTGTTTAGGAAAAACAAGATAATTTCGCACGATGCGGGGTTTCCTTAGTACGTGGTTTTCTGACAAATTTTGACCAAAGAAAATTCTCCTGTGCGTTCTCTTTTGAGGCTACACGTTTAGCCGTACACGCCACACCAAATCTTTTCGAGTTACAACCTGTTGTTTAGGAGATAGAAGCTAATTTTTTTACGATGCGTTATTTCTTCTCGTAAAGTGTTTCCAATAAGTACATATTTGTCTTTACTCTGCAACACTGTGTTTCCTTATAACGTGGTATTCTTACATATTCTTTCGAGAGAAAACTCTCCTGTGCGTTCTCTTTTGAGGCTACATGCTTAGACATACACGCAACACCAAAGCTTTTCGAGTTACAACATGTTTTTTAGGAAGAACAAGATAATTTCTCACGATGCGGGATTTCCTTAAGACGTGGTTTTCTGACAAATTTTGACGAAAGAAATTTGTCCTGTGGTTCTCTTTGAGGCTACACGTTTAGATTTACACGCCACACCAAATCTTTTCGAGTTACAACGTGTTGTTTAGGAGATACAAGGTAATTTTGTACGATGCTTTATTTCATCTCGTAAAGTTTAAGGGTTTCCAATACGAAAGTATTTGTCATTATTCTGCAACAGTGTACTTCCTTATAACGTGGTATTCTTACATATTCTTTCGAGAGAAAACTCTCCTGTGTGTTCTCTTTTGAGGCTACACGCTTAGACATACACCCAACACCAAAGCTTTTCGAGTTACAACGCGTTGTTTAGGAAAAACAAGATAATTTCACACGATGCGGGATTTCCTTAATACGTGGTTTTCTGACAAATTTTGACCAAAGAAAATTCTCCTGTGGGTTCTCTTTTGAGGCTACACGTTTAGACGTACACGCCACACCAAATCTTTTGGAGTTTCAACGTGTTGTTTAGGAGATACAAGCTAATTTTTTACGATATGTTATTTCTTCTCATAAAGTATTTCCAATAAGTACGTATTTGTCTTTAATCTGCAACATTGTATTTTCTTATAACGTGGTATTCTTACACATTCTTTCGAGAGAAAACTCTCCTCTGTGCTCTCTTTTGAGTCTACACGCTTAAACATACATGCAACACCTAAGCTTTTCGAGTTACAAGGTTTTGTTTAGGAAAAACAAGATAATTTCGCACGATGCGGGATTTCATAAACGTGGTTTTCTGAATATTTGACGAAAGAAAATTCTCCTATGGGTTCTCTCTTGAGGCTACACGTTTAGACGTACACGCCACACAAAGTCTTTTCGAGTTACAACGTGTTGTTTAGGAGATACGAGCTAATTTTGTACGATGCTTTATTTCATCTCGTAAAGTTTAAGGGTTTCCAATACGTACCTATTTGTCTTTACTCTGAAACACTGTATTTCCTTATAACGTGGTATTCTTACATATTCTTTTGAGAGAAAACTCTCCTGTGTGTTCTCTTTTGAGGCTACATGCTGAGACATACACGCAACACCAAAGCTTTTCGATTTAAAACGTGTTGTTTAGGAAAAACAAGATAATTTCGCACGATGCAGGATTTCCTTAATACGTGGTTTTCTGACAAATTTGACCAAAGAAAATTCTCCTGTGGGTTCTCTTTTGAGGCTACACGTTTAGACGTACATGCCACACCAAATCATTTAGAGTTACAACGTGTTGTTTACGAGATACAAGCTAATTTTGTACGATGCATTATTTCTTCTCGTAAAGTGTTTCCAATATGTACGTATTTGTCTTTACTCTGCAACACTGTATTTACTTATAACGTGGTATTCTTATATATTCTTTCGCGAAAGAACTATCCTTTGCCTTCTCTTTTGAGGCTACATGCTTAGACATACACGCAACACCAAATCTTTTCGAGATACAACGTGTTGTTTAAGAAAAACAAGATAATTTTGCACGATGAGGGATTTCCTTAAAACGTAGTTTTCTCACAAATTTTGACGATAGAAAATTCTCCTGTGGGTTCGCTTTTGAGGCTACACGTTTAGACGTACATGCCCCACCAAATCCTTTCGAGTTACAACCTGTTGTTTAGGAGATACAAGCTAATTTTGTATGGTGCGTTATTGCTTCTCGTAAAGTGTTTCCAATAAGTACGTATTTGTCTTTACTCTGCAACACTGTATTTCCTTATAACCTGGTATTCTTACATATTCTTTCTAATGAAAACTCTCCTGTGTGTTCTCTTTTGAGGCTACACACTGAGACAAACACGCAACACCAAACCTTTTCGAGTTACAACGTGTTGTTTAGGAAAAACAAGATAATTTCCCACAATGCAGGATTTCCTTAATACGTGGTTTTCTGACAAATTTGACCAAAGAAAATTCTCCTGTGTGTTCTCTTTTGAGGCTACACGTTTAGACGTACACACCACATCAAATCTTTTCGAGTTACAACGTGTTGTTTAGGAGATACAAGCTAATTTTGTATGATACATTATTTCTTCTCGTAAAGTGTTTCCAATATGTACGTATTTGTCTTTACTCTGCAACACTGTATTTCCTTATAACGTGGTATTCTTACATATTCTTTCGAGAAAAAACTCTCCTTTGCATTCTCTTTTGAGGCTACACGCTTAGACATACACGAAACACCAAAACTTTTCGAGTTACAACTTGTTGTTTAGGAAAAACAAGATAATTTTGCACGCTGAGGGATTTCCTTAAAACGTGGTTTTCGTACATATTTTGACGATAAAAAATTCTCCTGTCGGTTCTCTTTTGAGGCTACACGTTTAGACGTACACGTCACACCAAATATTTTCGAGTTACAACGTGTTGTTTATGAGATACAAGCTAATTTTGTACGAATTTTTATTTCTTCTCTTAAAGTGTTTACAATATGTACGTATTTGTCTTTATGCTGCAACACTGTATTTCCTTATAACGTGGTATTCTTACATATTCTTTCGAGAGAAAACTCTCCTTGCATTCCCTTTAGAGGCTACACACTTAGACATACACGCAACCCCAAAGCTTTTCGAGTTACAACGTGTTGTTTAGGAAAAACAAGATAATTTCGCACGATGCGGGATTTCCTTAAAACGTGGTTTTCTGACAAATTTTGACGAAAGAAAACTCTCCTGTGGGTTCTCTTTTGAGGATACACGTTTAGACGTACACGCCACACCAAATCTTTTCGAGTTACAACATGTTGTTTAGGACATACAAGCTAATTTTGCAAGATGCGTTATTTCTCTCATAAAGTGTTTCCAGTACGTACGTATTTGTCTTTACTCTGCCACACTGTATTTCCTTATAACGTGGTATTCTTACATATTCTTTCGAGAGAAAACTCTCCTATGCGTTCTCTTTTGGGGCTACACGCTTAGACATACACCCAACACCAAAGCTTTTCGAGTTAAAACGTGTTGTTTAGGAAGAACAAGATAATTTCTCACGATGCGGTATTTCCTTAAAACGTGGTTTTCTGAAAAATTTTGACGAAAGAAAATTGTCCTGTGGGTTCTCTTTTGAGGCTACACGTTTAGACGTACATGCCACACCAAATCTTTTCGAGTTACAACGTGTTGTTTAGGAGATACAATCTAATTTTGTACGATGCTTTATTTCATCTCGTAAAGTTTAAGGGTTTCCAATACATACGTGTTTGTCTTTACTCTGCAACACTGTATTTCCTTATAACGTGGTATTCTTTCATATTCTTTTGAGAGAAAACTCTCCTGTGCGTTCTCTTTTGAGGCTACAAGCTTAGACATACACGCAACAGCAAAGCTTTTCTAGTTACAACGTGTTGTTTAGGAAGAACAAGATAATTTCCCACGATGCAGGATTTCCTTAAAACGTGGTGTTCTGACAAATTTTGACGAAAGAAAATTCTCCTGTGGGTTCTCTTTTGAGGCTACACCTTTAGACGTACACACCACACCAAATCTTTTTGAGTTACACCGTGCTGTTTAGGAGATACAAGCTAATTTTTTTTACGATGCGTTATTTCTTGTCGTAAAGTTTAAGTGTTTCCAATACATACGTTTTTGTCTTTACTCTGCAACTCTCTATTTCCTAATAACGTGGTATTCTTACATATTCTTTCGAGAGAAAACTCCCCTGTGCGTTCTCTTTTGAGGCTACACGCTTAGATATACACGCAACACCAGAGCTTTTCGAGTTACAACGTGTTGTTTAGGAAAAACTAGATAATTTCGCACAATGCGAGATTTCCTTAAAACGTGGTTTCTGACAAATTTTGATGAAAGAAAATTCTCCTGTGGGATCTCATTTGAGGCTACACGTTTAGACGTACAGGCCACACCAAATCTTTTCGAGTAACAACGTGTTGTTTAGGAGATTCAAGCTAATTTTGTACGATGCGTTAATTCTTCTAGTAAAGTGTTTCCAATATGTACGTATTTGTCTTTACTCTGCAACACTGTATTTCCTTATAACGGGGTATTCTTACATATTCTTTCGAGAGAAAACTCTCCTGTGCATTCCCTTTTGAGGCTACACACTTAGACATACACGCAACACCAAAGCTTTTCGAGTTACAACTTGTTGTTTAGGAAAAACAAGATAATTTCGCAGGATGCGGGATTTCGTTAAAACGTGGTTTTCTGACAAATTTTGAAGAAAGAAAATTCTCCAGTGGGTTCTCTTTTGAGGCTACACTTTTAGACGTACACGCCAAACCAAATGTTTTCGAGTTTCCACTTTTTGTTTAGGACATACAAGCTAATATTGTATGATGCGTAATTTCTTCTTGTAAAGTGTTTCCAATAAGTACGTATTTGTCTTTACTCTGCAACACTGTATTTCCTTATAACGTTGTATTCTTACATGATCTTTCGAGAGAAAACTCTCCTGTGCATTCTCTTTTGAGGCTACACGCTGAGACATACACGCAACACCAAAGCTTTTCGAGTTACAAGGTGTTGTTTAGGAAAACAAGATAATTTCGCACGATGCGGGATTTCCTTAAAACGTGGTTTTCTGAAAATTTTTACGAAAGAAAATTCTCCTTTGTGTTCTCTTTTGAGGCTACACGTTTAGACGTACACGCCAAACCAAATCTTTTCGAGTTACCACGTGTTGTTTAGGAGATGCAAGCTAATTTTGTACGATGCGTTATGATGCGTTATTTCTTCTCCTAAAGTGTTTCCAATATGTACTTATTTGCCTTTACTCTGCAAAATTGTATTTCTTTATAACGTGGTATTCTTACATATTCTTTCGAGAGAAAACTCTCCTATAACTTCGCTTTTGAGGCTCCACGCTTAGACATACACGCAACACCAAAGCTTTTTGAGTTACAACATGTTGTTTAGGAAAAAGAAGATGATTTCGCACGATGCGGGATTTCCTTAAAACGTGGTTTTCTGAAAATTTTTAACGAAAGAAAATTGTCCTGTGGGTTCTCTTTTGAGGCAACACGTTTAGACGTACACGCCACACCGAATTTTTTCGAGTTACAACGTGTTGTTTAGGAGATACAAGTTAATTTTTTACGATGCGTTATTTCTTCTCGTAAAGTGTTTCCAATATGTACGTATCTGTCTTTACTCTGCAACACTCTATTTCCTTATAACGTGGTATTCTTACATATTCTTTCTAGAAAAAACTCTCCTTTACATCCTCTTTTGAGGCTACACGCTTAGACATACAAACAACACCAAAGTTTTTCGAGTTACAACATGTTGTTTAGGAAAAACAAGATAATTTTGCATGATGAGGGATTTCTTTATATCTTGGTTTTCTGACAAATTTTGAAGAAAGAAAATTCTCCTGTGGGGTCTCTTTTGAGGCTACACTTTTAGACGTACACGCCAAACCAAATCTTTTCGAGTTACCACTTGTTGTTTAGGAGATACAAGCTTATATTTTATGATGTGTCATTTCTTCTCGTAAAGTGTTTCCAATATGTACGTATTTGTCTTTACTCTCCAACACTGTATTTCCTTATAACGTTGTATTCTTACATGTTCTTTCGAGAGAAAACTCTCCTGTGCATTCTCTTTTGAGGCTACACACTGAGACATACATGCAACACCAATGCTTTTCGTGTTACAAGTTGTTGTTTAGGAAAAACAAGATAATTTTGCACGATGGGGGATTTCCTTAAAACGTGGTTTTCTGACAAATTATGAGGAAAGAAAATTCTCCTTTGTGTTCTCTTTTGCGGCTACACGTTTAGACGTACACGCCAAACCAAACCTTTTCGAGTTACCACGTGTTGTTTAGGAGATACAAGCTAATTTTGTCCGATGCGTTATTTCTTCTCCTAAAGTGTTTCCAATATGTACTTATTTGACTTTACTCGGCAAAATTGTATTTCTTTATAACGTATATTCTTACATATTCTTTCGAGAGAAAACTCTCCTGTGCCTTCGCTTTTGAGGCTCCACGCTTAGACATACACGCACCACCAAAGCTTTTTGAGTTACAACATGTTGTTTAGGAAAAAGAAGATGATTTCGCACGATGCTGGATTTCCTTAAAACGCGGTTTTCTGAAAAAAATTTAACG
Source organism: Apodemus sylvaticus (assembly GCF_947179515.1). Lineage (NCBI taxonomy): Eukaryota > Metazoa > Chordata > Mammalia > Rodentia > Muridae > Apodemus > Apodemus sylvaticus. Next base: position 270,210 of record NW_026263435.1, read on the forward strand.
AAAGAAAATTGTCCTGTGGGTTCTCTTTTGAGGCTACACGTTTAGACGTACACGCCACAACAAATCTTTTCGAGTTACAACGTGTTGTTTAGGAGAAACAAGTTAATTTTTTACGATGCGTTATTTCTTCTCGTAGAGAGTTTCCAATATGTACGTATTTGTCTTTACACTGCAACAATGTATTTCCTTATAACGTGGTATTCTTAAATATTCTTTCGAGAAAAAACTCTCCTTTACATTCTTTTTTGAGGCAACACGCTTAGACATACACGCAACACCAAAGCTTTTCGAGTTACAACTTGTTGTTTAGGAAAAACAAGATAATTTTGCACGATGAGGGATTTCCTTAAAACGTGGTTTTCTCACATATTTTGACGAAAGAAAATTCTCCTGTTGGTTCTCTTTTGAGGCTACACGTTTAGCCGTACACGCCACACCAAATCCTTTCGAGTTACAACCGGTTGTTTAGGAGATACGAGCTAATTTTGTATGATGCATTAGTTCTTCTCGTAAAGTGTTTCCAATACATACGTATTTGTCTTTACTCTGCAACACTGTATTTCCTTATAATGTGATATTCTTACATATTCTTTAGAGGGAAAACTCTCCTGTGTGTTCTCTTTTGAGGCTACATGCTTAGACATACACACAACACCAAAGATTTTCGAGTTACAACGTGTTGTTTAGGAAAAACTAGATAATTTCGCACAATGCGAGATTTCCTTAAAACGTGGTTTCTGACAAATTTTGATGAAAGAAAATTCTCCTGTGGGTTCTCTTTTGAGGCTACACGTTGAGACGTACACGTCACACCAAAACTTTTCGAGTTACAACGAGTTGTTTAGGAGACACAAGCTAATTTTGTATGATGCGATATTTCTTCTTTTAAAGTGTTTCCAATATGTACGTATTTGTCTTTACTCTGCAACACTGTATTTCCTTATAACGTGGTATTCTTACATATTCTTTCGAGAGAAAACTCTCCTGTGCATTCCCTTTTGTGGCTACACACTTAGTCATACACGCAACACCAAAGCTTTTCGAGTTACAACTTGTTGTTTAGGAAAAACAAGATAATTTCGCAGGATGCGGGATTTCGTTAAAACGTGATTTTCTGAAAAATTTTGAAGAAAGAAAATTCTCCTATGGGTTCTCTTTTCAGGCTACACGTTTAGACGTACACGCCACACCAAGTCCTTTCGAGTTACCACGTGTTGTTTAGGAGATACAAGCTAATTTTTTACAATGCGTTATTTCTTCTCGTAAAGTGTTTCCATCAAGTATGTATTTGTCTTTACTCTGCAACACTGTATTCCCTTATAATGTTGTATTCTTACATGTTCTTTCGAGAGAAAACTCTCCTGTGCGTACTCTTTAGAGGCTACACGCTTAAACATACACGCAACGCCAAAGATTTTCGAGTTACAATGTGTTGTTTAGGAAAAGCAAGATAATTTCGCACGATGCGAGATTTCCATAAAACGTGGTTTTCTGAAAAATTTTGACAAAAGAAAGTTTTCCTGTGGGTTCTCTTTTGAGGCTACACGTGTAGAAGTACGAGCCACAACAAATCTTTTCGAGTTCCAATTGTTGTTTAGGAGATACAAGATAATTTTGTACGATGTGTTATTTCCTCTCTTAAAGTGTTTCCAATACGTACGTATTTGTCTTTATTCTGCAACACTGTATTTTCTCATAACATGGTATTCTTACAAATTCTTTCGAGAGAAAACTCTCCTGTGCATTCTCTTTTGAGGCTACAAGCTTAGACATACACCCAACTCCAAAGCTTTTCGAGTTACAACATGTTGTTCAGGAAAAAGAAGATGATTTGGCACGATGCGGGATTTCCTTAAAACGTGGTTTTCTGAAAATTTTTGACGAAAGAAAATTCTCCTGTGGGTTCTCTTTTGAGGCTACACGTTTAGACGTACACGCCGCACCAAATCTTTTCGAGTTACAACGTTTTGTTTAGGAGATACAAGCTAATTTTCTACGATGCGTTACTTCTTCTCGTAAAGTGTTTCCAATATGTACATATTTGTCTGCTCTGCAACACTGTATTTCCTTATAACGTGGTATTCTTACATATTATTTCGAGAGAAAACTATCCTGTGCGTTCTCTTTTGAGGCTACACACTTAGACATACAGGCAACACCAAAGCTTTTCGAGTTACAACATGTTGTTTAGGAAAAACAAGATAATTTCGCACGATGCAGGATTTCCTTAAAACGTGGTTTTCTGACAAATTTTGACGAAAGAAAATTCTCCTGTCGGTTCACTTTTGGGGCTACACATTTAGACGTACACGCCACACCAAATCCTTTAGAGTTACCACGTGTTGTTTAGGAGATACAAGCTAATTTTGTATGATGCGTTATTTCTTCTCGTAAAGTGTTTCCAATACGTACGTATTTGTCTTTACTCTGCAACACTGTATTTCCTTTTAACGTTGTATTATTACATGTTCTTTTGAGAGAAAACTCTCCTGTGCATTGTCTTTAGAGGCAACATGCTCAGACATACACGCAACACCAAAGCTTTTCGAGTTACAACGTGTTGTTTAGGAAAAACAAGATAATTTTGCACGATGCGGGATTTCCTTAAAACGTGGTTCTTTGACAAATTTTGACGAAAAAAAGTTCTCCTGTTGGTTCTCTTTTGAGGCTACAAGTGTAGAAGTACGAGCCACACCAAATATTTTCGAGTTATAACGTGTTGTTTAGGAGATACAAGCAAATTTTGTACGATGCGTTATTTCTTCCCTAAATTGTTTCCAATATGTCGTTATTTATCTTTACTCTGCAACACTGTATTTTCTTATAACGTGGTATTCTTACATATTCCTTCGAGGGAAAACTCTCCTGTGCATGCTCTTTTGAGGCTACACGCTTAGACGAACACGCACGCCAAAGCTTTTCGAGTTACAACGTGTTGTTTAGGAAAAAGAAGATAATTTCGCACGATGCGAGATTTCCATAAAACGTGGTTTTAGACAATTTTTGACGGAAGAAAGTTCTCCTCTGGGTTCTCTTTTGAGGCTACACGTGTAGAGGTACGAGCCACACCAAATCTTTTCGAGTTACAATGTGTTGTTTAGGAGATACAAGCTAATTTTGTACAACGCGTTATTTCTTCTCTTAAAGTGTTTCCAATACGTACGTAGTTGTCTTTATTCTGCAACACTGTATTTCCTTATAACGTGGTATTCTTACATATTCTTTCGAGAGAAAACTCTCCTGTGCATTCTCTTTTGAGGCTACATGCTTAGACATACATGCAACACCAAAGCTTTTCGAGTTACAACGTGTTGTTTAGGAAAAACAAGATAATTTCGCACGATGCGCTATTTCCTTAAAAAGTGGTTTCAGACAAATTTTGATGAAAGAAAATTCTCCTGTGGGTTCTCATTTGAGGCTACACTTTTAGACGTACATGACACACCAAATCTTTTCGAGTTACAACGTGTTGTTTAGGAGATACAAGCTCATTTTTTACGATGCATTATTTCTTCTCGTAAAGTGTTTCCAATATGTACTTATTTGTCTTTACTCTGCAAAATTGTATTTCCTTTTAACGTGGTATTCTTACATATTCTTTCAAGAGAACACTCTCCTGTGCCTTCTCTTTTGAGTCTCCACGCTTACACATACACGCAACACCAACGCTTTTCGAGTTACAACATGTTGTTTAGGAAAAAGAAGATGATTTCGCACGATGCGGGATTTCCTTAAAACGTGGTTTTCTGAAAAATTTTGACGAAAGAAAATTCTCCTGTGGGTTCTCTTTTGAGGCTACATGTTTAGATGTACACGCCACACCAAATCATTTCGAGTTACAACGTGTTGTTTTGGAGATACAAGCTAATTTTGTACGATGCGTTAATTCTTCTCATAAAGTGTTTCCAATACATACGTATTTGTCTTTACTCTGCAACACTGTATTTCCTTATAACGTGGTATTCTTACATATTCTTTCGAGAGAAAAGTATCCTGTACGTTCCCTTTTGAGGCTGCACACTTAGACATACAGGCAACATCAATGCTTTTAGAGTTACAACGTGTTGTTTATGAAAAACAAGATTATTTCGCACGATGCGGGATTTCTTTAAAACGTGGTTTTATGACAAATTTTGACGAATGAAAATTCTCCTGTGGGTTCTCTTTTGAGGCTCCACGTTTAGACATACATGCCACACCAAATCCTTTCGAGTTACCACGTGTTGCTTAGGAGAAACAAGCTAATTTTCTACGATGCGTTATTTCTTCTCGTAAAGTGTTTCCAATAATTACGTATTTGTCTTTACTCTGCAACACTGTATTTCCTTATAACGTTGTATTCTTACATGTTATTTCGAGAGAAAACTCTCCTGTGCATTCTCTTTAGAGGCTACAGGCTTAGACATACACGAAACACCAAAGCTTTTTGAGTTACAACATGTTGTTTATGAAAAACAAGATAATTTTGCACGATGCGGGATTTCCTTAAAACGTGGTTTTCTGACAAATTTTGACGAAAGAAAGTTATCCTGTGGTTTCTCTTTTGAGGGTACACGTGTAGACGTACGAGCCACACCAAATCTTTTCGAGTTACAACGTGTTGTTTAGGAGATACAAGCAAATTTTGTAAGATGCGTTATTTCTTCTCCTAAGTGTTTCCAATATGTACTTATTTGCCTTTACTCTGCAACATTGTATTTCCATATAACGTGGTATTCTTACATATTCTTTCGAGGGAAAACGCTCCTGTGCGTGCTCTTTTGAGGCTACACGTGTAGACATACAGGCAACGCCAAAGCTTTTCGAGTTACAACGTGTTGTTTAGGAAAAACAAGATAATTTCGCACGATGCGAGATTTCCATAAAACGTGGTTTTCTGAAAAATTTTGATGAAAGAAAGTTCTCCTGTGGGTTCTCTTTTGAGGCTACACTTCTAGAGGTACGAGCCACACCAAATCTTTTCGAGTTACAAAGTGTTCTTTAGGAGATACAAGCTAATTTTGTACGATGCGTTATTTCTTCTCTTAAAGTGTTTCCAATACGTACGTAGTTGTCTTTACTCTGCAACACTGTATTTCCTTATAACGTGGTATTCCTACATATTCTTTCAAGAGAAAACTCTCCTGTGCGTTCTCTTTTGAGGCTACAAGCTTAGCCATACACGCAACACCAAAGCTTTTCGATTTACAACGTGTTGTTTAGGAAAAACAAGATAATTTCGCACGATGCGAGATTTCCTTTAAACGTGGTTTCTGACAAATTTTGATGAAGGAAAATTATCCTGTGGGTTCTCTTTTGAGGCTAAACGTTTAGACATACACGTCACACCAAATCTTTTCGAGTTACAACGTGTTGTTTAGGAGATACAAGCTAATTTTTTACGATCCATTCTTCCTTCTCATAAAGTGTTTCCAATATGTACTTATTTGTCTTTACTCTGCAAAATTGTATTTCCTTATAACGTGGTATTCTTACATATTCTTTCGAGAGAAAACTCTCCTGTGCCTTCTCTTTTGAGGCTCCATGCTTACACATACACGCAACACCAAAGCTTTTCAAGTTACAACATGTTGTTTAGGAAAAAGAAGATGATTTCGCACGATGGGGGATTTCCTTAACACGTGGTTTTCTGAAAAATTTTGACGAAAGAAAATTCTCCTGTGGGTTCTCTTTTGAGGCTACATGTTTAGACGTACACGCCACACCAAATCTGTTCGAGTTACAACGTATTGTTTAGGAGATACAAGTTAATTTTTTACAATGCGTTAATTCTTCTCATAAAGTGTTTCCAATACATACATATTTGTCTTTACCCTGCAACATTGTATTTCCTTATAACGTGGTATTCTTACATATTCTTTCAATAGAAAACTGTCCTGTGCGTTCTCCTTTGAGGCCACACGTTTAGACATACACGCAACACCAAAGCTTTTCGAATTACAACGTGTTGTTTAGGAAAAACAAGATAATTTCGCACAATGCGGGATTTCCTTAAAACGTGGTTTTCTGACAAATTTTTACGAAAGAAAATTCTCCTGTGGGTTCTCTTTTGAGGCTACACGTTTCAACTTACACGCCACACCAAATCCTTCGAGTTACAACGTGTTGTTTAGGAAATACAAGCTAATTTTTTATGATGTATTATTCCTTCTCGTAAAGTGTTTCCAATAAGTAAGTATCTGTCTTTACTCTGCAACACTGTATTTCCTTATAACGTGGTATTCTTACATATTCTTTCAAGAGAATACTCTCCTGTGCCTTCTCTTTTGAGGCTACACGCTTAGACATACACGCAACACCAAAGCTTTTCGAGTTACAACGTGTTGTTTAGGAAAAACAAGATAATTTCGCACGATGCGGGATTTCCTTAAAACGTGGTTTTCTGAAAAATTTTGACGAAAGAAAATTCTCCTGTGGGTTCTCTTTTGAGGCTACATGTTTAGATGTACACGCCACACCAAATCCTTTCGAGTTACAACGTTTTGTTTAGGAGATACAAGCTAATTTTGTAAGATGCGTTAATTCTTCTCATAAAGTGTTTCCAATACGTACGAATTTGTCTTTACTCTGCAACACTGTATTTCCTTATAACGTGGTATTCTTACATATTCTTTCGAGGGAAAACTCTCCTGTGCATTCTCTTTCGAGGCTACACGCTTAGACAAACACGCAACACCAAAGCTTTTCGAGTTACAACGTGTTGTTTAGGAAAAAACAAGATAATTTCGCATGATGCGAGATTTCCATAAATCGTGGTTTTCTGAAAATTTTTAACGAAAGAATTTCCTCCTGTGGGTTCTCTTTTGAGGCTACACTTGTAGAGGTATGAGCCACACCAAATCTTTTCGAGTTACAAAGCTTTGTTTAGGAGATACAAGCTAATTTTGTACGATGCGTTATTTCTTCTCTTAAAGTGTTTCCAATATGTACGTATTTGTCTTTACTCTGCAACACTTTATTTCCTTATAACGTGGTATTCCTACATTTTCTTTCGAGAGAAAACTCTCCTGTGCGTTCTCTTTTGAGGCTACACGCTTAGACATACACGCAACACCAAAGCTTTTCGATTTACAACGTGTTGTTTATGAAAAACAAGATAATTTCACACGATGCGAGATTTCCTTAAAACGTGGTTTCTGACAAATTTTGATGAAAGAAAATTCTTGGGCCTGGGAGCGGCGGCAGCAGCAGCAGTAGCAGCAGCAGTGGCTGGTCCAGAGGAAGGGCCATCAGCAGTAGAACCAAGCGGACAGTGTCCAGGCAGACCCGGTGCCCACGACCACTGGCCATCGCTGGCCAGCCAGGCTGCAAGCAGCGGCGGATTTACGGTGCCTTTCACCACACGGAAGCCACATCAGAACTCTGCCTCCCGCCAGTCAGTTACGAGGGCTCCATATTGGTTCTTGGTCGCCAGAGAAATCAGACTGAGGTACGCAAATATAACCCGAGAACAACATCGCGGGGGTCTAAGCCCGACGGGCGTTGGCCTGCACCCAGGCCCTGAGCTGATCGGGGGTCCACCGGGGTGCAAACCCGGCCAGGAGGTTTTTTTCCTCCAGGGCCGGCGCGCGCACCACCACCATTTTGCCTGGGGGAAGCCAGGGAGACCTAGCAGGCAAAACCAAACCGGCAAACAGGCATATCAGGGGTCTCAGACGGTCAGTCCCTGGACTGCCCCCAGGCCCTGGGCTGCTCGGTGGGCCATCTGTGTGCCGACCCGGCCAGGAGGTTGTTTATCCGGGCCAGTTTGCGCACCACCACCATTTTGCCTACGGGAAGCCAGAGAGACCTAGCAGGCAAAACCAAACCAGCTAACAGGCATAGCCCGAGGCGGACATAGCAGGGGTCTCAGACGGTCAGGCCCTGGACTGACCCCCAGGCCCTGGGCTGCTCGTTGGGCCATCTGTGTGCTGACCCAGCCAGGAGGTTGTTAGCCCAGCAGACTCTCCCAGCACTCTCAGGGAACTCGCACACGCCACCATCCTAGCCACCTGACACACCCAATTAACACCCACAGCTGAGGGGAACTTTGCACCGACATTGGCCTACCAGGCTTTTGCCTAGACTCAGGGCCTGAGCAGCTAGGATAGCCTTGTGTGCACCAACCCGGTTGGGAGTTCTGCTGCCCAGATCAGCCTGGGCGGCAGCACCACATCTCCAAGTCCTGCAAGTGGCTAGCTGGGTTTCCGGGCGGCCAGCTGGGAGAAGTCAGTGTGCTCCAGTGAATCCAGCGGGCCCCAGCAGGAGCCTTCGGGTGCCTGCTTTGGGATCTGAACAGCCTGGGCAGCAGCACCCTGTCTACAAGCAGTGCAGGAGGTAAGCTGTGCACCAGAGGCCAACGGGGAAGGGGCAGCTTGCACTGGTGAGTCCAGCACTGACAAGACAAACTAACACCAGTGAGAACTAGATGGCAAAAGGCAAACGCAGGAACGTCACTAACAGAAATCAAGGCAATATGGCAACATCTGAACCCAATTCTCCTCTACCAACATGTCCTGGATACCCCATCACACCAGTAAAACATGATTTGGATTTAAAATCACTGGTCATAATGCTGGTACAGGAACACATGAAGGACATACTTAAAGAAATTCAGGAGAAAATGGATCAAAAGTTAGAAGCCCTTGCAAGGGAAACACAAAAATCATTGAAAGAAATCCAGGAGAATACAAAAGCCAACAAGGAGGAAATGCAAAAAACACTTAAAGAAATACAGGAGAACTTTGGTCAACAGGCTGAGGTCATGAAAGACGAAACACAAAAATCTCTTAAAGAAATACAGGAGAACTTTGGTCAACAGGCTGAGCTCATGAAAGAGGAAACACAAAAATCTCTTAAAGAATTACAGGAAAACACAAACATGCAAGTGAAGGAGCTAAGCAAAACCATCCAGGATCTAAAATCAGAAGTAGAAACAACTAAGAAAACTCAAAGGGAGACAACTTTTGAGATAGAAAGCCTTGGGAAGAAATCAGGGGACAGAGATGCAAATATCAACAACAGAATACAAGAGATAGAAGAAAGAATCTCAGATGCTGAAGATTCCATAGAAACCATGGACTCAACAGTTAAAGAAAATGCAAAATGCAAAAAGCTTGTAACCCAAAATATCCAGGAAATCCAGGACACAATGAGAAGACCAAACCTAAGGATTATAGGCATAGATGAGAGTGAAGATTTACAACTTAAAGGGCCAGCAAATATCTTCAATAAAATTATGGAAGAAAACTTCCCTAACCTAAAGAGAGAGAGATGCCCATGAATATACAAGAAGCCTACAGAACTCCAAACAGACTGGACCAGAAGAGAAATACTTCCCGTCACATAATAATCAAAACACCAAATGTTCTAAACAAAGAAAGAATACTAAAGGCAGTAAGAGAAAAAGGCCAAGTAACATATAAAGGAAGACCTATCAGAATCACAGCAGACTTTTCACCGGAGACTATGAAGGCTAGAAGGTCCTGGGCAGATCTCATGCAGACTCTAAGGGAACACAAATGCCAACCAAAACTACTATATCCAGCAAAACTCTCAATCACCATAGATGCAGAAACTAAGATATTTCATGACAAAACCAAGTTTACCCAATATCTATCCACAAACCCGGCCCTAAAAAGGATAATAGGAAGACAACACCAATACAAGGAGGGAAACTTCACCCTGGAAAAAGCAAGATAGTAACCTTTCATCAAACCCAAAAGAAGTTAAGCATTCAAATTTAAAAAATAACGTCAAAAATGATAGGAAGTAACAATCACTATTCCTTAATATCTCTTAACATCAATGGACTTAATGCCCCAACAAAAAGACACAGACTAACTGAATGGATACGTAAACAGGGCCCTACATTTTGCTGCTTACAGGAAACACACCTCAGGGTCAAAGACAAACACTACCTTAGAGTAAAAGGCTGGAAGACAATTTTACAAGCAAATGGTCTCAGGAAACAAGCTGGAGTAGCCATTTTAATATCAGATAAAATTGACTTTCAACCCAAAGTCATCAAAAGAGACCCTGAGGGACACTTCTTGCTGGTCAAAGGAAAAATACAAAAAGAAGAACTGTCAATCCTGAACATCTATGCCCCAAATGCAAGGGCACCCTCTTTCGTAAAAGAAACTTTATTAAAACTAAAAGCACACATTGCACCTAACACAATAATTGTGGGTGACTTCAACACTGCACTTTCCTCAATGGACCGATCAGGAAAACAGAAACTAAACAGGGACACAATGAAACTAATTGAAGCTTTGGACCAATTAGATTTAACAGATATATATAGAACATTCTATCCTAAAACAAAAGAATATACCTTTTTCTCAGCACCTCATGGTACCTTCTCCAAAATCGACCATATAATTGGTCACAAGACAGACCTCAACAAATATAAGAAGATAGAACTAATACCATGCCTCCTATCTGATCACTATGGAGTAAAAGTGGTCTTCAATAGCAACAGAAACAACAGAAAACCCACATACACGTGGAAACTGAACAATACTCTACTCAATGATACCTTGGTCAAGGAAGAAATAAAGAAAGAAATTAAAGACTTTTTAGAACACAATAAAAATGAAAACACAACATACCCAAATCTATGGGACACAATGAAAGCAGTGCTAAGAGGAAAACTCATAGCCCTGAGTGCCTCCAAAAAGAAAATGGAGAGAGCATACATTACCAGCTTAATGACACACCTGAAAGTCCTAGAACAAAAAGAAGCTATTTCACCCAGGAGGAGTAGAAGGCAGGAAATCATCAAACTCAGGGCCGAAATCAATCAAGTAGAAACAAAGAGAACCATACAAAAAATCAACAAAACCAGGAGCTGGTTCTATGAGAAAATCAACAAGATAGATAAACCCTTAGCCAGACTGACCAAAGGGCACAGAGAAAGTATCCAAATTAACAAACTTAGAAATGAAAAGGGAGATATAACAACGGAAACTGAGGAAATCCAAAAAATCATCAGATCCTACTACAAGAGCCTGTACTCAACACAACTGGAGAATCTGGAGGAAATGGACAATTTCCTTGACAGATACCAAATACCAAAATTAAATCAGGACCAACTAGACCATCTAAACAGTCCCATAATGCCTAAAGAAATAGAAGGAGTCATAGAAAGTCTTCCAACCAAAAAAAGCACAGGACCAGATGGCTTCAGTGCAGAATTCTACCAGACCTTCAAAGAATAGTTAACACCAATACTCTTCAAACTATTCCACAAAATAGAAACAGAAGGAACACTACCCAATTCCTTCTACGAAGCCACAATTCCGCTGATACCAAAGCCACAAAAAGATCCAACAAAGAAAGAGAACTTCAGACCAATTTCCCTTATGAACATCGATGCAAAAATACTCAATAAAATTCTTGCTAACCGAATCCAAAACACATCAAAACGATCATCCACCATGATCAAGTAGGCTTTATCCCGGGAATGCAGGGTTGGTTCAATATACGGAAATCCATCAATACAATCCACTACATAAACAAACTCAAATAACAAAACCACATGGTCATTTCATTGGATGCTGAAAAAGCATTTGACAAAATTCAGCATCCCTTCATGCTTAAAGTCTTGGAGAGAACAGGAATTCAAGGCCCATACCTAAACATAGTAAAAGCAATATACAGCAAACCGGTAGCCAGCATCAAACTAAATGGAGAGAAACTTGAAGCAATCCCACTGAAATCAAGGACCAGACAAGGCTGCCCCCTTTCTCCTTATCTTTTCAATATTGTACTTGAGGTACTAGCTCGGGCAATTCGACAACATAAGGAGGTCAAAGGGATACAAATTGGAAAGGAAGAAGTCAAACTATCATTATTTACAGACGACATGATCGTCTACCTAAGTGACCCAAAGAACTCCACTAGAGAGCTCCTACAGCTGATAAACAACTTCAGCAAAGTGGCAGGTTATAAAATCAACTCAAGCAAATCAGTGGCCTTCCTATACTCAAAGGATAAGCAGGCTGAGAAAGAAATTAGGGAAATGACCCCCTTCACAATAGCCTCAAACAGTATAAAGTATCTTGGGGTGACCCTTACCAAACATGTGAAAGATCTGTATGACAAGAACTTCAAGACTCTGAAGAAGGAAATGGAAGAAGACCTCAAAAAATGGGAAAACCTCCCATGCTCATGGATCGGTAGAACCAATATAGTTAAAATGGCCATTCTGCCTAAAGCACTATACAGATTCAATGCAATACCCATCAAAATCCCAACTCAATTCTTCACAGAGTTAGAAAGAGCAATTATCAAATTCATCTGGAACAACAAAAATCCCAGGATACCTAAAACTATTCTCAGCAACAAAAGAAAATCTGGGGGAATCAGTATCCCTGACCTCAAGCAATACTACAGAGCAATAGTGTTAAAAACTGCATGGTGTTGGTACAGTGACAGACAGGAGGATCAATGGAACAGGATTGAAGATCTAGAAATGAACCCACACACCTATGGCCACTTGAACCTTGACAAAGAGGCTGAAAACATCCAATGGAAGAAAGATAGCCTTTTCAACAAATGGTGCTGGTTCAACTGGAGGTCAGCATGCAGAAGAATGCGAATTGATCCATCCTTGTCTCCTTGTACTAAGCTCAAATCCAAATGGATCAAGGACCTCCACATAAAGCCAGACACTCTGAAGCTAATAGAAAAGAAACTGGGGAAGACCCTTGAGGACATCGGTACAGGGAGAAAGTTTCTGAACAGAACACCAATAGCGTATGCTCTAACAGCAAGAATTGACAAATGGGACCTCATGAAATTACAAAGTTTCTGTAAGGCAAAGGACACCATCAAGAGGAAAAATCGGCAACCAACAAATTGGGAAAAGATCTTCACCAATCCTACATCATATAGAGGGCTAATATCCAATATATATAAAGAACTCAAGAAGTTAGACTCCAGAAAACCAAACAACCCTATTAAAAAATGGGGTACAGAGTTAAACAAAGAATTCTCACCTGAAGAACTTCGGATGGCGGAGAAGCATCTTAAAAAATGCTCAACTTCATTAGTCATCAGGGAAATGCAAATCAAAACAACCCTAAGATTTCATCTTACACCAGTCAGAATGGCTAAGATTAAAAATTCAGGAGACAGCAGCTGTTGGAGAGGGTGTGGAGAAAGAGGAACACTCCTCCACTGCTGGTGGGGTTGCAAATTGGTAAAACCACTCTGGAAATCAGTCTGGCGGTTCCTCCGAAAACTGGGCACCTCACTTCCAGAAGATCCTGCTATACCACTCCTGGGCATATACCCAGAAGACTCCCCTCCATGTAATAAGGATACATGTTCTACTATGTTCATAGCAGCCCTATTTATAATTGCCAGATGCTGGAAAGAACCCAGGTATCCCTCAACAGAAGAGTGGATGCAAAAAATGTGGTATATCTACACAATGGAGCACTATTCAGCCATTAGAAACAATGAATTCATGAAATTCTTAGGCAAATGGATGGAGCTAGAGAATATCATACTAAGTGAGGTAACCCAGACTCAAAAGGTGAATCATGGTATGCAGTCAGTAATAAGTGGATATTAACCTAGAAAACTGGAATACCCAAAACATAATCCACACATCAAATGAGGTACAAGAAGAAAGGAGGAGTGGCCCCTGGTTATGGAAAGACTCAGTGAAACAGTATTTAGCAAAACCAGAACGGGGAAGTGGGAAGGGGTGGATGGGAGGACAGGGGAAGAGAAGGGGGCTTTCGGGACTTTCGGGGAGTGGGGGGGCTAGAAAAGGGGAAATCATTTGAAATGTAAATAAATTATATCGAATAAAAAAGAAGTCAACACTAAAAAAAATAAGACAAAAAAAAAAAAGGAGTGGGAGTGGATGGGTTGGTGAGCAGGGAGAAGGGGTTATGGGATAGTGTGTTTTCAGAGGGGAAACCAGGAATGCAGATAATATTTAAAATGTAAATAAAGAAAATATTTAATTTAAAAAACGTAAAAAAAAAAAGAAAGAAAGAAAATTCTCCTGTGGGTTCTCTTTTGAGGCTACACGTTTAGACGTACACGTCACACCAAATCTTTTCGAGTTACAACATGTTGTTTAGGAGATACAAGCTAATTTTTTACGATGCCTTCTTTCTTCTCGTAAAGTGTTTCCAATCTGTACTTATTTGTCTTTAATCTGCAAAATTGTATTTCCTTATAACGTGGGATTCTTACATATTCTTTCGAGAGAAAACTCTCCTGTGCCTTCTCTTTTGAGGCTCCACGCTTACACATACACGCAACACCAAAGCTTTTCGAGTTACAACATGTTGTTTAGGAAAAAGAAGATGAATTCGCACGATGGGGGATTTCCTTAAAACGTGGTTTTCTGAAAAATTTGGACGAAAGAAAATTCTCCTGTGGGTTCTCTTTTGAGGCTACATGTTTAGAAGTACACCCCACGCCAAACCTTTTCGAGTTACAACGTGTTGTTTAGGAGATACAAGCTAATTTTGTACGATGCGTTAATTCTTCTCGTAAAGTGTTTCCAAAACGTACGTATTTGTCTTTACTCTGCAACACTGTATTTCCTTATAACATGGTATTCTTACATATTCTTTCGAGAGAAAACAATCCTTTGCATTCCCTTTTGAGGCTACACATTTAGACATACAGGCAACACCAATGCTTTTCGAATTACAACGTCTTGTTTATGAAAAACAAGATAATTTCGCACAATGCGGGATTTCCTTAAACCATTGTGTTCTGACAAATTTTGAGGAAAGAAAATTCTCCTGTGGGTTCTCTTTTGATGCTACACGTTTAGACGTGCACGCCACACCAAATCCTTTCCAGTTACCAAGTGTTTAGGAGATACAAGCTAATTTTGTACTATGTGTTATTTCTTCTCTTAAAGTGTTTCCAATAAGTATGCATTTGTCTTTACTCTGCAACACTCTATTTCCTTATAACATTGTATTCTTACATGTTCTTTCAAGAGAAAACTCTCCTGGGAGTTCTCTTTAGAGGCTACACGCTTAGACATACACGCAACACCAAAGCTTTTCGAGTTACAACGTGTTGTTTAGGAAAAACAAGATAATTTCGCACGATGCGGGATTTCCTTAAAACGTGGTTTTCTGACAAATTTTGACGAAAGAAAATTCTACTGTGTCTTCTCATTTGAGGCTACAGGTTTAGACGTACACGCCACACTGAATCTTTTCGAGTTACCACGTGTTGTTTAGGAGATACAAGCTAATTTTTTACGATGTGTTATTTCTTCTCGTAAAGTGTTTCCCATACATACGTATTTGTCTTTACTCTGCAACACTGTATTTCGTTATAACGTGGTATTCTTATATATTCTTTCGAGAGAAAACTCTCCTGTCCGTTCTCTTTTGAGGCCACACGTTTAGACATACACGCAACACCAAAGCTTTTCGAGTTATAACGTGTTGTTTAGGAAAAACAAGATAATTTCGCACAATGCGGGATTTCCTTAAAACGTGGTTTTCTGACAAATATTGACAAAAGAAAATTCTCCTGTGGGTTCTCTTTTGAGGCTACAAGTTTCAAATTACATGCCACACCAAATCCTTCGAGTTACAACGTGTTGTTTAGGAAATACAAGCTAATTTTGTACTATGTATTATTCCTTCTCGTAAAGTGTTTCCAATAAATAAGTATCTGTCTTTACTCTGCAACACTGTATTTCCTTATAACGTGGTATTCTTACATATTCTTTCGAGAGAATACACTACTGTGCCTTCTCTTTTGAGGCTACACGCTTAGACATACACGCAACACCAAAGCTTTTCGAGTTACAACGTGTTGTTTAGGAAAAACAAGATGATTTCGCACGATGCAGGACTTCCTTAAAACGTGGTTTTCTGAAAAAAATTTGACGAAAGAAAATTCTCTTGTGGGTTCTCTTTTGAGGCTACACGTTTAGATGTAAACATCACACCAAATCTTTTCGAGTTACAACGTGTTGTTTAGGAGATACAAGCTAATTTTGTACCATGCGTTATTTCTTCTCATTAAGTGTTTCCAATACATAAGTATTTCTCTCTTCTCTGCAACACCGTATCCTTATTACGTGGTATTCTTACATATTCTTTCGAGAGAAAACTCTCCTGTGGGTTCTCTTTTGAGGCTACATGCTTAGACATACATGTAACACCAAAGCTTTTCGAGTTACAACGTGTTGTTTAGGAAAAACAAGATAATTTCGCACAATGCGGGATTTCCTAAAAACGTGATTTCTGAAAAATTTTGACGAAAGAAAATTCTCCTGTGGGTTCTCTTTTGAGGCTACACATTTAGACGTACACGCCACACCAAATCTTTTCGAGTTACAACGTGTTGTTTAGGAGATACAAGCTAATTTTGAACGATGCGTTATTTCATCTCTAAAAGTGTTTCCAATAAGTACCTATTTGTCTTTAGTCTGCAACGCTGTATTTCCTTAGAACGTGGTATTCTTACATCTTATTTCGAGAGAAAACACTCCTGTACGTTCGCTTTTGAGGATACACGCTTAGACATACACGCAACACCAAAGCTTTTCAAGTTACAACGTGTTGTTTAGGAAAAACAAGATAATTTCACACGATGCGGGATTACCGTAAAACGTGGTTTTCTGACATATTTTGACGAAAGAAAATTCTCCTGTGGGTTCTCTTTTGAGGCTACACATTTAGACGTACATGCCACACCAACTCTTTTCGAGTTACAATGTGTTGTTTAGGAGATACAAGCTAATTTTGTACGATGCGTTATTTCTTCTCATAAAGTGTTTCCAATATGTACGTATTTGTCTTTATTCTGCAACACTGTATTTCCTTATAACGTGGTATTCTTAAATATTCTTTCGAGAGAAAACTCTCCTGTGCGTTCTCTTTTGAGGCTACACGCTTAGACATACACGCCACACCAAATCTTTTCGAGTTACAACGTGTTGTTTAGGAGATACAAACTAATTTTGAACGATGTTTTATTTCTTCTCGTAAAGTGTTTCCAATACATACGTATTTGTCTTTATTCCGCAATACTGTATTTCCTTATAACGTGGTATTCTTACATATTCTTTCGAGAGATAACTCTCCTCTGCGTTCTCTTTTGAGACTACACGCTTAGACATACACGTAACACCAAAGCTTTTCGAGTTACAACGTGTTGTTTAGGAAAATCAAGATAATTTCGCACAATGCGGGATTTCCTAAAAACGTGATTTCTGAAACATTTTGAAGAAAGAAAATTCTCCTCTGGGTTCTCTTTTGAGACTACACGTTTAGTCGTACACGCCACACCAAATCGTTTCGAGTTACAACGTGTTGTTAAGGAGATACAAGCTAATTTTGAACGATGCATTATTTCATCTCTAAAAGTGTTTCCAATACGTACGTATTTGTCTTTAGTCTACAACACTGTATTTCCTAGAACGTGGTATTCTTACATCTTCTTTCGAGAGAAAACTCTCCTGTGCATTCGCTTTTGAGGCTACATGCTTAGACATACACGCAACACCAAATCTTTTCAAGTTACAACGTGTTGTTTAAGAAAAACAAGATAATTTCACACGATGCGGGATTTCCTTAAAACGTGGTTTTCTGACATATTTTGACGAACAAAAATTCTCCTGTGGGTTCTCTTTTGAGGCTACACATTTAGACGTACATGCCACACCAAATCTTTTCGAGTTACAACGTGTTGTTTAGGAGATACAAGCTAATTTTGTATGATGCGTTATTTCTTCTCGTAAAGTGTTTACAATGTGTACATATTTGTCTTTATTCTGCAACACTGTATTTCCTTATAACGTGGTATTCTTACATGTTCTCTCGAGAGAAAACTCTCCTGTGGGTTCTCTTTTGAGGCTACACGTTTAGATGTACACGCCACACCAAATCTTTTTGAGTTACAACGTGTTGTTTAGGAGATACAAGCTAATTTTGAACGATGCATTATTTCTTCGTGTAGCCTCAAAAGAGAACCCACAGGAGAATTTTCTTTCATGAAAATTTGTCAGAAACCACGTTTTAAGGAAATCTCGCATCCTGCGAAATTATCTTGTTTTTCACAAACAAAATGTTGTAACACGAAAAGCTTTGGTGTGGCGTGTATGTCTACGCGTGTAGCCTCAAAAGAGAATGCAGAGGAGAGTTTTCTCTCGAAAGAATATGTAAGAATACCACGTTATAAGTAAATACAGTGTTGCAGAGTAAAGATAAATAGGTACAGATTGTAAATACTTTATGAGAAGAATTAATGCATGTTACAAAATTAGCTTGTATCTCCTAAACAACACCTTGTAACTCGAAAGGATTTGGTGTGGCGTGTAGGTCTAAATGCTTAGCCTCATAAGAGAACCCACAGGAGAATTTTCTTTCCTTAGAACTTGTCAGAAAACCACGTCTTAAGGAAATCCCGCATCGTACGAATAAAAAAAATAACAATAAAAAAAATTCTAAAGAAAAGCAAATAAATTGTATCAAGCCTAAAAAAAGAAGAAAAAGAAAAAAAAAGAAAAAAAAGAAAGAATATGTAAGAATACCACGTTATAAGGAAATAAAGTGTTGCAGATTAAAGATAAATAGGTACGTATTGTAAATACTTTATGAGAAGAAATAACGCATGGTACAAAATTAGCTTGTATCTCCTAAACAACACCTTGTAACTCGAAAGAATTTGGTGCGGCGTGTACGTGTAATCGTGTAGCCTCATAAGAGAACCCACAGGAGAACTTTCTTACGTCAAAATTTTTTCAGAAAACCACGTTTTATGGAAATCTCGCATCCTGAGAAATTATCTTGTTTTTCCTAAACAGCACGTTGTAACTCGAAAAGATTTGGTGTGGCTCGTACGTCTAAACGTGTAGCCTCCAAAGTGAACCCACAGGAGAATTTTCTTTCATCAAAATTTGTCAGAAACCACGTTTTAAGGAAATCTCACATCGTGTGAAATTATCTTGTTTTTCCTAAACAACACGTTGTAACTCGAAAAGCTTTGGTGTTGCGTGTTTGTCTAAGCGTGTAGCCTCAAAAGAGAATGCACAGGAGAGTTTTCTCTCAAAAGAATATGTAAGAATACCACGTTATAAGGAAATACATTGTTGCAGAGTAAAGACAAATAAGTACGTATTGGAAACACTTTACGAGAAGAAATAATGCATCGTACAAAATTTTTCCTAAACTACATGTTGTAACTTGAATAGCTTTGGTGTTGCCTGTATGTCTAAGTGTGTAGCCACAAAAGGGAACGCACAGGACAGTTTTCTATCGAAAGAATATGTAAGAATACCACGTTATAAGGAAATACAATGTTGCAGAGTAAAGACAAATACGTACGTATTGGAAACACTTTATGAGAAGAATTAACACATTGTAAAATACTAGCTTGTATCTCCTAAACAACACGTTGTAACTCGAACAGATTTGGTGTGGCGTGTACGTCTAAACATGTAGCCTCAAAAGAGAACCCACAGGAGAACTTTCTATTGTCAAATATTTCAGAAAACCACGTTTATGGAAATCTCGCATCGTGCGAAATTATCTAGTTTTTCCTAAACAACACGTTGTAACTCGAAAAGCTTTGGTGTTGCTTGTATGTCTAAACATGTAGCCTCAAAAGAGAACGCTCAGGAGAGTTTTCCCTCGAAAGAATATGTAAGAATACCACGTTATAAGGAAATACAGTGTTGCAGAGAAAGACAAATACGTACGTATTGGAAACAATTTATGAGAAGAAATAACACATCGTACAAAATTAGCCTGTATCTCCTAAACAACACGTGGTAACTCGAAAGGATTTGGTGTGGCGTGCACGTCTAAACGTGTAGCATCATAAGAGAAGCCACAGGAGAATTTTCTTTCTTCAAAATTTGTCAGAACACAACGGTTTAAGGAAATCCGAGAACGCACAGGAGAGTTTTCTCTCGAAATAATATGTAAGAATACCACATTATAAGGAAATACAGTGTTGCAGAGTAGAGGCAAATACATACTTATTGGAAAAACTTAAACTTTACGAGAAGAAATAATGCATCGTAAAAAAATTAGCTTGTATCTCCTAAACAACACGTTGTAACTTAAAAAGATTTGGTGTGGCCTGTACGTCTAAACGTGTAGTCTCAAATGAGAACCCATAGGAGAATTTTCTTTGGTCAAAATTTGTCAGAAAATCACGTATTAAGGAAATCCCTCTTCGTGCGAAATTATCTTGTTTTTCCTAAACAACACGTTGTAACGCGAAAATCTTTGGTATTGCGTGTATGTCTAAGCGTGTAGCCTCAAAAGAGGACGCACAGGAGAGTTTTCTCTCGAAAGAATATGTAAGAATACCACGTTATAACGAAATACAGTGTTGCAGACTAAAGGCAAATACGTACCTATTGGAAACACCTTACAAGAAGAAATAAAGCATCGTAAAAAATTAGCTTGTATCTCCTAAACAACAGTTTGTAACTCGAAAAGATTTGGTGTGGCGTGCACGTCTAAACGTGTAGCCTCAAAAGATAACCCACAGGAGAATTTTTTTTTCGTTAATATTTCTGAGAAAACCATGTTTTAAGGAAATCACTCATCGTGCGAAATTATCTTGTTTTTCCTAAACAACACGTTGTAACTCGAAAAGCTTTGATGTTGCGTTTCCAATACATATGGATTTTCCTTTACTCTGCAACACTGTATTTCCTTACAACGTGGTATTCTTACATATTCTTTCGAGAGAAAACTCTCCTGTGCGTTCTCTTTTGGGGCTACACGCTTAGACATACACGCAACACCAAAGCTTTTCGAGTTAAAAAGTTTTGTTTAGGAAAAACAAGATAATTTCGCATGATGCGGTATTTCCTTCATACGTGGTTTTCTGACAAATTTTGACCAAAGAAAATTCTCCTATGGTTTCTCTTTTGAGGCTACACGATTAGACGTACACGCCACACCAAATCTTTTTAAGTTACAACGTGTTGTTTAGGAGATACAAGCTAATTTTGTAAGGTGCGTTATTTCTTCTCGTAAAGTTTTTCAATACGTAAATATTTGTCTTTACTCTGCAACACTGTATTTCCTAATAACGTGGTATTCTTATATATTCTTTCGAGAAAAAAACTCTCCTTTGCATTCTCTTTTGAGGCTACACGCTTAGACATGCACGCAACACCAAAGGTTTTCGCGTTACAACGTGTTGCTTAGGAAAAACAAGATAATTTCGCACGATGCAGGATTTCCTTAAAACGTGGTTTTCTGACAAATTTTGATGAACGAAAATTCTCCTGTGGGTTCTCGTTTGAGGCTACACGTTTAGACGTACACACCACACCAAATCTTTTCGAGTTATAACGTGATGTTTAGGAGATACATACTAATTTTGTACGATGCCTTATTTCTTCTCGTAAAGTTTAAGTGTTTCCAATAAGTACGTATTTGTCTTTACTCTGCAACACTGTATTTCCTTATAACGTGGTATTCTTACATATTCTTTCGAGAGAAAACTCTCCTGTGCGTGCTCTTTGAGGCTACATGCTTTGACATACACGCAACACCAAAGCTTTTCGAGTTACAATGTGTTGTTTAGGAAAAAGAAGATAATTTAGCACGATGCGGGATTTCCTTAAAACGTGGTTTTCTGACAAATTTTGACGAAAGAAAATACTCCTGTGGGTTCTCTTTTGAGGCTACACATTTAGACGTACACACCACATCAAATCTTTTCGAGTTACAATGTGTTGTTTAGGAGATACAAGCTAATTTTTTTACGAAGCGTTATTTCCTCTCATAAAGTTTAAGTGTTTCCATTACGTACATATTTGCCTTTACTCTGCAACACTGTATTTCCTTATAACGTGGTATTCTTGCATATTCTTTCGAGAGAAAACTCTCCTGTGCATTCTCCTTTGAGGCTACGTGCTTAGATATACACGCAACACCAAAGCTTTTCGAGTTACAACGTGTTATTTAGGAAAAACAACATAATTTCGCACGATGCGGGATTTCCTTAAAACGTGGTTTTCTGACAAATTTTGAAGAAATAAAACTCTCCTGTGGGTACTCTTTTGAGGCTACACGTTTAGACGTACATGCCACACCAAATCTTTTCGAGTTACAACGTGTTGTTTAGGACATACAAGCTAATTTTGCAAGATGCGTTATTTCTCTCATAAAGTGTTTCCAATACGTATGTATTAGTCTTTATTCTGCAACACTGTATTTCCTAATAACGTGGTATTCTTATATATTCTTTCAAGAAAAAAACTCTCCTTTGCATTCTCTTTTGAGGCTACACGCTTAGACATACACGCAACACCAAAGGTTTTCGCGTTACAACGTGTTGCTTAGGAAAAACAAGATAATTTCGCACGATGCAGGATTTCCTTAAAACGTGGTTTTCTGACAAATTTTGATGAACGAAAATTCTCCTGTGGGTTCTCGTTTGAGGCTACACATTTAGACGTACACACCACACCAAATCTTTTCGAGTTATAACGTGATGTTTAGGAGATACATACTAATTTTGTACGATGCCTTATTTCTTCTCGTAAAGTTTAAGTGTTTCCAATAAGTACGTATTTGTCTTTACTCTGCAACACTGTATTTCCTTATAATGTGGTATTCTTACATATTCTTTCGAGAGAAAACTCTCCTGTGCGTTCTCTTTTGAGGCTACATGCTTTGACATACACGCAACACCAAAGCTTTTCGAGTTACAATGTGTTGTTTAGGAAAAACAAGATAATTTAGCACGATGCGGGATTTCCTTAAAACGTGGTTTTCTGACAAATTTTGACGAAAGAAAATACTCCTGTGGGTTCTCTTTTGAGGCTACACATTTAGACGTACACACCACATCAAATCTTTTCGAGTTACAACGTGTTGTTTAGGAGATACAAGCTAATTTTTTTACGAAGCGTTATTTCTTCTCATAAAGTTTAAGTGTTTCCATTACGTACATATTTGCCTTTACTGCAACACTGTATTTCCTTATAACGTGGTATTCTTGCATATTCTTTCGAGAGAAAACTCTCCTGTGCATTCTCCTTTGAGGCTACGTGCTTAGATATACACGCAACACCAAAGCTTTTCGAGTTACAACGTGTTATTTAGGAAAAACAACATAATTTCGCACGATGCAGGATTTCCTTAAAACGTGTTTTTCTGACAAATTTTGAAGAAATAAAACTCTCCTGTGGGTACTCTTTTGAGGCTACACGTTTAGACGTACATGCCACACCAAATCTTTTCGAGTTACAACGTGTTGTTTAGGACATACAAGCTAATTTTGCAAGATGCGTTATTTCTCTCATAAAGTGTTTCCAATACATATGTATTAGTCTTTACTCTGCAACACTGTATTTCCTTATAATGTGGTATCCTTACATATTCTTTCGAGAGAAAACTCTCCTTTGCATTCTCTTTTGAGGCTACACGCTTAGACATACACGCAACACCAAAGCTTTTCGAGTTACAACGTGTTGTTTAGGAAAAACAAGATAATTTAGCACGATGCGGGATTTCCTTAAAACGTGGTTTTCTGACAAATTTTGACGAAAGAAAATTTTCCTGTGGGTTCTCCTTTGAGGCTAAACGTTTAGACATACACGCCACACCAAATCTTTTTGAGTTATATCGTGTTGTTTAGGAGATACAAGCTAATTTTTTACCATGCATTATTTCTTCTCGTAAAGTGTTTCCCTTACTTACGTATTTGTCTTTACTCTGCAGCACTGTATTTCCTTATAACGTGGTATTCTTACATATTCTTTCAAGAGAAACCTCTCCTGTGCATTCTCTTTTGAGGCTACATGCTTAGACATACATGCAACACCAAAGCTTTTCGAGTTACAATGTGTTCTTTATGTAAAACAAGATAATTTCGCACGATGCAGGATGTCCTTAAAACGTGGTTTTCTGAAAAATTTTGACGAAAGAAAATTCTACTGGGGGTTCTCTTTTGAGGCTACGCGTTTAGACATACATGGAACACCAAATGTTTTCATGTTACAACGTGTTGTTTAGGACATACAAACTATTTTTGTATGATGCGTTATTTCTCTCATAAAGTGTTTCCAATACATATGTATTTGTCTTTACTTTGCAACCCTGTATTTCTGTATAACGTGATATTCTTACATATTCTTTCGAGAGAAAACTCTCCTGTGCATTCTCCTTTGAGGCTATACGCTTAGATATACACGCAACACCTAAGCTTTTTGAGTTAAAACGTGTTGTTTAGGAAGAACAAGATAATTTCTCACGATGCGGGATTTTCTTAAAACGTGTTTTTTTGACAAATTTTGACGAAAGAAAATTGTCCTGTGGGTTCTCTTTTGAGGCTACTCGTTTAGACGTACAGGCCACACTAAATCCTCTCGAGTAACAAGGTGTTGTTTATGAGTCACAAGCTAATTTTGTACGATGCTTTATTTCAACTCGTAAAGTTTAAGGGTTTCCAATATGTACGTTTTTGTCTTTACTCAGCAACACTGTACTTCCTTTAAAGTGGTATTCTTACGTATTCTTTCGAGAGAAAACTCTCCTGTGTGTTCTCTTTTGAGGCTACACGCTTAGACATACACGCAACACCAAAGCTTTTCAAGTTAAAACGTGTTGTTTAGGAAAAACAAGATAATTTCGCACGATACGATATTTCCTTAAAAGGTGGTTTCTGACAAATTTTGATGAAAGAAAATTCTCCTGTTGGTTCCCTTTTGAGGCTACACGTTTAGAAGTACATGCCACACCAAATCTTTTCGAGTTACAACATGTTGTTTAGGAGATACGAGCTCATTTTGTACGATGCTTTATTTCATCCCATAAAGTTTAAGGGTTTCCAATATGTACGTATTTGTCTTTACTCTGCAACACTGTATTTCCTTATAACGTGGTATTCTTACATATTCTTTTGAGAGAAAACTCTCCTGTGTGTTCTCTTTTGAGGCTACACGCTGAGACATACACGCAACACCAAAGCTTTTCGAGTTACAACGTGTTGTTTAGGAAAAACAAGATAATTTCGCACCATGCAGGATTTCCTTAATACGTGGTTTTCTGACAAATTTGACCAAAGAAAATTCTCCTGTGGGTTCTCTTTTTTAGGCTACACGTTTAGACGTACACGCCACACCAAATCTTTTCGAGTTACAACGTGTTTTTTAGGAGATACAAGCTACTTTTGTATGATGCGTTATTTCTTCTCATAAAGTGTTTCCAATACGTACGTATTTGTCTTTATTCTGCAACACTGTACTTCCTTATAACGTGGTATTCTTACATATTCTTTCGAGAGAAACCTCTCCTGTGTGTTCTCTTTGAGGCTACATGCTTAGACATACACGCAACACGAAAGATTTTCGAGTTACCACGTGTTGTTTAGGAAAAACAAGATAATTTCCCACGATGCAGGATTACCTTATAACGTGGTTTCTGACAAATTTTGACGAAAGGAAATTCTCCTATGGGTTCTCTTTTGAGGCTACAGGTTTAGACGTACATGCCACACCAAATCTTTTCGAGTTAAAACGTGTTGTTTAGGAGATACGAGCTAATTTTGTAAGATGCTTTATTTCATCTTGTAAAGTTTAAGGATTTCCAATACGTACCTATTTGTCTTTACTCTGCTACACTGTATTTCCTTATCACGTGGTATTCTTACATATTCTTTCGAGAGAAAACTCTCCTGTGTGTTCTCTTTTGAGGCTACACGCTGAGACATACACGCAACACAAAAACTTTTCGAGTTACAACGTGTTGTTTAAGAAAAACACGATAATTTCGCACGATGCGGGATTTCCTTAAAACGTGGTTTTCTGAAAATTTTGACGAAAGAAAATTCTCCTATGGGTTCTCTTTTGAGGCTACACGTTTAGACGTACACGCCACACCAAATCTTTTCGAGTTACAACGTGTTGTTTAGGAGATACGAGCTCATTTTGTCCGATGCTTTATTTCATCTCGTAACCTTTAAGGGTTTCCAATATGTACGTATTTGTCTTTACTCTGCAACACTGTATTTCCTTATAACGTGGTATTCTTACATATTCTGTTGAGAGAAAACTCTCCTGTGTGTTCTCTTTTGAGGCTACACGCGGAGACATACACAAAACACCAAAGCTTTTCGAGTTACAACGTGTTGTTTAGGAAAAACAAGATAATTTCGCACGATGCGGGATTTCCTTAATACGTGGTTTTCTGACAAATTTGACCAAAGAATATTCTCCTGTGGGTTCTCTATTTGAGGCTACACGTTTAGACGTACACGCCACACCAAATCTTTTCGAGTTACAACGTGTTGTTTAGGAGATACAAGCTAATTTTGTATGATGCGTTATTTCTTCTCGTAAAGTGTTTCCAATAGGTACGTCTTTGTCTTTACTTTGCAACACTGTATTTCCTTATAACCTGGTATTCTTACATATTCTTTCGAGTGAAAACTCTCCTGTGTGTTCTCTTTTGAGGCAACACACTGAGACATACACGAAACACCAAAGCTTTTCGAGTTATAACGTGTTGTTTAGGAAAAACAAGTTAATTTCGCAGGATGCGGGATTTCTTTAAAACGTGGTTTCCTGACAAATTTTGACGAAAGAAAATTCTCCAGTGGGTTCTCTTTTGAGGCTAAACTTTTAGACGTACACGCCAAACCAAATGTTTTCGAGTTTCCACTTGTTTTTTAGGAGATACAAGCTAATATTGTATGATGCTTAATTTCTTCTCGTAAAGTGTTTCCAATATGTACGTATTTGTCTTTACTCTGCAACACTGTATTTCCTTATAACGTAGTATTCTTACATATTCTTTCGAGAAAAACCTCTCCTTTGCATTCTCTTTTGAGGCTACACGCTTAGACATACACGCAACACCAAAGCTTTTCGAGTTACCACGTGTTGTTTAGGAAAAACAAGATAATTTCGCACGATGCGGTATTTCCTTAAAACGTGGTTTTCTGACAAATTTTGACGAATGAAAATTCTCCTTTGTGTTCTCCTTTGAGGCTACACGTTTAGACATACACGCCAAACCAATTCTTTACGAGTTACCACGTGTTGTTTAGGAGATACAAGCTAATTTTGTTCGATGCGTTATTTCTTCTCGTAAGTGTTCCCAATATATTCTTATTTGTCTTTACTCTGCAAAATTGTATTTCCTAATAACGTGGTATTCTTACATATTCTTTCAAGAGAAAACTCTCCTGTGCCTTCTCTTTTGAGGCTCCACGCTTACACATACACGCAACTCTAAAGCTTTTCGAGTTACAACATGTTGTTTAGGAAAAAGAAGATGATTTCGCATGATGCGAGATTTCCTTAAAACATGGTTTTCTGACAAATTTTGAGGAAAGAAAATTCTCCTGTGGGTTCTCTTTTGAGGCTACACATTTAGACGTACACACCACACCAAATCTTTTCGAGTTACAATGTGTTGTTTAGGAGATACAATCTAATTTTGTATGATGCATTATTTCTTCTCGTAAAGTCTTTCCAATATGTACGTAGTTGTCTTTACTCTGCAACACTGTATTTCCTTATAAAGTGGTATTCTTACATATTCTTTTGAGAAAAAACTCTCCTTTACATTCTCTTTTGAGGCTACATGCTTAGACATACACGCAACACTAAAGCTTTTCAAGTTATAACTTGTTGTTTAGGAAAAAGAAGATAATTTTTCTCGATGAGGGATTTCCTTAAAACGTGGTTTTCTCACATATTTTGACGAAAGAAAATTCTCCTTTCTGTTCTCTTTTGAGGCTACATGTTTAGCCGTACACGCCACACCAAATCCTTTTGAGTTACAACCTGTTGTTTAGGAGATACAAGCTAATTTTGTATGATGCGTTATTTCTTCTCGTAAAGTGTTTCCAATACATACATATTTGTCTTTACCTGCAACACTGTATTTCCTTATAACGTGGTATTCTTACATATTCTTTCGAGAGAAAACTCTCCTGTGCGTTCTCTTTTGAGGCTACACGCTTATTCATACACGCAACACCAAAGCATTTCGAGTTACAACGTGTTGTTTAGGAAAAACAAGATAATTTCGCACGATGCGAGATTTCCTTAAAACGTGGTTTCTGACAAATTTTGATGAAAGAAAATTCTCCTGTCGGTTCCCTTTTGAGGCTACACGTTTAGACGTACACGTCACACCAAATCTTTTCGAGTTACAACGTGTTGTTTAGGAGATACAAGCTAATTTTGTACGATGCGTTATTTCTTCTCTTACAGTGTTTCAAATATGTACGTATTTGTCTTTAATCTGCAACACTGTATTTCCTTATAACGTGGTATTCTTACATATTCTTTCGAGAGAAAACTCTCCTGTGCGTTCTCTTTTGAGGCTACACCCTTAGGGTTACACGCAGGACCATAGCTTTTCGAGTTACAATGTGTTGTTTAGGAAGAACAAGATAATTTCGCACGATGCTGGATTTCTTTACA
This sequence comes from Apodemus sylvaticus, assembly GCF_947179515.1. Taxonomy (NCBI): domain Eukaryota; kingdom Metazoa; phylum Chordata; class Mammalia; order Rodentia; family Muridae; genus Apodemus; species Apodemus sylvaticus. Next base: position 298,612 of record NW_026263435.1, read on the forward strand.
ACGTAGTTTTCTGACAAATTTTGACGAAGGAAAATTCTCCTGTGGGTTCTCTTTTGAGGCACATGTTTAGACGTACACGCCACACCAAATCTTTTAGAGTTATAACGTGTTGTTTAGGAGATACAAGCTAATTTTTTACGATGTGTTTTTTCTTCTCATAAAGCTTAAGTGTTTCCAATCAGTATGTATTTGTCTTTACTCTGCAACACTGTATTTCCTTATAACGTGGTATTCTTACATATTCTTTCGAGAGAAAACTCTCCTGTGCATTCTCTTTTGAGGCTACATGCTTAGACAAATTTTGACGAAAGAAAATACTCCTGAGGGTTCTCTTTTGAGGCTACACGTTTAGACGTACACGCCACACCAAATCTTTTCAAGTTACAACGTGTTGTTTAGGAGATACAAGCTAATTTTTTAAGATGCGTTATTTCTTCTCGTAAAGTTTAAGTGTTTCCAATACGTACGTATTTGCCTTTACTCTGCAACACTGTTTTCCTTATAACGTGGTATTCTTGCATATTCTTTCGAGAGAAAACTCTCCTGTGCATTCTCCTTTGAGGCTACACGCTTAGACATACATGCAACACCAAAGCTTTTCGAGTTACAACGTGTTGTTTAGGAAGAACAAGATAATATCTCACGATGCGGGATTTCCTTAAAACGTGGTTTGCTGACAAATTTTGACGAAATAAAATTGTCCTGTGGGTTCTCTTTTGGGGCTACACGTTTAGACGTACAAGCCACACCAAATCTTTTCCAGTAAAAACGTGTTTTTTAGGAGATACAAGCTAATTTTGTACGATGCTTTATTTCATCTCATAAAGTTTAAGTGTTTCCAATATGTACGTTTTCGTCTTTACTCAGCAACACTGTACTTCCTTATAAAGTGGTATTCGTAACTATTCTTTCGAGAGAAAACTCTCCTGTACGTTCTCTCTTGAGGCAACATGCTTAGACATACACGCAACACCAAAGCTTTTCGAGTTACAACATGTTGTTCAGGAAAAACAAGATAATTTCGCACGATGCTGGGTTTCCTTAATACGTGGTTTTCTGACAAATTTTGACCAAAGAAAATTCTCCTGTGGGTTCTCTTTTGAGGCTACACGTTTAGCCGTACACGCCACACCAAATCTTTTCGAGTTACAACTGTTGTTTAAGAGATACAAGCTAATTTTTTTTACGATGCATTATTTCTTCTCATAAAGTGTTTCCAATAAGTGCATATTTGTCTTTACTCTGCAACACAGTGTTTCCTTATAACGTGGTATTCTTACATATTCTTTCGAGAGAAAACTCTCCTGTGCGTTCTCTTTTGAGGCTACATGATTAGACATACACGCAACACCTAAGCTTTTCGAGTTACAACGTGTTTTTTAGGAAGAACAAGATAATTTCTCATGATGCGGGATTTCCTTAAAACGTGGTTTTCTGACAAATTTTGACGAAAGAAATTTGTCCTGTGGTTCTCTTTGAGGCTACACGTTTAGATATACACGCCACACCAAATCTTTTCGAGTTACAACGTGTTGTTTAGGAGATATAAGCTAATTTTGTACGATGCTTTATTTATCTCATAAAATTTATGGGTTTCCAATACGAAAGTATGTGTCATTATTCTGCAACAGTGTACTTCCTTATAACGTGGTATTCTTACATATTCAGTCGAGAGAAAACTCTCCTGTGTGTTCTCTTTTGAGGCTACACGCTTAGACATACACGCAACACCAAAGCTTTTCGAGTTATAACGCGTTGTTTAGGAAAAACAAGATAATTTCGCACGATGCGGGATTTCCTTAATACGTGGTTTTCTGACAAATTTTGACCAAAAAAAATCTCCTGTGGGTTCTCTTTTGAGGCTACACGTTTAGACGTACAGGTCACACCAAATCTTTTCGAGTTACAACGTGTTGTTTAGGAGATACAAGCTAATTTTTTACGATGCGTTATTTCTTCTCATAAAGTGTTTCCAATAAGTATGTATTTGTCTTTACTCTGCAACACTGTATTTTCTTATAACGTGGTATTCTTACACATTCTTTCGAGAGAAAACTCTCCTGTGTGCTCTCTTTTGAGTCTACACGCTTAAACATACATGCAACACCAAAGCTTTTCGAGTTACAAGGTGTTGTTTAGGAAAAACAAGATAATTTCGCACGATGCGGGATTTCCTTAAAACGTGGTTTTCTGATTATTTGACGAAAGAAAATTCTCCTATGGGTTCTCTCTTGAGGCTACACGTTTAGACGTACACGCCACACCAAATCTTTTCGAGTTACAACGTGTTGTTTAGGAGATACGAGCTAATTTTGTACGATGCTTTATTTCATCTCGTAAAGTTTAAGGGTTTCCAATACGTACCTATTTGTCTTTACTCTGCAACACTGTATTTCCTTATAACGTGGTATTCTTACATATTCTTTCGAGAGAAAACTCTCCTGTGTGTTCTCTTTTGAGGCTACACGCTGAGACATACACGCAACACCAAAGCTCTTCGAGTTAAAACGTGTTGTTTAGGAAAAACAAGATAATTTTGCACGATGTAGTTTTTCCTTAATACGTGGTTTTCTGACAAATTTGACCAAAGAAAATTCTCCTGTGGGTTCTCTTTTGAGGCTACACGTTTAGACGTACACGCCACACCAAATCATTTAGAGTTACAACGTGTTGTTTAGGAGATACAAGCTAATTTTGTACTATGCGTTATTTCTTCTTGTAAAATGTTTCTAATATGTACGTATTTGTCTTTACTCTGCAACACTGTATTTCCTTATAACGTGGTATTCTTATATATTCTTTCGAGAAAGAACTCTCCTTTGCCTTCTCTTTTGAGGCTACATGCTTAGACATACACGCAACACCAAAGCTTTTCGAGTTACAAAGTGTTATTTAAGAAAAACAAGATAATTTTGCACTATGAGGGATTTCCTTAAAACGTAGTTTTCTCACAAATTTTGACGATAGAAAATTCTCCTGTGGGTTCTCTTTTGAGGCTACACGTTTAGACGTACATGCCCCACCAAATCCTTTCGAGTTACAACCTGTTGTTTAGGAGATACAAACTAATTTTGTATGATGCGTTATTTCTTCTCGTAAAGTGTTTCCAATAAGTACGTATTTGTCTTTACTCTGCAACACTGTATTTCCTTATAACCTGGTATTCTTACATATTCTTTCTAGTGAAAACTCTCCTGTGTGTTCTCTTTTGAGGCTACACACTGAGGCAAACACGCAACACCAAATCTTTTCGAGTTACAACGTGTTGTTTAGAAAAAACAAGATAATTTCCCACGATGCAGGATTTCCTTAATACGTGGTTTTCTGACAAATATGACCAAACAAAATTCGCCTGTGGGTTCTCTTTTGAGGCTACACGTTTAGACGTACACACCACATCAAATCTTTTCGAGTTACAACGTGTTGTTTAGGAGATACAAGCTAATTTTGTATGATGCATTATTTCTTCTCGTAAAGTGTTTCCAATATGTACGTATTTGTCTTTACTCTGCAACACTGTATTTCCTTATAACGTGGTATTCTTACATATTCTTTCGAGAAAAAACTCTCCTTTGCATTCTCTTTTGAGGCTACACGCTTAGACATACACGCAACACCAAAGCTTTTCGAGTTACAACTTGTTGTTTAGGAAAAACAAGATAATTTTTCACGCTGAGGGATTTCCTTAAAACGTGGTTTTCTTACATATTTTGACGATAAAAAATTCTCCTGTCGGTTCTCTTTTGAGGCTACATGTTTAGAAGTACACGTCACACCAAATATTTTCGAGTTACAACATGTTGTTTATGAGATACAAGCTAATTTTGTACGAATTTTTATTTCTTCTCTTAAAGTGTTTCCAATATGTACGTATTTGTCTTTACTCTGCAACACTGTATTTCCTTATAACGTGGTATTCTTACATATTCTTTCGAAAGAAAACTCTCCTTGCATTCCCTTTAGAGGCTACACACTTAGACATACACGCAACACCAAAGCTTTTCGAGTTACAACGTGTTGTTTAGGAAAAACAAGATAATTTCGCACGATGCGGAATTTCCTTAAAACGTGGTTTTCTGACAAATTTTGACGAAAGAAAACTCTCCTGTGGGTTCTCTTTTGAGGATACACGTTTAGACGTACACGCCACACCAAATCTTTTCGAGTTACAACATGTTGTTTAGGACCTACAAGCTAATTTTGCAAGATGCGTTATTTCTCTCATAAAGTGTTTCCAGTACGTACGTATTTGTCTTTACTCTGCTACACTGTATTTCCTTATAACGTGGTATTCTTACATATTCTTTCGAGAGAAAACTCTCCTATGCGTTCTCTTTTGGGGCTACACGCTTAGACATACACCCAACACCAAAGCTTTTCGAGTTAAAACGTGTTGTTTAGGAAGAACAAGATAATTTCTCACGATGCGGTATTTCCTTAAAACGTGGTTTGCTGAAAAATTTTGACGAAAGAAAATTGTCCTGTGGGTTCTCTTTTGAGGCTACACGTTTAGACGTACATGCCACACCAAATCTTTTCGAGTTACAACGTGTTGTTTAGGAGATACAAGCTAATTTTGTACGATGCTTTATTTCATCTCGTAAAGTTTAAGGGTTTCCAATACATACGTGTTTGTCTTTACTCTGCAACACTGTATTTCCTTATAACGTGGTATTCTTTCATATTCTTTCGAGAGAAAACTCTCCTGTGCGTTCTCTTTTGAGGCTACAAGTTTAGACATACACGCAACGGCAAAGCTTTTCGAGTTACAACATGTTGTTTAGGAAGAACAAGATAATTTCCCACGATGCAGGATTTCCTTAAAACGTGGTGTTCTGACAAATTTTGACGAAAGAAAATTCTCCTGTGGGTTCTCTTTTGAGGCTACACCTTTAGACGTACACACCACACCAAATCTTTTGAGTTACACCGTGCTGTTTAGGAGATACAAGCTAATTTTTTTTACGATGCGTTATTTCTTCTCGTAAAGTTTAAGTGTTTCCAATACATACGTTTTTGCCTTTACTCTGCAACTCTGTAATTCCTAATAACGTGGTATTCTTACATATTCTTTCGAGAGAAAACTCTCCTGTGCGTTCTCTTTTGAGGCTACACGCTTAGACATACACGCAACACCACAGTTTTTCGAGTTACAATGTGTTGTTTAGGAAAAACAAGATAATTTAGCACGATGCGGGATTTCCTTAAAACGTGGTTTTCTGACAAATTTTGACGAAAGAAAATACTCCTGAGGGTTCTCTTTTGAGGCTACACTTTTAGACGTACACGCCACACCAAATCTTTTCGAGTTACAACGTGTTGTTTAGGAGATACAAGCTAATTTTTTAAGATGTGTTATTTCTCTCGTAAAGTTTAAGTGTTTCAAATACGTACGTATTTGCCTTTACTCTGCAACACTGTTTTCCTTATAACATGGTATTCTTGCATATTCTTTCGAGAGAAAACTTTCCTGTGCGTTCTCTTTTGAGGCTACACGCTTAGACATACAAGCAACACCAAAGCTTTTTGAGTTACAACTTGTTGTTTTGGAAGAACAAGATAATTTCTCACGATGCGGGATTTCCTTAAAACGTGGTTTGCTGACAAATTTTGACGAAAGAAAATAGTCCTGTGGGTTCTCTTTTGGGGCTACACGTTTAGACGTACAAGCCACACCAAATCTTTTCCAGTAAAAACGTGTTGTTTAGGAGATACAAGCTAATTTTGTACGATGCTTTATTTCATCTCGTAAGTTTAAGGGTTTCCAATATGTACGTTTTCGTCTTTACTCAGCAACACTGTACTTCCTTATAAAGTGGTATTCTTAACTATTCTTTCGAGAGAAAACTCTTCTGTGCGTTTTCTTTTGAGGCTACACGCTTAGACATACATGCAACAACAAAGCTTTTCGAGTTACAACGTGTTGTTTAGGAAATACAAGATAATTTCACACGATGCGGGGTTTCCTTAATATGTGGTTTTCTGACAAATTTTGACCAAAGAAAATTCTCCTGTGGGTTCTCTTTTGAGGCTACACGTTTAGCCGTACATGCCACATCAATGCTTTTCGAGTTACAACCTGTTGTTTAGGAGATACAAGCTAATTTTGAACGATGCGTTATTTCATCTCTAAAAGTGTTTCCAATAAGTACGTATTTGTCTTTACTCTGCAACACTGTATTTCCTTATAACGTGGTATTCTTACATATTCTTTCGAGAGAAAACTCTCCTGTGCGTTCTCTTTTGAGGCTACATGCTTAGACATACACGCAACACCAAAGCTTTTCGAGTTACAACGTGTTTTTTAGGAAGAACACGATAATTTCTCACGATGCGGGATTTCCTTAAAACGTGGTTTTCTGACAAATTTTGACGAATGAAAATTGTCCTGTGGTTCTCTTTTGAGGCTACACGTTTAGATGTACACGCCACACCAAATCTTTTCGAGTTACAACGTGTTGTTTAGGAGATACAAGCTAATTTTGTACGATGCTTTATTTCATCTCTTAAAGTTTAAGGGTTTCCAATACGTAAGTATTTGTCATTATTCTGCAACAGTGTACTTCCTTATAACGTGGTAGTCTTACATATTCTTTCGAGAGAAAACACTCCTGTGTGTTCTCCTTTGAGGCTACACGCTTAGACATACACGCAACACCAAAGCTTTTCGAGTTACAACGCGTTGTTTAGGAAAAAACAAGATAATTTCTCACGATGCTGGATTTCCTTAATAAGTGGTTTTCTGACAAATTTGACCAAAGAAAATTGTCCTGTGGGTTCTCTTTTGAGGCTACACATTTAGACGTACACGCCACAGCAAATCATTTAGAGTTACAACGTGTTGTTTAGGAGATACAAGCTAATTTTGTACTATGCGTTATTTCTTCTCGTAAAGTGTTTCCAATATGTACGTATTTGTCTTTACTCTGCAACACTGTATTTCCTTATAATGTGGTATTCTTATATATTCTTTCGAGAAAGAACTCTCCTTTGCATTCTCTTTTGAGGCTACATGCTTAGACATACACGCAACACCAAAGCTTTTCGAGTTACAACGTGTTGTTTAAGAAAAACACGATAATTTTGCACGATGAGGGATTTCCTTAAAACGTGGTTTTCTCACAAATTTTGACGATAGAAAATTCTTCTGTGGGTTCTCTTTTGAGGCTACACGTTTAGACATACATGCCACAGCAAATCCTTTCGAGTTACAACCTGTTGTTTAGGAGATACAAGCTAATTTTGTATGATGCGTTATTTCTTCTTGTAAAGTGTTTCCAATAAGTACGTATTTGTCTTTACTCTGCAACACTGTATTTCCTTATAACCTGGTATTCTTACATACTTTTTCTAGTGAAAACTCTCCTGTGTGTTCTCTTTTGAGGCTACACACTGAGACAAACACGCAACACCAAATCTTTTCGAGTTACAACGTGTTGTTTAGGAAAAACAAGATAATTTCCCACGATGCAGGATTTCCTTAATATGTGGTTTTCTGACAAATTTGACCAAAGAAAATTCTCCTGTGGGTTCTCTTTTGAGGCTACACCTTTATACGTACACGCCACATCAAATCTTTTCGAGTTACAACGTGTTGTTTAGGAGTACAAGTTAATTTTGTATGATGCGTTATTTCTTCTCTTAAAGTGTTTCCAATATGTACGTATTTGTCTTTACTCTGCAACTCTGTATTTCCTTATAACGTGGTATTCTTACATATTCTTTCGAGAAAAAACTCTCCTTTGCATTCTCTTTTGAGGCTACACGCTTAGACATACACGCAACACCAAAGATTTCGAGTTACAACTTGTTGTTTAGGAAAAACAAGATAATATTGCATGATGAGGGATTTCCTTAAAACGTGGTTTTCTCACATATTTTGACGATAAAAAAAATTCTCCTGTCAATTCTTTTTTGAGGCTACACGTTTAGTTGTACACGTCACACCAAATATTTTCAAGTTACAACCTGTTGTTTAGGAGATACAAGCTAATTTTGTACGGTTTTTTATTTCTTCTCTTAAAGTGTTTCCAATATGTACGTATTTGTCGTTACTCTGCAACACTGTATTTCCTTATAACGTGGTATTCTTACATATTCTTTCGAGAGAAAACTCTCCTTGCATATCCTTTTGAGGCTACACACTTAGACATACACGCAACACCAAAGCTTTTCGAGTTACAACTTGTTCTTTAGGAAAAACAAGATAATTTTGCAGGATGCGGGATTTCGTTAAAACGTGGTTTTCTGACAAATTTTGAAGAAAGAAAATTCTCCAGGGCGCTCTCTTTTGAGGCTACACGTTTAGACATACACACCAAACGAAATGTTTGTGAGTTTCCACTTTTTGTTTAGGAGATACAAGCTAATATTTCATGATGCGTAATTTTTTCTCGTAAAGTGTTACCAATATGTACGTATTTGTCTTTACTCTGCAACACTGTATTTCCATATAACGTTGTATTCTTACATGTTCTTTCGAGAGAAAACTCTCCTGTGCATTCTCCTTTGAGGCTACACGCTTAGACATATACGCAACACCAAAGCTTTTCGAGTTACAACGTGTTGTTTAGGAAAAACAAGATAATTTCTCATGATGCAGGATTTCCTTAAAACGTGGTTTTCTGACAAATTTTGACGAAAGAAAATTCTCCTTTGTGTTCTCTTTTGCGACTACACGTTTAGACGTACACGCCAAACCAAACCTTTCGAGTTACCACGTGTTGTTTAGGAGATACAAGCTAATTTTGTCCGATGCGTTATTTCTTCTCCTAAAGTGTTTCCAATATGTACTTATTTGCCTTTACTCGGCAAAATTGTATTTCTTTATAACGTGGTATTCTTACATATTCTTTCGAGGGAAAACTCACATGTGCCTTCGCTTTTGAGGCTCCACGCTTAAACATACAGGCAACACCAAAGCTTTTTGAGTTACAACATGTTGTTTAGGAAAAAGAAGATGATTTCGCATGATGCGGGGTTTCCTTAAAACGTGGTTTTCTGAAAAAATTTAACGAAAGAAAATTGTCCGGTGGGTTCACCTTTGAGGCTACACGTTTAGACGTACACGCCACACCAAATCTTTTCCAGTTACAACGTGTTGTTTAGGAGATACAAGTTAATTTTTTACGATGCGTTATTTCTTCTCGTAAAGTGTTTCCAATATGTACGTATTTGTCTTTACTCTGCAACACTGTATTTCCTTATAACGTGGTATTCTTATATATTCTTTCTAGAAAAAACTCTCCTTTACATTCTCTTTTGAGGCTACCCGCTTAGACATACACGCAACACCAAAGCTTTTCGAGTTACAACTTGTTGTTTAGGAAAAACAAGATAATTTTGCACGATGAGGGATTTCCTTAAAACGTGGTTTTCTCACATATTTTGATGAAAGAAAATTCTCCTGTGGGTTCTCTTTTGAGGCTACACGTTTAGCTGTACACGCCACACCAAATCCTTTTGACTTACAACCTGTTGTTTAGGAGATACAAGCTAATAATGTATGTTGCCTTATTTCTTCTCGTAAAGTGTTTCCAATACATACGTATTTGTCTTTACTCTGCAACACTGTATTTCCTTATAAGGTGGTATTCTTACATATTCTTTCGAGGAAAAACTCTCCTGTGTGTTCTCTTTTGAGGCTACATGCTTAGACATACACGCAACACCAAAGCTTTTCGAGTTACAACGTGTTGTTTAGGGAAAACAAGATAATTTCGCACGATGCGAGATTTCCTTAAAACGTGGTTTCTGACAAATTTTGTTGAAAGAAAATTCTCCTGTGGGTTCTCTTTTATGGCTACACGTTTAGACGTACACATCACACCAAATCTTTTTGAGTTACAACGTGTTGTTTAGGAGATACAATCTAATTTTGTACGATGCATTATTTCTTCTCTTAAAGTGTTTCCAATATGTACGTATTTGTCTTTACTCTGCAACACTGTATTTCCTTATAACGTGGTATTCTTACATATTCTTTCGAGAGAAAACTCTCCTGTGCATTCCCTTTTGTGGCTACACACTTAGACATACACGCAACACCAAAGCTTTTCGAGTTACAACTTGTTGTTTAGGAAAAACAAGATAATTTCGCAGGATGCAGGATTTCGTTAAAACGTGATTTTCTGACAAATTTTGAAGAAAGAAAATTCTCCAATGGGTTCTCTTTTGAGGCTACAAGTTTAGACGTACACGCCACATGAAGTCCTTTCGAGTTACCACGTGTTGTTTAGTAGATACAAGCTAATATTTTACGATGCATTATTTCTTCTTGTAAAGTGTTTCCAACAAGTATGTATTTGTCTTTACTCTCCAACACTGTATTTCCTTATAACGTTTTATTCTTACATGTTCTTTCTAGAGAAAACTCTCCTGTGCATACTCTTTAGAGGCTACACGCTTAGACATACACGCAACAACAAAGCTTTTCGAGTTACAACGTGTTGTTTAGGAAAAACAAGATAATTTTGCACGATGCGGGATTTACTTAAAACGTGGTTTTTCTGACAAATTTTGAAGAAAGAAAGTTATCCTGTGGGTCCTCTTTTGAGGCTACACGTGTAGACATACGAGCCACACCAAATCTTTTCGAGTTACAACGTGTTGTTTAGGAGATACAAGCTAATTTTGTATGATGCATTATTTCTTCTCTTAAAGTGTTTCCAATAGGTACGTAATTGTCTTTTCTGTGCAACACTGTATTTCCTTATAACGTGGTATTCTTACATGTTCGTTCAAGAGAAAACTCTCCTGTGCATTCTCTTTTGAGGCTACACGCTTAGACATACACGCAACACCAAAGCTTTTCGAGTTACAACGTGTTGTTTAGGAAAAACTAGAAAATTTCGCACGAAGCGAGATTTCCATACAACGTGGTTTCTGACAAATTTTGATGAAAGAAAATTCTCCTATGGGTTCTCTTTTGAGGCTACACGTTTAGACGTACACGCCACACCAATTCTTTTCGAGTTACCACGTGTTGTTTAGGAGATACAAGCTAATATTTTACAATGAATTATTTCTTCTCGTAAAGTGTTTCCAACAAGTATGTATTTGTCTTTACTCTGCAACACTGTATTCCTTATAACGTTGTATTCTTACATGTTCTTTCGAGAGAAAACTCTCCTGTGTGTACTCTTTAGAGGCTACACGCTTAGACATACACGCAACACCAAAGCTTTTAGAGTTACAACGTGTTGTTTAGGAAAAACAAGATAATTTTGCACGATGCGGGCTTTCCTTAAGACGTGGTTTTCTGACAAATTTTGACAAAGAAAGTTCTCCTGTGGGTTCTCTTTTGAGGCTACACGTGTAGTCGTACGAGCCACACCAAATCTTTTCTAGTTACAACGTGTTGTTTAGGAGATACAAGCTAATTTTTTACGATGCATTATTTCTTCTCTTAAAGTGTTTCCAATAGGTACGTATTTGTCTTTACTCTGCAACACTGTATTTCCTTATAACGAGGTATTCTTACATATTCTTTCAAGAGAAAACTCTCCTGTGCGTTCTCTTTTGAGGCTACACGCTTAGACATACACGCAACACCAAAGCTTTTCGAGTTACAACATGTTCTTTAGGAAAAACAAGATAATTTCGCACGATTCGAGATTTCCTTAAAACGTGGTTTCTGACAAATTTTGATGAAAGAAAATTCTCCTGTGGGTTCGCTTTTGAGGCTACACGTTTAGACGTACACGTCACATCAAATCTTTTCGAGTTACAACGTGTTGTTTAGGAGATACAAGCTAATTTTTTACGATGCATTATTTCTTCTCGTAAAGTGTTTCCAATATGTACGTATTTGTCTTTACTCTGCAACCCTGTATTTCCTTATAACGTGGTATTCTTACATATTTGTTCGATAGAAAACTCTCCTGGGCATTCCCTTTAGAGGCTACACACTTAGACATACAAGAAACACCAAAGCTTTTCGAGTTACAACTTGTTGTTTAGGAAAAACAAGATAATTTCGCACGATGCGGGATTTCCTTATAACGTGGTTTTCTGACAAATTTTGAAGAAAGAAAATTCTCCTGTGGGGTCTCTTTTGAGGCTACACTTTGAGACGTACATGCCAAACCAAATCTTTTCGAGTTACCACTTGTTGTTTAGGAGATACAAGCTTATATTTTATGATCCGTCATTTCTTCTCGTAAAGTGTTTCCAATATTTATGTTTTTGTCTTTACTCTGCAACACTGTATTTCCTTATAACGTTGTAGTCTTACATGTTCCTTCGAGAGAAAACTCTCCTGTGCATTCTCTTTTGGGGCTACATGCTTAGATATACACGCAACACCAAAGCTTTTTGAGTTACAACGTGTTGTTTAGGAAAAACAAGATAATTTTGCACGATGCGGGATTTCCTTAAAACGTGGTTATCTAATTTTGATGAAAGAAAATTCTCCTGTTGGTTCTCTTTTGAGGCTACACGTTTAGACGTACACACCAAACCAAATCTTTTCGAGTTACCACGTGTTGTTTAGGAGATACAAGGTAATTTTGTATGATGTATTATTTCTTCTCGTAAAGTGTTTCCAATATGTACTTATTTGTCTTTACTCTGCAAAATTGTATTTCCTAATAACGTGGTATTCTTACATATTCTCTCGAGATAAAACTATCCTGTGCCTTCTCTTTTGAGGCTCCACGCTTAGACATACACGCAACACTAAAGCTTTTCGAGTTACAATATGTTGTTTAGGAAAAAGAAGATGATTTCACACGATGCGGGATTTCCTTAAAACATGGTTCTGTGAAAAATTTTGATGAAAGAAAATTCTCCTGTGGTTTCTCCTTTGAGGCTACACGTTTAGACGTACAGGCCACACCAAATCTTTTCGAGATACAACTTGTTGTTTAGGAGATACAAGCTAATTTTGTACTATGCGTTAATTCTTCTCGTAAAGTGTTTCCAATACGTACGTGTTTGTCTTTACACTGCAACATTGTATTTCCTTATAACGTGGCATTCTTACATATTCTTTCGAGAGAAAACTCTCCTGTGCTTTCTCTTTTGAGGCTACACGCTTAGACATACACGCAACACCAGAGCTTTTCGAGTTACAACGTGTTGTTTAGGAAAAACAAGATAATTTCGCACAATGCGAGATTTCCTTAAAACGTGGTTTCTGACAAATTTTGATGAAAGAAAATTCTCCTGTGGGATCTCTTTTGAGGCTACACGTTTAGACGTACACGCCACACCAAATCTTTTCGAGTAACAAGGTGTTGTTTAGGAGATTCAAGCTAATTTTGTACGATGCGTTAATTCTTCTCATAAAGTGTTTCCAATATGTACGTATTTGTCTTTACTCTGCAACACTGTATTTCCTTATAACAGGGTATTCTTACATATTCTTTCGAGAGAAAACTCTCCTGTGCATTCCCTTTTGAGGCTACACACTTAGACATACACGCAAACCAAAGCTTTTCGAGTTACAACTTGTTGTTTAGGAAAAACAAGATGATTTCGCAGGATGCGGGATTTCGTTAAAACGTGGTTTTCTGACAAATTTTGAAGAAAGAAAATTCTCCAGTGGGTTCTCTTTTGAGGCTACACTTTTAGACGTACACGCCAAACCAAATGTTTTCGAGTTTCCACTTTTTCTTTAGGAGATACAAGCTAATATTGTATGATGCGTAATTTCTTCTCGTAAAGTGTTTCCAATAAGTACGTATTTGTCTTTACTCTGCAACACTGTATTTCCTTATAACTTTGTATTCTTACATGTTCTTTCGAGAGAAAACTCTCCTGTGCATTCTCTTTTGAGGCTACATGCTGAGACATACACGCAACACCAAAGCGTTTCGAGGTACAAGGTGTTGTTTAGGAAAAACAAGATAATTTCGCACGATGCGGGATTTCCTTAAAACGTGGTTTTCTGACAAATTTTGACGAAAGAAAATTCTCCTTTGTGTTCTCTTTTGAGGCTACACGTTTAGATGTACACGCCAAACCAAATCTTTTCGAGTTACCACGTGTTGTTTAGGAGATACAAGCTAATTTTGTACGATGCGTTATTTCTTCTCCTAAAGTGTTTCCAATATGTACTTATTTGCCTTTACTCTGCAAAATTGTATTTCTATATAACGTGGTATTCTTACATATTCTTTCGAGAGAAAACTCTCCTGTGCCTTCGCTTTTGAGGCTCCACGCTTAGACATACACGCAACACCAAAGCTTTTTGAGTTACAACATGTTGTTTAGGAAAAAGAAGATGATTTCGCACGATGCGGGATTTCCTTAAAACGTGGTTTTCTGAAAAGTATTAACGAAAGAAAATTGTCCTGTGGGTTCTCTTTTGAGGCAACACGTTTAGACGTACACGCCACACCAAATCTTTTCGAGTTACAACGTGTTGTTTAGGAGATACAAGTTAATTTTTTACGATGCGTTATTTCTTCTCATAAAGTGTTTCCAATATGTACGTATCTGTCTTTACGCTGCAACACTCTATTTCCTTATAACGTGGTATTCTTACATATTCTTTCTAGAAAAAACTCTCCTTTACATTCTCTTTTGAGGCTACACGCTTAGACATACACACAACACCAAAGCTTTTCGAGTTACAACGTGTTGTTTAGGAAAAACAAGATAATTTTGCATGATGAGGAATTTCCTTATAACGTGGTTTTCTGACAAATTTTGAAGAAAGAAAATTCTCCTGTGGGGTCTCTTTTGAGGCTACACTTTTAGACGTAAACGCCAAACCAAATCTTTTCGAGTTACCACTTGTTGTTTAGGAGATACAAGCTTATATTTTATGATGTGTCATTTCTTCTCGTAAAGTGTTTCCAATATGTACGTATTTGTCTTTACTCTCCAACACTGTATTTCCTTATAACGTTGTATTCTTACATGTTCTTTCGAGAGAAAACTCTCCTGTGCATTCGCTTTTGAGGCTACATGCTGAGACATACACGCAACACCAAAGCTTTTCGTGTTACAAGTTGTTGTTTAGGAAAAACAAGATAATTTCGCACGATGGGGGATTTCCTTAAAATGTGGTTTTCTGACAAATTTTGACGAAAGAAAATTCTCCTTTGTGTTCTCTTTGGCGGCTACACGTTTAGACGTACACGCCAAACCAAACCTTTTCGAGTTACCACGTGTTGTTTAGGAGATACAAGCTAATTTTGTCCGATGCGTTATTTCTTCTCCTAAAGTGTTTCCAATATGTACTTATTTGCCTTTACTCGGCCTAATTGTATTTCTTTATAACGTCTATTCTTACATATTCTTTCGAGAGAAAACTCTCCTGTGCCTTCGCTTTTGAGGCTCCACGCTTAGACATACACGCAACACCAAAGTTCTTTGAGTTACAACATGTTGTTTAGGAAAAAGAAGATGATTTCGCATGATGCGGGATTTCCTTAAAACGTGGATTTCTGAAAAAATTTAACGAAAGAAAATTGTCCTGTGGGTTCTCTTTTGAGGCTACACGTTTTGACGTACACGCCACACCAAATCATTTCGAGTTACAACGTGTTGTTTAGGTGATACAAGTTAATTTTTTACGATGCGTTATTTCTTCTCGTAAAGAGTTTCCAATATGTACGTATTTGTCTTTACTCTGCAACAATGTATTTCCTTATAACGTGGTATTCTTACATATTCTTTGAGAAAAAAACTCTCCTTTACATTCTCTTTTGAGGCTACACGCTTAGACATACACGCAACACCAAAGCTTTTCGAGTTACAACTTGTTGTTTAGGAAAAACAAGATAATTTTGCACGATGAGGGATTTCCTTAAAACGTGGTTTTCTCACATATTTTGACGAAAGAAAATTCTCCTGTGGGTTCTCTTTTGAGGCTACACGTTTAGCCGTAAACGCCACACCAAATCCTTTCGAGTTACAACCTGTTGTTTAGGAGATACAAGCTAATTTTGTATGATGCATTATTTCTTCTCATAAAGTGTTTCCAATACATACGTATTTGTCTTTACTCTGCAACACTGTATTTCCTTATAATGTGATATTCTTACATATTCTTTCGAGGGAAAACTCTCCTGTGTGTTCTCTTTTGAGGCTACATGCTTAGACATACACACAACACCAAAGCTTTTCGAGTTACAACGTGTTGTGTAGGAAAAACTAGATAATTTCGCACAATGCGTGATTTCCTTAAAACGTGGTTTCTGACAAATTTTGATGAAAGAAAATTCTCCTGTGGGTTCTCTTTTGAGGCTACACGTTGAGACGTACATGTCACACCAAATCTTTTCGAGTTACAACGAGTTGTTTAGGAGACACAAGCTAATTTTGTAAGATGCGATATTTCTTCTCTTAAAGTGTTTCCAATATGTACGTATTTGTCTTTACTCTGCAACACTGTATTTCCTTATAACGTGGTATTCTTACATATTCTTTCGAGAGAAAACTCTCCTGTGCATTCCCTTTTGTGGCTACACACTTAGTCATACACGCAACACCAAAGCTTTTCGAATTACAACTTGTTGTTTAGGAAAAACAAGATAATTTCGCAGGATGCAGGATTTCGTTAAAACGTGATTTTCTGACAAATTTTGAAGAAAGAAAATTCTCCTATGGGTTCTCTTTTGAGGCTACACGTTTAGACGTACACGCCACACCAAGTCCTTTCGAGTTACCACGTGTTGTTTAGGAGATACAAGCTAATTGTTTACAATGCGTTATATCTTCTCGTAAAGTGTTTCCATCAAGTATGTATTTGACTTTACTCTGCAACACTGTATTCCCTTATAACGTTGTATTCTTACATGTTCTTTTGAGAGAAAACTCTCCTGTGCGTACTCTTTAGAGGCTACACGCTTAGACATACACGCAATGCCAAAGCTTTTCGAGTTACAATGTGTTGTTTAGGAAAAGCAAGATAATTTCGCACGATGCGAGATTTCCATAAAACGTGGTTTTCTGAAAAATTTTGACGTAAGAAAGTTTTCCTGTGGGTTCTCTTTTGAGGCTACACGTATAGAGGTACGAGCCACAACAAATCTTTTCGAGTTCCAATTGTTGTTTAGGAGATACAAGATAATTTTGTACGATGTGTTATTTCTTCTCTTAAAGTGTTTCCAATACATACGTATTTGTCTTTACTCTGCAACACTGTATTTTTTTATAACATGGTATTCTTACATATTCTTTCGAGAGAAAACTCTCCTGTGCATTCTCTTTTGAGGCTACAAGCTTAGACATACACGCAACACCAAAGCTTTTCGAGTTACAACATGTTGTTCAGGAAAAAGAAGATGATTTGGCACGATGCGGGATTTCCTTAAAACGTGGTTTTCTGAAAAATTTTGACGAAAGAAAATTCTCCTGTGGGTTCTCTTTTGAGGCTACACGTTTAGACGTACACGCCGCACCAAATCTTTTCGAGTTACAACGTTTTGTTTAGGAGATACAAGCTAATTTTCTACGATGCGTTACTTCTTCTCGTAAAGTGTTTCCAATATGTACGTATTTGTCTACTCTGCAACACTGTATTTCCTTATAACGTGGTATTCTTACATATTCTTTCGAGAGAAAACTATCCTGTGCGTTCCCTTTTGAGGCTACACACTTAGACATACAGGCAATACCAAAGCTTTTCGAGTTACAACATGTCGTTTAGGAAAAACCAGATAATTTCGCACGATGCAGGATTTCCTTAAAACGTGGTTTTCTGACAAATTTTGACGAAAGAAAATTCTCCTGTCGGTTCTCTTTTGAGGCTACACATTTAGACGTACACGCCACACCAAATCCTTTAGAGTTACCACGTGTTGTTTAGGAGATACAAGCTAGTTTTGTATGATGCGTTATTTCTTCTCATAAAGTGTTTCCAATACGTACGTATTTGTCTTTACTCTGCAACACTGTATTTCCTTTTAACATTGTATTCTTACATGTTCTTCCGAGAGAAAACTCTCCTGTGCATTGTCTTTAGAGGCAACATGCTCAGACATACACGCAACACCAAAGCTTTTCGAGTTACAAAGTGTTGTTTAGGAAAAACAAGATAATTTTGCACGATGCGGGATTTCCTTAAAACGTGTTTTTTTGACAAATTTTGACGAAAGAAAGTTCTCCTGTTGGTTCTCTTTTGAGGCTACACGTGTAGAAGTACGAGCCACACCAAATACTTTCGAGTTATAACGTGTTGTTTAGGAGATATAAGCAAATTTTGTACGATCCGTTATTTCTTCCCTAAATTGTTTCCAATATGTTGTTATTTATCTTTACTCTGCAACACTGTATTTTCTTATAACGTGGTATTATTACATATTCTTTCGAGGGAAAACTCTCCTGTGCATGCTCTTTTGAGGCTACACGCTTAGACAAACACGCACGCCAAACTTTTCGAGTTACAACGTGTTGTTTAGGAAAAACAAGATAATTTCGCACGATGCGAGATTTCCATAAAACGTGGTTTTCAGACAAATTTTGACGAAAGAAAGTTCTTCTCTGGGTTCTCTTTTGAGGCTACACGTGTAGAGGTACGAGCCACACCAAATCTTTTCGAGTTACAATGTGTTGTTTAGGAGATACAAGCTAATTTTTTACAATGCGTTATTTCTTCTCTTAAAGTGTTTCCAATACGTACGTAGTTGTCTTTATTCTGCAACACTGTATTTCCTTATAACGTGGTATTCTTACATATTCTTTCGAGAGAAAACTCTCCTGTGCATTCTCTTTTGAGGCTACATGCTTAGACATACACGCAACACCAAAGCTTTTCGAGTTACAATGTGTTGTTTAGGAAAAACAAGATAATTTCGCACGATGCGCTATTTCCTTAAAACGTGGTTTCAGACAAATTTTGATGAAAGAAAATTCTCCTGTGGGTTCTCGTTTGAGGCTACACTTTTAGACGTACATGCCACACCAAATCTTTTCGAGTTACAACGTGTTGTTTAGGAGATACAAGCTAATTTTTTACGATGCGTTATTTCTTCTCGTAAAGTGTTTCCAATATGTACTTATTTGTCTTTACTCTGCAACACTGTATTTCCTTATAACGTGGTATTCTTACATATTCTTTCAAGAGAACACTCTCCTGTGCCTTCTCTTTTGAGTCTCCACGCTTACACATACACGCAACAGCAACGCTTTTCGAGTTACAACATGTTGTTTCTGAAAAAGAAGATGATTTCGCACGATGCGGGATTTCCTTAAAACGTGGTTTTCTGAAAAATTTTGACGAAAGAAAATTCTCCTGTGGGTCCTCTTTTGAGGCTACATGTTTAGATGTACACGCCACACCAAATCTTTTCGAGTTACAACGTTTTGTTTAGGAGATACAAGCTAATTTTGTAAGATGCGTTAACTCTTCTCATAAAGTGTTTCCAATACATACGTATTTGTCTTTATTCTGCAACACTGTATTTCCTTATAACGTGGTATTCTTACATATTCTTTCGAGGGAAAACTCTCCTGTGCGTTCTCTTTCGAGGCTACACGCTTAGACAAACACGCAACACCAAAGCTTTTCGAGTTACAATGTGTTGTTTAGGAAAAAACAAGATAATTTTGCACGATGCGAGATTTTCATAAATCGTGGTTTTCTAAAAAATTTTGACGAAAGAATTTCCTCCTGTGGGTTCTCTTTTGAGGCTACACTTGTAGAGGTACGAGCCACACCAAATCTTTTCGAGTTACAAAGTTTTGTTTAGGAGATACAAGCTATTTTTGTACGATGCTTTATTTCTTCTCTTAACGTGTTTCCAATATGTACGTATTTGTCTTTACTCTGCCACACTGTATTTCCTTATAACGTGGTATTCCTACATTTTCTTTCGAGAGAAAACTCTCCTGTGCGTTCTCTTTTGAGGCTACTCGCTTAGACATACACGCAACACCAAAGCTTTTCGATTTACAACGTGTTGTTTATGAAAAACAAGATAATTTCACACGATGCGAGATTTCCTTAAAATGTGGTTTTTGACAAATTTTGATGAAAGAAAATTCTTGGGCCTGGGAGCGGCGGCAGCAGCAGCAGTTGCAGCAGCAGCGGCTGATCCAGAGGAAGGGCCATCAGCAGTAGAACCAAGCGGACAGGGTCCAGGCAGACCCGGTGCCCACGACCACTGGCCATCGCTGGCCAGCCAGGCTGCAAGCAGCGGCGGATTTACGGTGCCTTTCACCACACAGAAGCCACATCAGAACTCTGCCTCCCGCCAGTCAGTTACGAGGGCTCCATATTGGTTCTCGGTTGCCAGAGAAATCAGACTGAGGTACGCAAATATAACCCGAGACCAACATCGCGGGGGTCTAAGCCCGACGGGCGTTGGCCTGCACCCAGGCCCTGAGCTGATCAGGGGTCCACCTGTGTGCAAATCCGGCCAGGAGGTTTTTTTCCTCCCGGGCTGGCGCGCGCACCACCACCATTTTGCCTGGGGGAAGCCAGGGAGACCTAGCAGGCAAAACCAAACTGGCTAACAGGCATAGCCCGAGGCAGACATAGCAGGGGTCTCAGACGGTCAGGCCCTGGACTGCCCCCAGGTCCTGGGCTGCTCGGCAGGCCATATGTGTGCCGACCCAGCCAGGAGCTTGTTTGCCTCGGCCGGCGCACACCAGGGAGACCTAGCAGGCAAAACCAAACCAGCGAACAGGCATAGCCCAAGGCAGACATAGCAGGGGTCTCAGACGGTCAGGCCCTGGACTGCCCCCAGGTCCTGGGCTGCTCGGTGGGCCATCTGTGTGCCGACCCAGCCAGGAACTTGTTTGCCCGGGCCGGTGCGCACCACTGCCATTTTGCCTGCGGGAAGCCAGAGAGACTAGCAGACAAAACCAAACCAGCTAACAGGCATAGCCCAAGGCGGACAAAGCAGGGGTCTCAGACGGTCAGGCCCTGGACTGCCCCCAGGCCCTGGGCTGCTCGGTGGGCCATCTGTGTGCCGACCCGGCCAGGAGGTTGTTTATCCGGGCCAGTTTGCGCACCACCGCCATTTTGCCTACGGGAAGCCAGAGAGACCTAGCAGGCAAAACCAAACCAGCTAACAGGCATAGCCCGAGGCGGACATAGCAGGGGTCTCAGACGGTCAGGCCCTGGACTGACCCCCAGGCCCTGGGCTGCTCGTTGGGCCATCTGTGTGCTGACCCAGCCAGGAGGTTGTTAGCCCAGCAGACTCTCCCAGCACTCTCAGGGAACTCGCACACGCCACCATCCTAGCCACCTGACACACCCAATTAACACCCACAGCTGAGGGGAACTTTGCACCGACATTGGCCTGCCAGGCTTTTGCCTAGACTCAGGGCCTGGGCAGCTAGGCTAGCCTTGTGTGCACCAACCCAGTTGGGAGTTCTGCTGCCCAGATCAGCCTGGGCGGCAGCACCACATCTCCAAGTCCTGCAAGTGGCTAGCTGGGTTTCCGGGCAGCCAGCTGGGAGAAGTCAGTGTGCTCCAGTGAATCCAGTGGGCCCCAGCAGGAGCCTTCGGGTGCCTGCTTTGGGATCTGAACAGCCTGGGCAGCAGCACCCTGTCTACAAGCAGTGCAGGAGGTAAGCTGTGCACCAGAGGCCAACGGGGAAGGGGCAGCTTGCACTGGTGAGTCCAGCACTGACAAGACAAACTAACACCAGTGAGAACTAGATGGCAAAAGGCAAACGCAGGAACGTCACTAACAGAAATCAAGGCAATATGGCAACATCTGAACCCAATTCTCCTCTACCAACACGTCCTGGATACCCCATCACACCAGTAAAACAAGATTTGGATTTAAAATCACTGGTCATGAT
Source organism: Apodemus sylvaticus (assembly GCF_947179515.1). Lineage (NCBI taxonomy): Eukaryota > Metazoa > Chordata > Mammalia > Rodentia > Muridae > Apodemus > Apodemus sylvaticus. The sequence goes on from NW_026263435.1 coordinate 320,323, forward strand.
GCTGGTACAGGAACACATGAAGGACATACTTAAAGAAATTCAGGAGAAAATGGATCAAAAGTTAGAAGCCCTTGCAAGGGAAACACAAAAATCATTGAAAGAAATCCAGGAGAATACAAAAGCCAACAAGGAGGAAATGCAAAAAACACTTAAAGAAATACAGGAGAACTTTGCTCAACAGGCTGAGGTCATGAAAGACGAAACACAAAAATCTCTTAATGAAATACAGGAGAACTTTGGTCAACAGGCTGAGGTCATGAAAGAGGAAACACAAAAATCTCTTAAAGAATTACAGGAAAACACAAACATGCAAGTGAAGGAGCTAAGCAAAACCATCCAGGATCTAAAATCAGAAGTAGAAACAACTAAGAAAACTCAAAGGGAGACAACTTTGGAGATAGAAAGCCTTGGGAAGAAATCAGGGGACAGAGATGCAAATATCAACAACAGAATACAAGAGATAGAAGAAAGAATCTCAGATGCTGAAGATTCCATAGAAACCATGGACTCAACAGTTAAAGAAAATGCAAAATGCAAAAAGCTTGTAACCCAAAATATCCAGGAAATCCAGGACACAATGAGAAGACCAAACCTAGGGATTATAGGCATAGATGAGAGTGAAGATTTACAACTTAAAGGGCCAGCAAATATCTTCAATAAAATTATGGAAGAAAACTTCCCTAACCTAAAGAGAGAGATGCCCATGAATATACAAGAAGCCTACAGAACTCCAAACAGACTGGACCAGAAGAGAAATACTTCCCGTCACATAATAATCAAAACACCAAATGTTCTAAACAAAGAAAGAATACTAAAGGCAGTAAGAGAAAAAGGCCAAGTAACATATAAAGGAAGACCTATCAGAATCACAGCAGACTTTTCACCGGAGACTATGAAGGCTAGAAGGTCCTGGGCAGATCTCATGCAGACTCTAAGAGAACACAAATGCCAACCAAAACTACTATATCCAGCAAAACTCTCAATCACCATAGATGGAGAAACTAAGATATTTCATGACAAAACCAAGTTTACCCAATATCTATCCACAAACCCGGCCCTAAAAAGGATAATAGGAGGACAACACCAATACAAGGAGGGAAACTTCACCCTGGAAAAAGCAAGATAGTAACCTTTCATCAAACCCAAAAGAAGTTAAGCATTCAAATTTAAAAATAACGTCAAAAATGATAGGAAGTAACAATCACTATTCCTTAATATCTCTTAACATCAATGGACTTAATGCCCCAATAAAAAGACACAGACTAACTGAATGGATATGTAAACAGGACCCTACATTTTGCTGCTTACAGGAAACACACCTCAGGGTCAAAGACAAACACTACCTTAGAGTAAAAGGCTGGAAGACAATTTTACAAGCAAATGGTCTCAGGAAACAAGCTGGAGTAGCCATTTTAATATCAGATAAAATTGACTTTCAACCCAAAGTCATCAAAAGAGACGCTGAGGGACACTTCTTGCTGGTCAAAGGAAAAATACAAAAAGAAGAACTGTCAATCCTGAACATCTATGCCCCAAATGCAAGGGCACCCTCTTTCGTAAAAGAAACTTTATTAAAACTAAATTGCACCTAACACAATAATTGTGGGTGACTTCAACACTGCACTTTCCTCAATGGACCGATCAGGAAAACAGAAACTAAACAGGGACACAATGAAACTAATTGAAGCTTTGGACCAATTAGATTTAACAGATATATATAGAACATTCTATCCTAAAACAAAAGAATATACCTTTTTCTCAGCACCTCATGGTACCTTCTCCAAAATCGACCATATAATTGGTCACAAGACAGACCTCAACAAATATAAGAAGATAGAACTAATCCCATGCCTCCTATCTGATCACTATTGAGTAGAAGTGGTCTTCAATAGCAACAGAAACAACAGAAAACCCACATACACGTGGAAACTGAACAATACTCTACTCAATGATACCTTGGTCAAGGAAGAAATAAAGAAAGAAATTAAAGACTTTTTAGAACACAATAAAAATGAAAACACAACATACCCAAATCTATGGGACACAATGAAAGCAGTGCTAAGAGGAAAACTCATAGCCCTGAGTGCCTCCAAAAAGAAAATGGAGAGAGCATACATTACCAGCTTAATGACACACCTGAAAGCCCTAGAACAAAAAGAAGCTATTTCGCCCAGGAGGAGTAGAAGTCAGGAAATCATCAAACTCAGGGCCGAAATCAATCAAGTAGAAACAAAGAGAACCATTCAAAAAATCAACAAAACCAGGAGCTGGTTCTTTGAGAAAATCAACAAGATAGATAAACCCTTAGCCAGACTGACCAAAGGGCACAGAGAAAGTATCCAAAATTAACAAACTTAGAAATGAAAAGGGAGATATAACAACGGAAACCGAGGAAATCCAAAAAATCATCAGATCCTACTACAAGAGCCTGTACTCAACACAACTGGAGAATCTGGAGGAAATGGACAATTTCCTTGACAGATACCAAATACCAAAATTAAATCAGGACCAACTAGACCATCTAAACAGTCCCATAATGCCTAAAGAAATAGAAGGAGTCATAGAAAGTCTTCCAACCAAAAAAAGCACAGGACCAGATGGCTTCAGTGCAGAATTCTACCTGACCTTCAAAGAAGAGTTAACACCTATACTCTTCAAACTATTCCACAAAATAGAAACAGAAGGAACACTACCCAATTCCTTCTACGAAGCCACAATTCCGCTGATACCAAAGCCACAAAAAGATCCAACAAAGAAAGAGAACTTCAGACCAATTTCCCTTATGAACATCGATGCAAAAATACTCAATAAAATTCTTGTCAACCGAATCCAAGAACACATCAAAACGATCATCCACCATGATCAAGTAGGCTTTATCCCGGGAATGCAGGGTTGGTTCAATATACGGAAATCCATCAATACAATCAACTACATAAACAAACTCAAAGAACAAAACCACATGGTCATTTCATTGGATGCTGAAAAAGCATTTGACAAAATTCAGCATCCCTTCATGCTTAAAGTCTTGGAGAGAACAGGAATTCAAGGCCCATACCTAAACATAGTAAAAGCAATATCCAGCAAACCGGTAGCCAGCATCAAACTAAATGGAGAGAAACTTGAAGCAATCCCACTGAAATCAGGGACCAGACAAGGCTGCCCCCTTTCTCCTTATCTTTTCAATATTGTACTTGAGGTACTAGCTCGGGCAATTCGACAACATAAGGAGGTCAAAGGGATACAAATTGGAAAGGAAGAAGTCAAAATATCATTATTTGCAGACAACATGATCGTCTACCTAAGTGACCCAAAGAACTCCACTAGAGAGCTCCTACAGCTGATAAACAACTTCAGCAAAGTGGCAGGTTATAAAATCATCTCCAGCAAATCAGTGGCCTTCCTATACTCAAAGGATAAGCAGGCTGAGAAAGAAATTAGGGAAATGACCCCCTTCACAATATCTTGTTTTTTCTAATCAACACATTGTAACACGAAAATCTTTGGTTTTGCATGTAAGTCTAAGCGTGTAGCCTCAAAAAAGAATGCACAGGAGAGTTTTATCTCGAGAGAATATGTAAGAATACCAGGTTATAAGGAAATACAGTGTTTCAGAGTACAGACATATACATATGAATTGGAAACACTTTACGAGAAGAAATAACGCTTCATACAAAATTAGCTTGTATCTCCTATACAACAAGTGGTAACTCGAAAAGATTTGGTGTGGCGTGTAGGTCTAAATGGGTAGCCTCAAAACAGAACCCACAGGAGAATTTTCTTTCGTCAAAATTTTCAGAAAACCACGTTTTAAGGACATCCCGCATCGTGCGAAATTATCATGTTTTTCTTAAACAACACGTTGTAACTCGAAAAGCTTTTGTGTTGCGTGTATTTCTCAGAGTGTAGCCTCAAAAGAGAACACACAGGAGAGTTTTCTTTCGAAATAATATGTAAGAATACCACGTTATAAGGAAATACATTGTTGCAGAGTAAAGACAAATACGTATGTATTGGAAACACTTTAGGAGAAGAAATAATGCATCATACAAAATTAGCTTGTATCTCCTAAACAACACGTTGTAACTCGAAAGGATTTGGTGTGGCGTGTACGGCTAAATTGGTAGCCTCAAAAGAGAACCCACAGGAGAATTTTCTTTCGTCAACATTTGTCAGAAACCCACGTTTTAAGGAAATCCCGCATCGTGTGAAATTATCTTATTTTTCCTAATCAACACGTTGTAACACGAAATGCTTTGGTTTGCCTGTATGTCTAAGCGTGTAGCCTCAAAAGAGAAGGCACAGGAGAGTTTTCTCTCGAAAGAATATGTAAGAATACCACCTTATAAGGAAATACAGTGTTGCAGAGTAAAGACAAATACATACATATTGGAAACACTTTAAGAGAAGAAATAAGGCATCGTAAAAATTAGCTTGTATCTCCTAAACTACACGTTGTAACTCGAAAAGATTTGGTGTGGCGTGTACGTCTAAACGTGTAGCCTCAAAAGAGAACCCACAGGAGAATTTTCTTTCTTCAAAATTTGTCAGAAAACCATGTTTTAAGGAAATCCCGCATCGTGCGAAATTATCTTGTTTTTTCTAATCAACACATTGTAACGCGAAAATCTTTGGTGTTGCGTGTATGTCTAAGCATGTAGCCTCAAAAGAGAATGTACAGGAGAGTTTTATCTCGAAAGAATATGTAAGAATACCACGTTATAAAGAAATACAGTGTTGCAGAGTAAGGACAAATACGTATGTATTGGAAACACTTTACGAGAAGAAATATCGCTTCATACAAAATTAGCTTGTATCTCCTATACAACAAGTGGTAACTCGAAAAAATTTGGTGTGGCGTGTACGTCTAAACATGTAGCCTCAAAAGAGAACCAACAGGAGAATTTTCTTTCGTCAAATTTGTCAGAAAACCACGTTTTAAAGAAATCCTGCATCGTGCGAAATTATCTTATTTTTCCTAATCAACACGTTGTAACACGAAATGCTTTGGTTTTGCCTGTATGTCTAAGTGTGTAGTCTCAAAAGAGAAGGCACAGGAGAGTTTTCTCTTGAAAGAATATGTAAGAATAGCACGTTATAAGGAAATACAGTGTTGCAGAGTAAAGACAAATACATACTTATTGGAAACACTTCAAGAGAAGAAATAACGCATCGTACAAAATTAACTTGTATCTCCTAAAGAACACGTTGTAAGTCGAAAATATTTGGTGTGGCGTGTACAGCTAAATGTGTAGCCTCAAAAGAGAACCCACAGGAGAATTTTCTTTCGTCAAAATTTGTCAGAAATCCACGTTTTATGGAAATCCCGCATGGGGGAAATTATCTAGTTTTTCCTAAACAACACATTGTATCTCCAAAAGCTTTGGTGTTGCGTGTATGACTAAGCATGTAGCCTCAAAAGGGAAGGCACAGCAGAGTTTTCTCTCGAAAGAATATGTAAGAATACCACGATATAAGGAAATACAGTGTTGCAGAGTAAAGACAAATACATAAGTATTGGAAACACTTTACAAGAAGAAATAACGCATCGTAAAAATTAGCTTGTATCTCCTAAACTACACGTTGTAACTCGAAAAGATTTGGTGTGGTGTGTATGTCTAAAGGTGTAGCCTCAAAACAGAACCCACAGGAGAATTTTCTTTCGTCAAAATTTTTCAGAAAACCACGTTTTAAGGAAATCCCGCATCGTGCGAAATTATCATGTTTTTCCTAAAAAACACGTTGTCACTCGAAAAGCTTTGGTATTGCGTGTATGTCTTAGCGTGTAGCCTCAAAAGAGAACCAACAGGAGAATTTTCTTTCATCAAAATTTGTCAGAAAACCACGTTTTAAGGAAATCCCGCATCGTGCGAAATTATCTTACTTTTCCTAATCAACACGGTGTAACATGAAATGCTTTGGTTTTGCCTGTATGTCTAAGCGTGTAGCCTCAAAAGAGTAGGCACAGGAGAGTTTTCTCTCAAAAGAATATGTAAGAATACCTCGTTATAAGGAAATACAATGTTGCAGATTAAAGACAAATACGTACGTATTGGAAACACTTTAAGAGAAGAAATAAAGCATCGTACATAATTAGCTTGTATCTCCTAAACAACAAGTTGTAACTCGAAAAGATTTGATGTGGCGTGTACGTCTAAACATGTAGCCTCAAAAGAGAACCCACAGGAGAATTTTCTTTCCTCAAAATTTGTCAGAAAAGCACGTTTTATGGAAATCCGGCATAGTGCTAAATGATCTTGTTTTTCCTAAACAACACGTCGTAACTGGAAAAGCTTTGGTGTTGTGTTTATGGGTAAGCGTGTAGCCTCAAAAGAGTAGGCACAGGAGAGTTTTCTCTCGAAAGAACATGTAAGCATACCATGTTATAAGGATGCTACACGCTTAGACATACACGCAACACCAAAGCTTTTTGAGTTACAACTTTTTGTTTAGGAAAAACAAGATAATTTCGCACGATGCGGGATTTCCTTAAATCGTGGTTTTCTGAAAAAATGTTGACTAAAGAAAATTCTCCTGTGGGTTCTCTTTTGAGGCTACACGTTTAGACGTACACGCCACACCAAATATTTCGAGTTACAACGTGTTGTTTAGGAGATACAAGCTAATTTTTACGATGCGTAATTTCTTCTCGTAAAGTGTTTACAATATATATGTATTTGTCTTTACTCTGCAACACTGTATTTCCTTATAACGTAGTATTCTTACATATTCTTTCGAGATAAAACTCTCCTGTGCATTTTCTTTTGAGGCTACACGCTTAGACATACACGCAACACCAAAGCTTTTCGAGTTACAACATGCTGTTTAGGAAAAACAAGATAATGTCGCACGATGCGGGATTTCCTTAAAACGTGGTTTTCAGACAAAATTTTATGAAAGAAAATTCTCCTGTGGGTTCTCTTTTGAGGCTACAAGTTTAGATGTACACGCCACACCAAATCCTTTCGAGTTACAACGTGTTGTTTAGGAGATACAACCTAATTTTGTACTATGCGTTATTTCTACTTTTAAATTGTTTCCAATACGTACCTATTTGTCTTTACTCTGCAACAATGTATTTCCTTATAACGTGGTATTCTTACATATTCTTTCGAGAGAAAAATGTCCTGAGCATTTCCTTTGAGGCTACACACTTAGACATACACGCAACACCAAAGCTTTTCGAGTTCCAACCTGTTGTTTAGGAAAAACAAGATAATTTCGCATGATGCGGGATTTCCTTAAAACGTGGTTTTCTGACAAATTTTTACGAAAGAAAATTCTCCTGTGGGTTCTCTTTTGAGGCTACACGCTTAGAAGTACACGTCACACCAAATATTTTCGAGTTACAACGTGTGTTTAGGAGATACAAGCTAATTTTGAACGATGCGTTATTTCTTCTCGTAAGGTGTTTCCAATACTTACGTATTTGTCTTTACTCTGCAACACTGTATTTCCTTATAACGTGGTATTCTTACTTATTCCTTCAAGAGAAAACTCTCCTGTGCCTTCACTTTTGAGGCTACACGATTAGACATACACGCAACACCAAAGCTTTTTGAGTTACAACGTGTTGTTTTGGAAAAACAAGATAATTTCGCACGATGCGGGATTTCCTTAAAACGTGGTTTTCTGAAAAAATGTTGACTAAAGAAAATTCTCCTGTGGGTTCTCTTTTGAGGTTACACGTTAAGACATACACGCAACACCAAAGCTTTTCGAGTTACAACGTGCTGTTTGGGAGATACAAGCTAATTTTGTAAGATGCGTTATTTCTCTTCATAAAGTGTTTCCAATAGGTACGTTTTTGTCTTTACTCTGCAACACTGTATTTCCTTATGAGGTGGTATTCTTACATATTATTTCGAGAGAAAACTCTCCTGTGTGTTCTCTTTTGAGGCTACACGCTTATACATACACGCAACACCAAAGCTTTTCGAGTTACAACATGTTGTTTAGGAAAAACAAGATAATTTCGCACGATGCGGGATTTCCTTAAAACGTGGTTTTCTGACAAATTTTGAAGAAAGAAAATTCTCCAGTGGGTTCTCATTTGAGGCTACACATTTAGAAGTACACGTTACACCAAATCCTTTCGAGTTACAACATGTTGTTTAGGAGATACAATCTAATTTATGCGATGCGTTATATCATCTCATAAAGTGTTTCCAATAAGTACATATTTGTCTTTACTCTGCAACACTGTATTTCCTTATAACGTGGTATTCTTACATATTCTTTCAAGAGAAAACTCTCCTGTGCCTTCTCTTTTGAGGCTACATGCATACACATACACAAAACACCAAAGCTTTTCGCGTTACAACGTGTTGATTAAGAAAAACAAGATAATTTCGCACGATGCGGGATTTCCTTAAAACGTGGTTTTCTGACAAATTTTGACGAAAGAAAATTCTGCAGTTGGTTCTCTTTTGAGGCTACACATTTAGACGTACATGCCACACCAAATATTTTCGAGTTACAACGTGTTGTTTAGGAGATACAAGCTAATTTTGTACGATGCGTTATTTCTTCTCGTAAAGTGTTTACAATATATATGTATTTGTCTTTACTCTGCAACACTGTATTTCCTTATAACGTAGTATTCGTACATATTCTTTCGAGATAAAACTCTCCTGTGCATTCTCTTTTGAGGCTACACGCTTAGACATACACGCAACACCAAACTTTTCTAGTTACAACATGTTGTTTAGGAAAAACAAGATAATTTCGCACGAAGCGGGATTTCCTTAAAACGTGGTTTTCTGACAAAATTTTATGAAAGAAAATTCTCCTGTGGGTTCTCTTTTGAGGCTACAAGTTTAGATGTACACGCCACACCAAATCCTTTCGAGTTACAACGTGTTGTTTAGGAGATACAACCTAATTTTGTACTATGCGTTATTTCTTCTTGTAAAGTGTTTCCAATACGTACGTATTTGTCTTTACTCTGCAACACTGTGTTTCCTTATAACATGGTGTTCTTACATATTCTTTCGAGAGAAAACTGTCCTGTACGTTTTCTTTTGAGGCTACACACTTAGACATACACGCAACACCAAAGCTTTTCGAGTTCCAACGTGTTGTTTAGGAAAAACAAGATAATTTAACACGATGCGGGATTTCCTTAAAACGTGGTTCTCTGACAAATTTTTACAAAAGAAAATTCTCCTGTCGGTTCTCTTTTGAGGCTACACGTTTAGAAGTACACGTCACACCAAATCATTTCGAGTTACAACGTGTTGTTTAGGAGATACAAGCTAATTTTGTACGATGCATGATTTCTTCTCGTAAAGTGTTTCCAATACTTGTGTATTTGTCTTTACCCTGCAACACTGTATTTCCTTATAACGTGATATTCTTACTTATTCCTTCAAGAGAAAACTCTCCTGTGCCTTCTCTTTTGAGGCTACACGATTAGACATACACGCAACACCAAAGCTTTTTGAGTTACAACGTGTTGTTTTCGAAAAACAAGATAATTTCGCACGATGCGGGATTTCCTTAAAATGTGGTTTTCTGAAAAAATGTTGATTAAAGAAAATTCTCCTGTGGGTTCTCTTTTGAGGCTACACGTTAAGACATACACGCAACACCAAAGCTTTTCGAGTTACAACGTGCTGTTTAGTAGATACAAGCTGATTTTGTAAGATGCGTTATTTCACTTCGTAAAGTGTTTCCAATAGGTACGTATTTGTCTTTACTCTGCAACACTGTATTTCCTTATAAGGTGGTATTCTTACATATTCTTTCGAGAGAAAACTCTCCTGAGTGTTCTATTTTGAGGCTACACGCTTAGACATACACGCAACACCAAAGCTTTTTGAGTTACAACATGTTGTTTAGGAAAAACAAGATAATTTCGCACGATGCGGGATTTCCTTAAAACGTGGATTTCTGACAAATTTTGACGAAAGAAAATTCTCCTTGGCTTCTCTTTTGAGGCTACACGTTTAGAAGTACACGTCACACCAAATATTTTCGAGTTACAACGTGTTGTTTAGGAGATACAATCTAATTTTTGCGATGCGTTATTTCTTCTCGTAAAGTGTTTCCAATAAGTACGTATTTGTCTTTACTCTGCAACACTGTATTTCCTTATAACATAGTATTCTTGCATATTCTTTCGAGAGAAAACTCTCCTGTGCCTTCTCTTTTGAGGCTACACACTTAGACAGACACGCAACACGAAAGCTTTTCGAGTTACGACGTGTTGTTTAGGAAAAACAGGATAATTTCCCACGATACGGGATTTCCTCCAAACTTGGTTTTCTGACAAATTTTGACGAAAGAAAATTCTCCTGTGGGTTCTCTTTTGAGGCTACACGTTTAGACGTACACGCCACACCAAATCTTTTCGAGTTACAACGTGTTGATTAGGAGATACAAGCTAATTTTGTACGATGCGTTATTTCTTCTCTTAAAGTGTTTCCAATAAGTACGTATTTGTCTTTACTCTGCAACACTGTATTTCCTTTTAACGTGGTATGCTTACATATTCATTCGAGAGATAATTCTCCTGTGCCTACTCTTTTGAGGCTACACGCTTACCCATACACGCAATACCAAAGCTTTTCGAGTTTCGACGTGTTGTTTCGGAAAAACAAGATCGTTTCACACGATGCTGGATTTCCTTAAAACGTGCTTTTCTGAAAAATTTTGACGAGAGAAAATTCTCCTGTGGGTTCTCTTTTGAGGCTACACGTTTAGACGTACACGCCACACCAAAACTTTTCGAGTTACAACTTGTTGTTTAGGAGATAAAAGCTAATTTTGTAGGATGCTTTATTTCTTCTCGTAAAGTGTTTCCAATACGTATGTATTTGTCTTTACTCTGCAACACTGTATTTCCTTATAACGTGGTATTCTTCCATATTCTTTCGAGAGAAAACTCTCCTGTGCCTTCTCTTTTGAGGCTACATGCTTAGACATACAGGCAAAATCCAAGCATTTCGTGTTACAACGTGTTGATAAGGAAAAATAAGATAATTTTGCACGATGCGGGATATCCTTAAAACGTGGTTTTCTGAAAAAGTTTGACGAAAGAAAATTCTGCTGTTGGTTCTCTTTTGAGGCTACACATTTAGACGTACACGCCACACCAAAACCTTTCGAGTTGCAACGTGTTGTTTAGGAGATACAAGCTAATTTTGTATGATGCTTTATTTCTTCTCGTAAAGTGTTTCCAATACGTACGTATTTGTCTTTACTCTGCAACATTGTATTTTCTTATAACGTGGTATTCTTACATATTCTTTCGAGAGAAAACTCTCCTGTGCCTTCTCTTTTGAGGGTACACGCTTAGGCATACAGGCAAAACCAAAGCATTTCGTGTTACAACATGTTGATTAGGAAAAATAAGATAATTTCTCACGATGCGGGATTTCCATAAAACGTGGTTTTCTGACAAATTTTGACGGAAGAAAATTCTCCTGTTGGTTCTCTTTTGAGGCTACACGTTTAGACGTACACGACACACCAAATCTTTTCGAGTTACAACGTGTTGTATAGGAGATACAAGCTAATTTTGTTAGAAGCGTTATTTCTTCTCGTAAAGTGTTTCCAATAGGTATGTATTTGTCTTTACTCTGCAATACTGTATTTCCTTATAACGTGGTATTCTTACATATTCTTTCGAGAGAAAACTCTCCTGTACCTTCTATTTTGAGGCTACATGCTTAGACATACACGCAACACCGAAGCTTTTCGAGTTACAACGTGTAGTTTAGGAGATACAAGCTAATTTTGTACGATGCGTTATTTCTTCTCATAAAGTGTTTCCAATACGTACGTTTTTGTCTTTACTCTGCAACACTGTATTTCCTTATAAGGTGGTATTCTTACATATTATTTCGATAGAAAACTCTCTTGTGCATTCTCTTTTGAGGATACAAACTTAGTCATACACGCAACACCAAAGCATTTAGCGTTACAACATGTTGATTAGGAAAAACAAAGATACTTTCCTTAAAACGTGGTTTTCTGAAAAATTTTGACGAAAGGAAATTCTCCTGTGGGTTCTGTTTTGAGGCTACACGTGTACACGTACACGCCCCACCAAATCCTTTCGAGTTACAACGTGCTGTTTAGGAGATACAAGTTAATTTTGTATGATACGTTATTTCTTTTCGTAAAGTGTTTCCAATAGAGTACGTATTTGTCTTTGCTCTGAGACACTGTGTTTCCTAATAAAGTGGTATTATTACATATTCTTTCCATAGAAAACTGACCTGTGCGTTCTCCTTTGAGGCTACACGCTTTGACATACATGCAACACCAAAGCTTTTCGCATTACAACGTGTTGATTAGGAAAAACAAGATAATTTCGCAGGATGCGGGATTTCCTTAAAACGTGGTTTTCTGACAATTTTGACGAAAGAAAATTCTCCTGTGGGTTCTCTTTATAGGCTACACGTTTAGACATACACGCCACACCAAATCTTTTCGAGTTACAACGTGTTGTTTAGGAGATACAAGCTAATTTTGTTTTTTTCGTCAAAATTTGTCAGAAAACCACGTTTTAAGGAAATCCCGCATCGTGCGAAATTAACTTTTTTTTTTCCTAAACAACACGTTTTAACAGGAAAAGCTTTGCTGTTGCGAGTATATCTAAGCATGTAGCCTCAAAAGAGATCGCACATGAGAGTTTGCTCTCGAAAGAATATGTAAGAATACCACGTTATAAGGAAATACATTGTTGCAGAGTAAAGACAAATACATACGTATTGGAAACACTTTACAAGAAGAAATAACGCCTCGTACAAAATTAGCTTGTATCGCCTAAACAACACTTTGTAACTCGAAAACATTTGGTGTGGCATGTACGTCTAAACGTGTAGCCTCAAAAAAGAACCAACAGGAGAATTTTCTGTCGTCCAAATTTGTCAGAAAACAACGTTTTAAGGAAATCCCGCATCGTGCGAAATTATCTTGTTTTTCCTAAACAAAGTGTTATAACTCGAAAAGCTTTGGTGTTGCGTGTATGTCTAAGCATGTAGCCTCAAAAGAGAAGGCACAGGAGAGTTTCCTCTTGAAAGAATATGTAACAATACCACGTTATAAGGATATACAGTATTGCAGAGTAAAGACAAATACGTATTGGAAACACTTTACTAGAAGAAATAACGCATCTTACAAAATTAGCTTGCATCTCCTAAACAACACGTTGTAACTCGAAAAGATTTGGTGTGGCCTGTACGTTTAAATATGTAGCCTCAAAGGAGAAATCACAGGAGAATTTTCTTTCATCAAAATTTGTCAGAAAACCACGTTTTAAGGAAATCCCAAATCGTGCGAAATTATCTTGTTTTTCCTAAACAACACATCGTATCTCGAAAAGCTTTGGTGTTGCGTGTATGTCTAAGCGTGTAGCCTCAAAACAGAAGGCGCAGGAGAGTTTTCTCTCGAAAGAATATGTAAGAATACCACATTATAAGGAAATACAGTGTTGCAGAGTAAAGACAAACATGTACGTATTGGAAAGACTTTACAAGAAGAAATAACGCATCATAAAAATTAGCTTGTATCTCTTAAACTACACGTTGTAACTTGAAAAGATTTGGTGTAGCTTGTATGTCTAAACGTGTAGCCTCAAAAGAGAACCCACAGGAGAATTTTCTTTCGTCAATTTTTTTTCAGAAAACCACGTTTTAAGGAAATCCCGCAACATGCGAAATTATCTTGTTTTTCCTAAACAACACGTTGTAACTCGAAAAGCTTTGGTGTTCTGTCTATGTCTAAGCGTGCAGCCTCAAAAGAGAAGTCACAGGAGAGTTTTCTCTCGAAAGAATATGTAATAATACCAAGTTATATGGAAATACAGTGTTGCAGAGTAAAGACATATAGGTACATGTTGGAAACACTTTATGAGAAGAAATAATGCATCGTAAAAAATTAGCTTGTATCTCCTAAACAACACGTTGTAACTCGAAAAGCTTTGGTGTTGCGTGTATATTTAAGCGTGTAGCTTCAGAAGAGAACACACAGGAGAGTTTTCTCTCGAAAGAATATGTAAGAATACCACATTATTATTAAATACAGTGCTGCAGAGTAAAGACAAATATGTATATATTGGAAACACTTTACGAGAAGAAATAACGCATCGTACAAAATTAGCTTGTAACTCCTAAACAACACGTTGTACTCGAAAATATTTGGTGTGGCATGTACGTCTAAACGTGTAGCCTCAAAAGAGAACACACAGGAGAAATTTCTTTCGTCAAAATTTGTCACAAAACAAAGTTTTGATGAAATCCCGCATCGTGAGAAATTATCTTGTTTTTCCTAATCAACAAGTTGTAACTCGAAAAGCTTTGGTGTTGCGTGTATGTCTAAGCATGTAGCCTCAAAAGAGAAGGCACAGGAGAGTTTTCTCTTGAAAGAATACGTAAGAATACCACGTTATAAGGAAATACAGTGTTGCAGAGTAAAGACAAATACGTACCTATTGGAAACACTTAAACTTTACGAGAATAAAAAATGCATCGTAAAAAATTAGCTTGTATCTCATAAACAACACGTTGTAACTCGAAAAGATTTGGTGTGGCGTGTACGTCTAAACGTGTAGCCTCAAAAGAGAACCCACAGGAGAATTTTCTTTCGTCAAAATTTGTCAGAAAACCACGTTATAAGGAAATCCCGCATTGTGCGAAATTATCTTGTTTTTCCTAAACAACACATTGTAACTCGAAAATCTTTGGTGTTGCGTGTATGTCTAAGCGTGTAGCCTCAAAAGAGAAGGCACAGGAGAGTTTTCTCTCGAAAGAATATGTAAGAATACCATGTTATAAGGAAATACAGTGTTGCAGAGTAAAGACAAATACTTACGTATTGGAAACACTTTAAGAGAAGAAATAACGCATCTTAAAAAATTAGGTGATATCTCCTAAACAACACGTTGTAACTCAAAAAGATTTCGTGTGGCATGTACGTCTAAACGTGTAGCCTTCAAAAGAGAACCCACAGGAGAATTTTCTTTTGTCAAAATTTGTCTGAAAACCACGTTTTAAGGAAATCCAGCTTCGCGCGAAATTATCTTGTTTTTCCTAAACAACACGTTGTAACCCGAAACGCTTTGGTGTTGTGTGTATGTCTAAGCGTGTAGCTTCAAAAGAGAAGGCACAGGAGAGTTTTCTCTCAAAAGAATATGTAAGAATACCACGTTATAAGGAAATACAGTGTTACAGAGTAAAGAGAAGTATGTATGTACTGGAAACACTTTACGAGAAGAAATAACGCATCTTACAAAATTAGGTTGTATCTCCTAAACAACACGTTGTAACTCGAAAAGATTTGGTGTGGCGTGTATGTCTCAACGTGTAGCCTCAAAAGAGAGCCCACAGGAGAATTTTCTTTTGTCAATATTTGTCAGAAAACCACGTTTTAAGGAAATCCCGCATCGGGCGAAATTATCTTGTTTTTCCTAAACAACATGTTGTAACTCGAAAAGCGTTCGTATTGCGTGTATGTCTAAGAGTGTAGCCTCAAAAGAGAAGGCACAGGAGAGTTTTCTCTCAAAAGAATATGTAAGAATAACACGTTATAAGGAAATACAATGTTGTAGAGAAAAGACAAATATGTACATATTGGAAACACTTAAACTATATGAGAAGAAATAATGCATCGTACAAAATTAGTTTGTATCTCCTAAACAGCACGTTGTAACTCGAAAAGATTTGGTGTGGCGTGTACGTCTAAACGTGTAGCCTCAAAGAGAACGCACAGGAAAATTTTCATTCATCAAAATTTGTCAGAAACCACGTTTTAAAGAAATCCCGCATTGTGCGAAGTTATCTTATTTTTCCTAAACAACATGTTATAAATCGAAAAGCTTTGGTGTTGCATGTATGTCTAAGCATGTAGCCTCAAAAGAGAAGGCACAGGAGAGTTTTCTCGAAAGAATATGTAAGAATACCACGTTATAAGGAAATACTGTGTTGCAGAGTAAAGACAAATAGGTACATATTGGAAACACTTTACAAGAAGAAATAACCCATCGTACAAAATTAGCTTGTATCTCCTAAACTACACGTTGTAACTCAAAAAGATTTGGTGTGGCGTGTACATCTAAACGTGTAGCCTCAAATGAGAACCCACTGGAGAATTTTCGTTCTTCAAATTTTTTTTAGAAAACCACGTTTTAAGGAAATCACGCATCGTGTGAAATTATCTTGTTTTTCCTAAACAACAAATTTTAACTCGAAAAGCTTTGTTGTTGCGTGTATGTCTAAGCGAGTAGCATCAAAAAAGAAGAGGCACAGGAGAGTATTCTCTCGAAAGAATACATAAGAATACCACATTATAAGGAAATACAGTGTGGCAGAGTAAAGACAAATACATACATAGTGGAAACACTTTACAAGAAGAAATAACGCATCGTACAAAATTAGGTTGTATCTCTTAAACAGCACTTTGTAACTCGCAAAGATTTGGTGTGGCGTGTACATCTAAACGTGTAGCCTCAAAGGAGAACCCACAGGAGAATTTTCTTTCGTCAAAATTTGTCAGAAAACCACGTTTAAGGAAATCCCGCATCGTGTGAAATTATCTTGTTTTTCCTAAAGAACACGTTGTAACTCGAAAAGCTTTGGTGTTGCGTGTATGTCTAAGATTGTAGCCTCAAAAGAGAAGGCAAAGGAGAGTTTTCTCTCAAAAGAATATGTAAGAATACCACGTTATAAGGAAATACAGTGTTGCAAAGTAAAGACAAATACGTACATTTTGGAAATATTTTACGAGCAGAATTAACGCCTCGTTCAAAATTAGTTTGTATCTCCTAAACAACACGTTGTAACTCGAAAAGATTTGGAGTGGCTTGTACGTCTAAACGTGTAGCCTCAAAAGAGAACCCACAGGAGAATTTTCTTTTGTCAAAATTTGTCAGAAAACCACGTTTTAAGGAAATCCGGCATCGTGCGAATTTATCTTGTTTTTCCTAATCAACACGTTGTAACACAAAATGCTTTGGTTTTGCGTGTATGTCTAAGCGCGTAGCCTCAAAAGCAAAGGCACAGGAGAGTTTTCTCTCGAAAGAATATGTAGGAATACCACGTTATAAGGAAATATAGTGTTGCAGAGTAAAGACAAATATGTACCTATTGGAAACACTTAAAATTTACGAGAATAAAAAATGCATCGTAAAAAATTAGCTTGTATCTCATAAACAGCACATTGTAACTCGAAAAGATTTGGTGTGGCGTGTATGTCTAAACATGTAGCCTCAAAAGAGAACCCACAGGAGAATTTTCTTTCATCAAAATTTGTCAGAAAACCAAGTTTTATGGAAATCCCGCATCGTGCGAAATTATCTTGTTTTTCCTAAACAACATGTTGTAACTCAAAAGCTTTGGTGTTGCGTGTATGTCTAAGCGTGTAGCCTCAAAAGAGAAGGCACAGGAGAGTTTTCTCTCAAAAGAATATGTAAGAATACCACGTTATAAGGAAATACAGTTTTGCAGAATAAAGACAAATACGTACCTATTGGAAACACTTAAGGTTTATGAGAAGAAATAACACATCTTAAAAAATTAGCTTGTATCTCCTAAACAACACATTGTAACTCGAAAAGACTTGGTGTGGCGTGTACATCTAAACGTGTAGCCTCAAAAGAGAACCTACAGGAGAATATTCTTAGGTCAAAATTTGTCAGAAAACCACGTTTTAAGGAAATCCCATATCGTGCGAAATTATCTTATTTTTCCTAAACAACATGTTGTAACATGAAAAGCATTGGTGTTGTGAGTATGTCTTAGCATGTAGCCTCAAAGGAGAACGCACAGGAGAGTTTTGTCTCGAAAAAATATGTAAGAATACCACGTTATAAGGAAATCGAATGCTGCAGAGTAAAGACAAATACATACTTATTGGAAACACGTTCCGAGAAGAAATAACGCATCGTAAAAATTAGCTTGTATCTCCTAAACAACACGTTGTAACTCGAAAAGATTTGGTGGGGCGTGTACGTCTAAACGTGTAGCCTCAAAAGAGAACCGACAGGATAATTTTCTTTCGTCAAAATTTGTCAGAAAACCATGTTTTAAGGTAATCCCGCATCGTGCGAAATTATCTTGTTTTTCCTAATCAACATGTTGTAACTCGCAAAGCTTTGGTGTTGTGTGTATGTCTAAGCGTGTAGCCTCAAAAGAGAAGGCACAGGAGAGTTTTCTCTCAAAGAATATGTAAGAATACCACGTTATAAAGAAATACAGTTTTGCAGAGTAAAGACAAATATGTATGCATTGGAGAAACTTTAGGAGTAGAAATAACGCATCGTACAAAATAAGCTTGTATCTCCTAAACAACACGTTGTAACTCGAAAATATTTGGTATGGCGTGTATGTCTAAACATGTAGCCTCAAAAGAGAACCCACAGGAGAATTTTCATTCGTCAAAATTTGTCAGAAAACCACGTTTTAAGGAAATCCTGCATCGTGACAAATTATCTTGTTTTGCCTAAACAACACGTTGTAATTCGAAAAGCTTTGGTGTTGCGTGTATGTCTAACCGTGTAGCCTCAAAAGAGAAGGCACAGAAGAGTTTTCTCTCGAAAGAATATGTAAGAATACCACGTTATAAGGAAATACAGTGTTGCAGATAAAGACAAATACATACGTATTGGAAACACTTAAACTTTACGAGAAGAAATAACTTATCGTAAAAAATTAGCTTGTATCTCCTAAACAACACGTTGTAACTCGAAAAGACTTGGTGTGGCGTGTAAGTCTAAACGTGTAGCCTCAAAAGAGAACCCACAGGAGAATTTTCTTTGTCAAAATTTGTCAGAAAACCATGTTTTAAGGAAATCCTGCATCTTGCAAAATTATCTTTTTCCTAAACAACTCATCTTAACGCATAAAGCTTTGGTGTTGCGTGTATGTCTAAGCATGTAGCCTCAAAAGAGAAGGCACAGGAGAGTTTTCTCTCGAAACAATATGTAAGAATACCGCGTTATAAGGAAATACAGTGTTGCAGAGTAAAGACAAATACGTACCTATTGGAAACACTTAAACTTTACGAGAATAAAAAATGCATCGTAAAAAATTAGCTTGTATCTCATAAACAACACGTTGTAACTCGAAAAGATTTGGTGTGGCGTGTACGTCTAAACGTGTAGCCTCAAAAGAGAACCCACAGGAGAATTTTCTTTCGTCAAAATTTGTCAGAAAACCACGTTATAAGGAAATCCCGCATTGTGCGAAATTATCTTGTTTTTCCTAAACAACACATTGTAACTCGAAAATCTTTGGTGTTGCGTGTATGTCTAAGTGTGTAGTCTCAAAAGAGAAGGCACAGGAGAGTTTTCTCTCGAAAGAATATGTAAGAATACCACGTTATAAGGAAATACAGTGTTGCAGAGTAAAGACAAATACTTACGTATTGGAAACACTTTAAGAGAAGAAATAACGCATCTTAAAAAATTAGGTGATATCTCCTAAACAACACGTTGTAACTCAAAAAGATTTCGTGTGGCATGTACGTCTAAACGTGTAGCCTTCAAAAGAGAACCCACAGGAGAATTTTCTTTTGTCAAAATTTGTCTGAAAACCACGTTTTAAGGAAATCCAGCTTCGCGCGAAATTATCATGTTTTTCCTAAACAACACGTTGTAACCCGAAACGCTTTGGTGTTGTGTGTATGTCTAAGCGTGTAGCTTCAAAAGAGAAGGCACAGGAGAGTTTTCTCTCAAAAGAATATGTAAGAATACCACGTTATAAGGAAATACAGTGTTACAGAGTAAAGAGAAGTACGTATGTACTGGAAACACTTTGCGAGAAGAAATAACGCATCTTACAAAATTAGGTTGTATCTCCTAAACAACACGTTGTAACTCGAAAAGATTTGGTGTGGCGTGTATGTCTCAACGTGTAGCCTCAAAAGAGAGCCCACAGGAGAATTTTCTTTTGTCAATATTTGTCAGAAAACCACGTTTTAAGGAAATCCCGCATCGGGCGAAATTATCTTGTTTTTCCTAAACAACATGTTGTAACTCGAAAAGCGTTCGTATTGCGTGTATGTCTAAGAGTGTAGCCTCAAAAGAGAAGGCACAGGAGAGTTTTCTCTCAAAAGAATATGTAAGAATAACACGTTATAAGGAAATACAATGTTGTAGAGAAAAGACAAATACGTACATATTGGAAACACTTAAACTATACGAGAAGAAATAATGCATCGTATAAAATTAGTTTGTATCTCCTAAACAGCACGTTGTAACTCGAAAGGATTTGGTGTGGCGTGTACGTCTAAACGTGTAGCCTCAAAAAGAATGCACAGGAAAATTTTCATTCATCAAAATTTGTCAGAAACCACGTTTTAAAGAAATCCCGCATTGTGCGAAATTATCTTATTTTTCCTAAACAACATGTTATAAATCGAAAAGCTTTGGTGTTGCGTGTATGTCTAAACATGTAGCCTCAAAAGAGAAGGCACAGGAGAGTTTTCTCGAAAGAATATGTAAGAATACCACGTTATAAGGAAATACTGTGTTGCAGAGTAAAGACAAATACGTACATATTGGAAACACTTTACAAGAAGAAATAACCCATCGTACAAAATTAGCTTGTATCTCCTAAACTACACGTTGTAACTCGAAAAGATTTGGTGTGGCGTGTACGTCTAAACGTGTAGCCTCAAATGAGAACCCACTGGAGAATTTTCGTTATTCAAATTTTTTTTAGAAAACCACGTTTTAAGGAAATGACGCATCGTGTGAAATTATCTTGTTTTTCCTAAACAACAAATTTTAACTCGAAAAGCTTTGTTGTTGCGTGTATGTCTAAGCGAGTAGCATCAAAAAAGAAGAGGCACAGGAGAGTATTCTCTCGAAAGAATACATAAGAATACCACATTATAAGGAAATACAGTGTGGCAGAGTAAAGACAAATACATACATAGTGGAAACACTTTACAAGAAGAAATAACGCATCGTACAAAATTAGGTTGTATCTCTTAAACAGCACTTTGTAACTCGAAAAGATTTGGTGTGGCGTGTACATCTAAACGTGTAGCCTCAAAGGAGAACCCACAGGAGAATTTTCTTTCGTCAAAATTTGTCAGAAAACCACGTTTAAGGAAATCCCGCATCGTGTGAAATTATCTTGTTTTTCCTAAGGAACACGTTGTAACTCGAAAAGCTTTGGTGTTGCGTGTATGTCTAAGATTGTAGCCTCAAAAGAGAAGGCAAAGGAGAGTTTTCTCTCAAAAGAATATGTAAGAATACCACGTTATAAGGAAATACAGTGTTGCAAAGTAAAGACAAATACGTACATTTTGGAAATATTTTACGAGCAGAATTAACGCCTCGTTCAAAATTAGTTTGTATCTCCTAAACAACACGTTGTAACTCGAAAAGATTTGGAGTGGCTTGTACGTCTAAACGTGTAGCCTCAAAAGAGAACCCACAGGAGAATTTTCTTTCGTCAAAATTTGTCAGAAAACCACGTTTTAAGGAATTCCGGCATCGTGCGAATTTATCTTGTTTTTCCTAATCAACACGTTGTAACACAAAATGCTTTGGTTTTGCGTGTATGTCTAAGCGCGTAGCCTCAAAAGCAAAGGCACAGGAGAGTTTTCTCTCGAAAGAATATGTAGGAATACCACGTTATAAGGAAATATAGTGTTGCAGAGTAAAGACAAATACGTACCTATTGGAAACACTTAAAATTTACGAGAATAAAAAATGCATCGTAAAAAATTAGCTTGTATCTCATAAACAGCACATTGTAACTCACAAAGATTTGGTGTGGCGTGTATGTCTAAACATGTAGCCTCAAAAGAGAACCGACAGGAGAATTTTCTTTCATCAAAATTTGTCAGAAAACCAAGTTTTAAGGAAATCCCGCATCGTGCGAAATTATCTTGTTTTTCCTAAACAACATGTTGTAACTCAAAAGCTTTGGTGTTGTGTGTATGTCTAAGCGTGTAGCCTCAAAAGAGAAGGCACAGGAGAGTTTTCTCTCGAAAGAATATGTAAGAATACCACGTTATAAGGAAATACAGTTTTGCAGAATAAAGACAAATACGTACCTATTGGAAACACTTAAAGTTTATGAGAAGAAATAACGCATCTTAAAAAATTAGCTTGTATCTCCTAAACAACACATTGTAACTCGAAAAGACTTGGTGTGGCGTGTACATCTAAACGTGTAGCCTCAAAAGAGAACCTACAGGAGAATATTCTTAGGTCAAAATTTGTCAGAAAACCACGTTTTAAGGAAATCCCATATCGTGCGAAATTATCTTATTTTTCCTAAACAACATGTTGTAACATGAAAAGCATTGGTGTTGTGAGTATGTCTTAGCATGTAGCCTCAAAGGAGAACGCACAGGAGAGTTTTGTCTCGAAAAAATATGTAAGAATACCACGTTATAAGGAAATCGAATGCTGCAGAGTAAAGACAAATACATACTTATTGGAAACACGTTCCGAGAAGAAATAACGCATCGTAAAAATTAGCTTGTATCTCCTAAACAACACGTTGTAACTCGAAAAGATTTGGTGGGGCGTGTACGTCTAAACGTGTAGCCTCAAAAGAGAACCGACAGGATAATTTTCTTTCGTCAAAATTTGTCAGAAAACCATGTTTTAAGGTAATCCCGCATCGTGCGAAATTATCTTGTTTTTCCTAATCAACATGTTGTAACTTGAAAAGCTTTGGTGTTGTGTGTATGTCTAAGCGTGTAGCCTCAAAAGAGAAGGCACAGGTGAGTTTTCTCTCAAAGAATATGTAAGAATACCACGTTATAAAGAAATACAGTTTTGCAGAGTAAAGACAAATATGTATGCATTGGAGAAACTTTAGGAGTAGAAATAACGCATCGTACAAAATAAGCTTGTATCTCCTAAACAACACGTTGTAACTCGAAAATATTTGGTATGGCGTGTATGTCTAAACATGTAGCCTCAAAAGAGAACCCACAGGAGAATTTTCATTCGTCAAAATTTGTCAGAAAACCACGTTTTAAGGAAATCCTGCATCGTGACAAATTATCTTGTTTTGCCTAAACAACACGTTGTAATTCGAAAAGCTTTGGTGTTGCGTGTATGTCTAACCGTGTAGCCTCAAAAGAGAAGGCACAGGAGAGTTTTCTCTCGAAAGAATATGTAAGAATACCACGTTATAAGGAAATACAGTGTTGCAGATAAAGACAAATACATACGTATTGGAAACACTTAAACTTTACGAGAAGAAATAACTTATCGTAAAAAATTAGCTTGTATCTCCTAAACAACACGTTGTAACTCGAAAAGACTTGGTGTGGCGTGTAAGTCTAAACGTGTAGCCTCAAAAGAGAACCCACAGGAGAATTTTCTTTGTCAAAATTTGTCAGAAAACCATGTTTTAAGGAAATCCTGCATCTTGCAAAATTATCTTTTTCCTAAACAACTCATCTTAACGCATAAAGCTTTGGTGTTGCGTGTATGTCTAAGCATGTAGCCTCAAAAGAGAAGGCACAGGAGAGTTTTCTCTCGAAACAATATGTAAGAATACCACGTTATAAGGAAATACAGTGTTGCAGAGTAAAGACAATTACGTATGTATTGGAAACACTTAAACATTAGAGAAGAAATAAAGCATCATACAAAATTAGCTTATATCACCTACACAACACGTTGTAACTCGAAACGATGTGGTGTGGCGTTTACAATTAAACATGTAGCCTTAAAAGAGAACCCACAGGAGAATTTTCTTCGTCAAAATTTGTCAGAAAACCATGTTTTAAGGAAATCCCTCATCGTTCGAAAATATCTTGTTTTTTCTAAACAACACATCGTAACTCGAAAAGCTTTGGTGTTGCGTGTATGTCTAGGCGTGTAGCCTCAAAAGAGACGGCAATGGAGAGTTTTCTCTCGAAAGAATATGTAAGAATACCACATTATAAGGAAATACAGTGTTGCAGAGTAAAGACAAATAAGCACTTATTGGAAACACTTAAACTTTACGAGAAGAAATGATGCATCATACAAAATTAGCTTGTATCTCCTAAACAGCACGTTGTAACTTGAAAAGATTTGGTGTGGCGTGTATATCTAAACGTGTAGCCTCAAAAGAGAACCCACAAGAGAATTTTCTTTCCTCAAAATTTGTCAGAAAACCACGTTTTAAGGAAATCCCGCATCGTGTGTAATTATCTTGTTTTTCCTAAACAACACGTTGTAACTCGAAAAGCTTTGGTGTTGCGTGTAAGTCTTAGCGTGTAGACTCAAAAGAGACGGCAATGGAGAGTTTTCTCTCGAAAGAATATGTAAGAATACCACGTTATAAGGAAATAAAGTGTTGCAGAGTAAAGACAAATAAGTACGTAATGGAAAAACTTAAACTTTATGAGAAATAATAACACATCGTAAAAAATAGCTTGTATCTCCTAAACAACACGTTGTAACTCGAAAGGATTTGGTGCGGCATATATGACAAAATGTGTAGCCTCAAAAGAGAACCCATAGGAGAATTTTCTTTCGTCAATATTTGTCAGAAAACCACATTTTAAGGAAATCCCGCATCGTGCGAAATTATCTTGTTTTTCCTAAACAACACGTTGTAACTTGAAAAGCTTTGGTGTTGCGTGTATTTCTAAGCGTGTAGCATCAAAAGAGAAGGCACAGGAGAGTTTTCTCTCGAAAGGATATGTAAGAATACCACGTTATAAGGAAATGCAGTGTTGCAGAGTAAAGACAAATACATACATATTGGAAACACTTAAACTTTACGAGAAGAAATAACTTATCGTACAAAATTAGCTTGTATCTCCTAAACAACACGTTGTAACTCGAAAAGATTTGGTGTGGCATGTGCGTCTAAACGTGTAGCCTCAAAAGAGAACCCACAGTAGAATTTTCTTTCTTCAAAATTTTTCAGACAACCACATTTTAAGGAAATCCGGCATTGTGCGAAATTATCTATTTTTTCCTAAACAAAACGTCCTGACTCGAAAATCTTTGGTGTTGCGTGTATGTCTAAGCGTGTAGCCTCAAAAGAGAAGGCACAGGAGAGTTTTCTCTCGAAAGAATATGTAAGAATACCATGTTATAAGGAAATACAGTGTTGCAGATTAAAGACAAATACGTATATATTGGAAACATTTTACGAGAAGAAATAATGCTTCGTACAAGCTTGTATCTCCTAAACAACACGTTTTAACTCAAAATGATTTGGTGTGGCGAGTACGTCTAAACGTGTAGCCTCAAAAGAGAACCCACAGGAGAATTTTCTTTGGTCAAAATTTGTTAGAAAACCACATTTTAAGGAAATACTGCATCGTGCGAAATTATCTTGTTTTTCCTAAACAACACTTCGTAACTCGAAAAGCTTTGGTTTTGTGTGTATGTCTAATCATGTAGCCTCAAAGGAGAAGGCACAGGAGAGTTTTCTCTCGAACGAATATGTAAGAATACCACCTTATAAGGATATACAGTGTTGCAGAGAAAAGACAAATACGTACATATTGGAAACACTTAAACTTTACGAGAAGAAATAATGCATCGTACAAAATTAGCTTGTACCTCCTAAACAACACGTTGTAACTCGGAAATATTTGATGTGGCTTGTACGTCTAAAAGTGTAGCCTCAAAAAAGAACCCACAGGAGAATATTCTTAGGTCAAAATTTGTCAGAAAACCACGTTTTAAGGAAATCCCGCATCGTGCGAAATTATCTTGTTTTTCCTAAACAACACGTTGTAACTCCAAAAGCTTTGGTGTTGCATGTATGTCTAAGCATGTAGCCACAAAAGGGAATGCACAGGAGAGTTTTCTCTCCAAAGAATATGTAAGAATACCACGTTATCAGGAAATACAGTGTTGCAGAGTAAAGACAAATACATATATATTGGAAACACTTAAACTTTATGAGAAGAAATAATGCATCATACAAAATTAGCTTGTATCTCCTAACAGCACGTTGTAACTCGAAAAGATTTGGTGTGGCGTGTACTTCTAAACGTGTAGCCTCAAAAGAGAACCACACAGGAGAATTTTCTTTCGTCAAAATTGGTCAGTAAACCACGTTTTAAGGAAATCCCACATCTAGCGAAATTATCTTGTTTTTCCTAAACAACACGTCGTAACTCGAAAAGCTTTGGTGTTGCGTGTATGTCTAAGCGTGTAGCCTCAAAAGAGAAGGCACAGGAGAGTTTTCTCTCTAAAGAATATGTAAGAATACCACGTTATAAGGAAATACAGTGTTGCAGAGTAAAGACAAATACCTATGTATTGCAAACACTTTAGAAGAAGAAATAATGCATCGTACAAAATTAGCTTGTATCTCCTAAACTACACGTTATAACTCGAAAAGATTTGGTGTGGGGTGTACGTATAAACGTGTAGCCTCAAAAGAGAACCCACAGGAGTATTTTCTTTCATCAAAATTTTTTCAGAAAACCACGTTTTAAGGAAATCCCGCATCGTGCAAAATTATCTTGTTTTTCCTAAACAACACGTTGTAACTCGAAAAGCTTTGGTGTTGCATGTATGTCTAAGCATGTAGCCACAAAAGGGAATGCACAGGAGAGTTTTCTCTCCAAAGAATATGTAAGAATACCACGTTGTAAGGAAATACAGTGTTGCAGAGTAAAGACAAATACATACATATTGGAAATACTTAAACTTTATGAGAAGAAATAATGCATCATACAAAATTAGCTTGTATCTCCTAACAGCACGTTGTAACTCGAAAAGATTTGGTGTGGCGTGTACTTCTAAACGTGTAGCCTCAAAAGAGAACCACACAGGAGAATTTTCTTTTGTCAAAATTTGTCTGAAAACCATGTTTTAAGGAAATCCCGCATCGTTGGAAATTACCTTGTTTTTCCTAAACAACACGTTGTCACTCGAAAAGCTTTGGTGTTGTGTGTATGTCTAAGCGTATAGCCTCAAAAGAGAAGGCACAGGAGAGTTTTCTCTCGAAATAATATGTAAGAATACCACGTTATAAGGAATTACAGTGTTGCAGAGTAAAGCAAATACATACGTATTGGAAACACTGTACAAGAAGAAATAACGCATCATACAAAATTAGCTTGTATCTCCTAAACAATACGTTGTAACTCGGAAAGATTTGATGTGGCTTGTACGTCTAAACGTGTGGCCTCAAAGGAGAACCCACAGGATAATATTCTTTAGTCAAAATTAGTCAGAAAACCACGTTTTAAGGAAATCCCGCATCGTGCGAAATTATCTTGGTTTTCCTAAAGAACACGTTGTAACTCGAAAAGCTTTGCTGTTGCGTGAATGTCTAAGCGCGAAGCCTCAAAAGAGAAGGCACAGGAGAGTTTTCTCTTGAAAGAATATGTAAGAATACCAAGTTATAAGGAAATACAGTGTTGCAGAGTAAAGACAAATACGTAATTATTGGAAACTCTTTACAAGAAGAAATAACGCATCATACAAAATTAGCTTGTTTCTCCTAAGCTACACGTTGTAACTCGAAATGATTTGGTGTGGCGTGTACATCTAAACGTGTAGCCTCAAAAGAGAACCCACAGGAGAGTTTTCTTTCGTCAAATTTTTTTTCAGAAAACCACGTTTTAAGGAAATCCCGCATCGTGCTAAATTATCTTGTTTTTCGTAAACAACACGTTGTCACTCGAAAAGCTTTGGTGTTGCGTGTATGTCTAAGCTTGTATCCCCAAAGAGAACGCACAGGAGAGTTTTCTCTCGAAAGAATATGTAAGAATACCACGTTATAAGGAAGGACAGTGTTGCAGAGTAAAGCAAATACATACGTATTGGAAACACTTTACACGAAGAAATAACGCATCATACAAAATTAGCTTGTATCTCCTAAACAACACATTGTAACTCAGAAAGATTTGATGTGGCTTGTATGTCTAAACGTGTAGCCTCAAAGGAGAACCCACAGGAGAATATTCTTTAGTCAAAATTGGTCTGAAAACCACGTTTTAAGGAAATCCCGCATTGTGCGAAATTATCTTGTTTTTCCTAAAGAACACTTTGTAACTCGAAAAGCTTTGGTGTTGTATGTATGTCTAAGCGTGTAGCCTCAAAAGAGAAGGCACAGGAGAGTTTTCTCTCGAAAGAATACGTAAGAATATCACGTTATATGGAAATACAGTGTTGCAGAGTAAAGACAAATACGTACGTATTCGAAACACTTTACAAGAAGAAATAACGCATCGTACAAAATTACGTTGTATCTCCTAAATTACACGTTGTAAATCGAAAAGATTTCGTATGGCGTGTACGTCTAAACATGTAGCCTGAAAAGAGAACCCACAGGAGAATTTTCTTTCGTCAAATTTTTTTCAGAAAACCACGTTTTAAGGAAATCCCGCATCGTGCGAAATTATCTTGTTTTTCCTAAAGAACACGTTGTAACTCGAAAAGCTTTGGTGTTTAGTGTATGTCTAAGCGTGTAGCCTCAAAAGAGAACGCACAGGAGTGTTTTCTCTCGAAAGAATATGTAAGCATACCACGTTATTAGGAAATACAGTGTTGCAGAGTCAAGAAAAATATGTATGTATTGGAAACACTTTACGAGAAGAAATAACGCATCAAACAAAATTAGCTTGTATCTCCTAAACAACACGTTGTAACTCGAAATGATTTGGCATGGCATGTACGTCTAAACGTGTAGCCTCAAAAGAGAACCCACAGAAGAATTTTCTTTCGTCAAAATTTGTCAGAAAACAATTTTTTAAGGAAATCCCGCATCGTGCGAAATTATCTTGTGTTTCCAAAACAACACATCGTAACTCGAAAAGCTCTGATGTTGTGTGTTTGTCTAAGCATGTACCCTCAAAAGAGAAGGCACAGGAGAGTTTTCTCTCAAAAGAATAGGTAAGAATACCACGTTATAAAGAAATACAGTGTTGCAGACTAAAGACAAATACGTACGTATTGGAAACACTTAAACTTTACGAGAAGAAATAACTTATCATACAAAATTAGCTTGTATCTCCTAAACAGCACGTTGTAACTCGAAAAGATTTGGTTTGGCATGTACGTCTAAATGTGTAGCCTTAAAAGAGAACCCCCAGGAGAATTTTCTTTCGTCAAAATTTTTCAGAAAACCACGTTTTAAGGAAATCCCGCATCGTGCGAAATTATCTTGTTTTTCCTAAACAACACGTCGTTACTAGAAAAGCTTGGTGTTGCGTGTATGTCTAAGCATGTAGCCTCAAAAGAGAATGCACTGGAGAGTTTTCTCTCGAAAGAATATGTAAGAATACCACAATATAAAGAAATACAGTGTTGCAGAGTAAAGACAAATATGTACTTATTGGAAACACTTTACGAGGAGAAATAACGCATAGTAAAAAAATTAGCTTGTATCTCCTAAACAACACATTGTAACTCGAAAACATTTGGTGTGGCGTGTACGTCTAAAGGTGTAGCCTCAAAAGAGTACCCACAGGAAAATTTTCTTTCGTCAAAATTTGTCACAAAACCACGTTTTAAGGAAATCACGCATCGTGCGAAAAATCTTGTTTTTCCTAAACAACACGTTGTAACTCGAAAAGCTTTGGTGTTGCGTGTATGTCTATGCGTGTAGCCTCAAAAGAGAAGGCACAGGAGAGTTTTCTCTGGAAACAATATGTAACAATACCACGTTATAAGGAAATACAGTGTTGCAGAATAAAGACAAATCCATACATATTGGAAACACTTAAACTTTACGAGAAGAAATAATGCGTCGTGCAAAATTAGCTTGTATCTCTTAACAGCACGTTGTAACTAGAAATGATTTGGTGTGGCGTGTACTTCTAAACGTGTAGCCTCAAAAGAGAACCCACAGGAGAATTTTCTTGCGTCAAAATTTGTCAGAAAACCACGGTTTAAGGAAATCCCGCATCATGCGAAATTATCTGGTTATTCCTAAACAACACGTTGTAAATCGAAAAGCTTTGGTGTTTTGTGTATGTCTTAGCGTGTAGCCTCAAAAGAGAAGGCAACGGAGAGTTTTCTCTCAAAAGAATATGTAAGAATACCACGTAAATAGGAACTACAGTGTTGCAGAGTAAAGACAAGTACATACGTATTGGAAACACTTTAGGAGAAGAAATAACGCATCATAAAAAATTAGCTTGTATCTCCTAAACAACACGTTGTAACTCGAAAATATTTGGTGTGGCGTGTGCGTCTAAACGTGTAGCATCAAAAGAGAACCCACAGGAGAATTTTCTTTCGTCAAAATTTATCAGAAAACCACGTTTTAAGGAAATCCCGCATCGTGCGAAATTATCTTGTTTTTCCTAAACAAAACATCGTAACTCGAAAAGCTTTGGCGTTGCTTGTATATCTAATCGTGTAGCCTCAAAAGAGAAGGCACAGGAGACTTTTCTCTCGAAAGAATATGTAAGAATACCACGTTATAAGGAAATACAGTGTTGCAGAGCAAAGACAAATACGTACGTTTTGGAAACATTTTAGGAGAAGAAATAATGCTTTGTACAAGCTTGTATCTCCTAAACAACACGTTTTAACTCGAAATGATTTGGTGTGGCGTGTACGTCTAAACGTGTAGCCTCAAAAGAGAACCCACAGGAGAATTTTCTTTCTTCCAAATTTGTCAGAAATCCACGTTTTAAGGAAATCTCGCATCGTGTGAAATTATCTTGTTTTTCCTAATCAACACGTTGTAACTCGAAAAGATTTGGTGTTGCGTGTATGTCTAAGCGTGTAGCCTCAAAAGAGAAGGCACAGGAGAGTTTTCTCTCAAAAGAATATGTAAGAATACCACGTTATAAGGAAATACAGTGTTGCAGAGTAAAGACAAATACTTACTTATTGGAAACACTTAAACTTTATGAGAAGAAATAACTTATCATACAAATTTAGCTTGTATCTCCTAAACAGCACGTTGTAACTTAAAAAGATTTGGTGTGTCGTGTAATTCTAAACGTGTAGCCTCAAAAGAGAACCCACAGGAGAATTTTCTTTCATCAAAATTTGTCAGAAAACCATGTTATAAGGAAATCCCGCATCGTGCAAAATTATCTTGTTTTTCCTAAACAACACATCTTAACTCGAAAAGCTTTGGTGTTGCGTGTATGTCTAAGCGTGTAGCCTCTAAAGAGAAGGCACAGGAGAGTTTTCACTCAAAACAATATGTAAGAATACCCCGTTATAAGGAAATACAGTGTGGCAGAGTAAAGACAAATACCTACTAATTAGAAACACTTAAACTTTACGAGAAGTAATAACGCATCATTTAAAATTAGCTTATATCTCCTAAACAACACGTTGTAAATGGAAAAGATTTGGTCTGGCGTTTACAACTAAACATGTAGGCTTAAAAGAGAACCCACAGGAGAATTTTTTTTCGTCAAAATTTGCCAGAAAAACGTGTTTTAAGGAAATCCCGCATTGTGCGAAATTATCTTGTTTTTCCTAAACAACACATCGTAACTCGAAAAGCTTTGGTGTTGCGTGTATGTCTAGGCGTGTAGCCTCAAAAGAGAAGGCACAGGAGAGTTTTCTCTCAAAAGAATATGTAAGAATACCACGTTATAAGGAAATACAGTGTTGCAGAGTAAAGACAAATACGCACTTATTAGAAACACTTAAACTTTATGAGAAAAAATAATGCATCGTACAAAATTAGCTTGTATCTCCTAAACAGCACGTTGTAACTTGAAAAGATTTGGTGGGGCGTGTACACCTAAACGTGTAGCCTCAAAAGAGAACCCACAGGAGAATTTTCTTTCATCAAAATATGTCAGAAAACCACGTTTTAAGGAAATCCCTCATCGTGTGAAATTATCTTGTTTTTCCTAAACAACATGTTGTAACTCGAAAAGCTTTGGTGTTGCGTGTAAGTCTTAGCGTGTAGCCTCAAAAGAGAAGGCAATGGAGAGTTTTCTCTAGAAAGAATATGTAAGAATACCACGTTATAAGGAAATACAGTGTTGCAGAGTAAAGACAAATACTTACATATTGGAAACACTTTAACATTATGAGAAAAAATAACACATCGTAAAAAATAGCTTGTATCTCCTCAACAACACGTTGTAACTCGAAAAGACTTGGTGTGGCATGTATGACTAAACGTGTAGCCTCAAAAGAAAACCCATAGGAGAATTTTCTTTCGTCAATATTTGTCAGAAAACCACATTTTAAGGAAATCTCGCATCGTGCGAAATTATCTTGTTTTTCCTAAACAACACGTTGTAACTCGAAAAGCTTTGGTGTTGCGTGTATTTCTAAGCTTGTAGCCTCAAAAGAGAACGCACAGGAGAGTTTTCTCTCGAAAGAATATGTAAGAATACCACGTTATAAGGAAATACCGTGTTGCAGAGTAAAGACAACTACGTACGTATTGGAAATCTTTAAGAGAAGAAATAACGCATCGTACAAAATTAGCTTGTATCTCCTAAACAACACGTTATAACCCGAAAAGATTTGGTGTGGCGTGTGTGTCTAAACGTGTAGCATCAAAATAGAACCCACAGGAGAATTTTCTTTCGTCAAAATTTTTCAGAAAACCACGTTTTATGGAAATCTCGCATCGTGCAAAATTTCCTTCTTTTTCCTAAACAACACGTGGTAACTCGAAAAGCTTTGGAGTTGCGTGTTTGTCTAAGCATCTAGCCTCAAAAGAGAATGTACAGGAGAGTTTTCCCTCGAAAGAATATGTAAGAATACCACGTTATAAGGAAATACATTGTTGCAGAGTAAAGACAAATAAGTACATATTGGAAACACTTTACGAGATGAAATAACGCATCATACAATATTTGCTTGTATCTCCTAAACAACACGTTGTAACTCAAAAATATTTGGTGTGGCTCGTACCTCTACACGTGTAGCCTCAAAAGAGAACCTACAGGAGAACTTTCTTTCGTCAAAATTTGTCAAAAAACCACGTTTTAAGGAAATCCCACATCGTGCAAAATTATCTTGTTTTTCCTTAACAACACGTTGTAACTCGAAAAGCTTTGGTGTTGTGTGAATATCTGAGATTGTAGTCTCTAAAGAGAATGCACAGGAGAGTTTTCTCTCGAAAGAACATGTAAGAATACAATGTCATAAGGAAAAAGAGTGTTGCAGAGTAAAGACAAATATGTACATAAGGGAAACACTTTACGAGAAAAAATAACGCATCGTACAAAATTAGCTTGTATCTCCTAAACAACACGTGGTAACTCGAAAGGATTTGGTGTGGTGTGTACGTCTATACAGGTAGCCTCAAAAGAGAACCCACAGGAGAATTTTCTTTCGTCAAAATTTTTCCTAAAACCACGTTTTAAGGAAATCCCGCATCTTGTGAAATTATCTTGTTTTTCATAAACAACACGTTGTAACTCGAAAAGCTTTGGTGTTGCCTGTATGTCTAAGTGTGTAGCCTCAAAAGGGAAGGCACACGATAGTTTTCTCTCAAAAGAATATGCATGGATTCCACCTTATAAGGAAATACAATGTTGCAGAATAAAGACAAATATGTACGTATGGGAAACACTTTACAAAAAGAATTAACGCAACGTAAAAAATTAACTTGTATCTCCTAAACAACACGTTGTAACTCGAAAAGATTTGGTATGGCATGTACGTCTAAACGTGTAGCCTCAAAAGAGAACCCACAGGAGAATTTTCTTTCGTCAAAATTTTTCAGAAAACCACGTTTTAAGGAAATCCCGCATCGTGCGAAATCATCTTGTTTTTCCTAAACAACATGTTGTAACTCGAAAAGTTTTGGTGTTGCGTGTATGTGTAAGCATGGAGCCTCAAAAGAGAAGGCACAGGAGAGTTTTCTCTCAAAAGAATAGGTAAGTATACCATGTTATAAGGAAATACAATTTTGCAGAGTAAAGACAAATAAGTACATATTGGAAACACTTACAAGAAGAAATAACGCATCGTACAAAATTAGCTTGTATCTCCTAAACAACACGCTGTAACTCGAAAAGATTTGGTGTGACGTGTACGTCTAAACGTGTAGCCTCAAAAGAGAACCCACAGGAGAATTTTCTTTCATCAAAATTTGTCAGAAACCACGTTTTAAAGAAATCTCGCATCGTGCAAAATTATCTTGTTTTTCCTAAACAACAGGTTGTAACTGGAAAATCTTTGGTGTTGCCTGTATGTCTAAGCTTGTAGCCTCAAAAGAGAACTCACAGGAGAGTTTTCTCTCGAAAGAATATGTAAGAATACCACGTTATAAGGAAATACAGTGTTGCAGAGTAAAAACAAATACGTACATATTGGAAACACTTTAAGAGAAGAAATAACGCATCGTACAAAATTAGCTTGTATCTCCTAAACAACACGTTGTAACTCGAAAAGATTTGGTATGGCCTATATGTCTAAACATGTAGCCTCAAAAGAGAAGCCACAGGAGAATTTTTTCTTTCGTCAAAATTGGTCAGTAAACCACATTTTAAGGAAATCCAGCATCATGCGAAATTATCTTGTTTTTCCTAAACAACCGGTCGTAACTCGAAAAGCTTTGGTGTTGCGAGTATGTCTAAGCATGTAGCCTCAAAAGAGAAGGCATAGGAAGAGAGTTTTCCCTTAAAGAAAATGTAAGAATACCACGTTAAAAAGAAATACAGTGTTGCAGAGTAAAGACAAATACGTACATATTGGAAACACTTTACAAGAAGAAATAATGCATCGTAAAAATTAGCTTGTATCTCCTAAACTACACGTTATAACTCGAAAAGATTTGGTGTGGCGTGTACATCTAAACGTGTAGCCTCAAAAGAGAACCTACAGGAGTATTTTCTTTCGTCAAAATTTTTTCAGAAAACCACGATTTTAGGAAATCCCGCATCGTGCGAAATTATCTTGTTTTTCCTAAACAACACGTTGTAACTCGTGTGCTTTGGTGTTGCATGTATGTCTAAGCATGTAGCCTTCAAAAGAGAACGCACAGGAGAGTTTTCTCTCGAAAGAATATGTAAGAATACCACGTTATAAGGAAATACAGTGTTGCAGAGTAAAGACAAATACGTTCGTATTGGAAACACTTTACGAGAAGAAATAACGCTTCGTACAAGCTTGTATCTCCTAAACAACACGTTTTAACTCGAAATGATTTGGTGTGGCGTGTACGTCTAAACGTGTAGTCTCAAAAGAGAACCCACAGGACAATTTTCTTTCGTCAAAATTTGTAAGAAAACCACGTTTTAAGGAAAGCCCGCATCATGCGAAATTATATTGTTTTTCCTAATCAACACGTGTAAATCAAAAAGATTTGGTTTTGCGTGTATGTCTAAGCATGTAGCCTCAAAT
Organism: Apodemus sylvaticus; assembly: GCF_947179515.1. Classification (NCBI taxonomy): domain Eukaryota; kingdom Metazoa; phylum Chordata; class Mammalia; order Rodentia; family Muridae; genus Apodemus; species Apodemus sylvaticus. The sequence goes on from NW_026263435.1 coordinate 355,502, forward strand.
GAGAAGGCACAGGAGAATTTTCTCTCGAAAGAATATGCAAGAATACCACGTTATAAGGAAATACAGTGTTGCAGAGTAAAGACAAATACGTACGTATTGGAAACACTTTACGAGAAGAAAGAATGCATCGTACAAAATTAGCATGTATCTCCTAAACTACACGTTATAATTCGAAAAGATTTGGTGTGACGTGTACATCTAAACGTGTAGCCTCAAAAGAGAACCCACAGGAGTATTTTCTTTGGTCAATTTTTTTTCAGAAAACCACGATTTTAGAAAATCCCACATCATGCGAAATTATCTTGTTTTTCCTAAACAACACGTTGTAACTCGAAAAGCTTTGGTGTTGCGTGTATATCTAAGCGTGTAGCCTCAAAAGAGAACGCACAGGACAGTTTTCTCTCGAAAGAATATGTAAGAATACCACGTTATGAGGAAATACAATGTTGCAGAGTAAACACAAATATGTACATATTGGAAACACTTAAACTTTACGAGAAGAAATAATGCATCATAAAAAATTAGCTTGTAACTCCTAAACAGCACGTTGTAACTCGAAAAGATTTGGTGTGGTGTGTACATCTAAATGTGCAGCCTCAAAAGCGAACCCACAGGAAAATTTTCTTTCGTCAAAATTTGTCAGAAAACCACGTTTTAAGGAAATCCCACATCGTGCGAAATTATCTTGTTTTTCCTAAACATCACGGTGTCACTCGAAAATCTTTGGTGTTGCGTGTATTTCTAAGCGTGTAGCCTCAAAAGAGAAGGCACAGGAGAGTTTTCTGTCAAAAGAATATGTAAGAATACCACGTTATTAGGAAATACAGTATTGCACACTAAAGAAAATACATACTTATTGGAAACACTTTACAAGAAGAAATAACGCATCGTACAAAATTAGCTTGTATCTCCTGAACAACACATGGTAACTCGAAATGATTCGGTATTGCGTGCACTTCTAAACGTGTAGCCTCAAAAGAGAACCCACAGGAGAATTTTCTTTCCTCAAAAGTTGTCAGAACACCACGTTTTAAGGAAATCTCGCATCGTGCGAAATTATCTTGTTTTTCATAAAAACACGTTGTAACTCGAAAAGCTTTGGTGTTGCCTGTATGTCTAAGTGTGTAGCTTCAAAAAGGAATGCACAGTATAGTTTTCTCTCGAAACAATATGTAAGAAAACCACGTGATAAGGAAATACAGTGTTGCAGCATAAAGACAAATACATACATATTGGAAACGCTTTACTAGAAGAATTAACGCATCGTACAAAATTAGCTTGTATCTCCTAAACAACACGTTGTAACTCGAAAAAATTTGGTGTGGCGTGTACATCTAAAAATGTAGCCTCAAAATTGAACCCAAAGGAGAATTTTCTTTCGTCAAAATTTGTCAGAAAACCACGTTTTAAGGAAATCCCGCATCGTGCGATATCATCTTCTTCCTAAACAACATGTTGTAACTCGAAAAGCTTTGGTGTTGCGTGTATGTGTAAGCGTGGAGCCTCAAAAGAGAAGGCACAGGAGAGTTTTCTCTTGAAAGAATATGTAAGAATACCACGTTATAAGAAAATACAATTTTGCAGGGTAAAGAGAAATAAGAACTTATTGGAAACACATTACAATAAGTAATAACGTATCGTAGAAAATTAGCTTGTATCTCCTAAACAACAAAAAGATTTGGTGTGACGTGTACGTCTAAATGTGTAGCCTCAAAAGAGAACCCACAGGAGAATTTTCTTTCATCAAAATTTGTCAGAAACCACGTTTTATGGAATTCTCGCATCGTACGAAATTATCTTGTTTTTCCTAAACAACACGTTGTAACTCGAAAAGCTTTGGTGGTGCGTGTATGTCTAAGCATGTAGCCTCAAAAGAGAACACACAGGAGAGTTTTCTCTCCAAAGAATATGTAAGAATACCACGTTATAAGGAAATACAGTGTTGCAGAGTAAAGACAAATACATACGTATTGGAAACACTTTACGAGAAGAATTAAAGCATCGTACAAAATTAGCTTGTATCTCCTAAACAACACCTTGTAACTCGATAAGATTTAGTGTGGCTCGTACCCCTACACGTGTAGCCTCAAAAGAGAACCCACAGGAGAATTTTCTTTCGTCAAAATTTTTCAGAAAACCACGTTTTATGGAAATCTCGCATCGTGCGAAATTATCTTGTTTTTACTAAACAACACGTTGTTACTCGAAAATCGTTGTCGTTGCATGTATGTCTAAGCATGTAGCCTCTAAAGAGCACGCACAGGAGAGTTTTCCCTCAAAGAATATGTAAGAATACCACGTTATAAGTAAATACAGTGTTGCAGACTAAATACAAATAAGTACGTATTGGAAACAATTTATGAGAAGAAATAACGCATCGTAGAAAATTAGCTTGTATCTCCTAAACAACACGTTGTAACTCGAAAAGATTTGGTGTGACGTGTACGTCTACATGTGTAGCCTCAAAAGAGAACCCACAGGAGAATTTTCTTTCATCAAAATTTGTCAGAAACCACGTTTTAAAGAAATCTCGCATCGTGCAAAATTATCTTGTTTTTCCTAAACAATAGGTTGTAACTGGAAAAGCTTTGGTGTTGCCTGTATGTCTAAGTTTGTAGCCTCAAAAGAGAACTCACAGGAGAGTTTTCTCTCGAAAGAATATTTAAGAATACCACGTTATAAGGAAATACAGTGTTGCAGAGTAAAGACAAATATGTACTTATTGGAAACACTTTAAGAGAAGAAATAACGCATCGTACAACATTAGCTTGTATCTCCTAAATAACACGTTGTAACTCGAAAAGATTTGGTATGGCTCTTACCTCTACACGTGTAGCCTCGAAAAAGAACCCACAGGAGAACTTTCTTTCGTCAAAATTTTTCAGAAAACCACGTTTTATGGAAATCTGGCATCGTGGGAAATTATCTTGTTTTTCCTAAACAACACATTGTAACTCAAAAAGCTTTGGCGTTGCGTGTTTGTGTAAGCATGGAGCCTCAAAAGAGAAGGCACAGGAGAGTTTTCTCTCGAAAGAATATGTAAGAATACCACGTTATAAGGAAAGACAATTTTGCAGAGTAAAGACAAATAAGTACATATTGGAAACACTTTACGAGAAGAAATAACGCATCGTACAAAATTAGCTTGTATCTCCTAAACAACACGTTGTAACTCGAAAAGATTTGGTGTGACGTGTACGTCTAAACGTGTAGCCTCAAAAGAGAACCCACAGGAGAATTTTCTTTCGTCAAAATTTGTCAGAAACCACGTTTTAAGGGAATCTCGCATCGTGCGAAATTATCTTGTTTTTCCTAAAGAACACGTTGTAACTCGAAAAGCTTTGGTGTTGCGTGTATGTCTAAGCGTGTAACCTCAAAAGAGAACTCAAAGGAGAGTTTTCTCTCGAAAGAATATGTAAGAATACCACGTTATAAGGAAATACAGTGTTGCAGAGTAAAGACAAATATGTACGTATTGGAAACACTTTAAGAGAAGAAATAATGCATTGTACAACATTAGCTTGTATCTCCTAAACAACACGTTGTAGCTCGAAAAGATTTGGTGTGGCTCATACCTCCACACGTGTAGCCTCAAAAGAGAACCCACAAGAGAACTTTCTTTCGTCAAAATTTTTCAGAAAACCACGTTTTATGGAAATCTGGCATCGTGCGAAATAATCTTGTTTTTCCTAAACAACACATTGTAACTCAAAAAGCTTTGGCGTTGTGTGTTTGTGTAAGCATGGAGCCTCAAAAGGGAAGGCACAGGAGAGTTTTCTCTCGAAAGAATATGTAAGAATACCACGTTAAAAGGAAATACAATTTTGCAGAATAAAGACAAATAAGTACATATTGGAAACACTTTACGAGAAGAAATAACGCATCGTACAAAATTAGCTTGTATCTCCTAAACAACAACTTGTAACTCAAAAAGATTTGGTGTGAAGTGTACGTCTAAACGCGCAGCCTCAAAAGAGAACCCACAGGAGAATTTTCCTTCATCCAATTTGTCAGAAACCACGTTTTAATGAAATCTCGCACCGTGCGAAATTATCTTGTTTTTCCTAAACAACACGTTGTAACTCGAAAAGCTTTGGTGTTGCGTTTATGTCTAAGCGTGTCACCTCAAAAGAGAACGCACAGGAGAGTTTTCTCTCGAAAGAATATATAAGAATACCACGTTATAAGGAAATACAGTGTTGCAGAGTAAAGACAAATACGTACATATTGGATACACTTTACGAGAAGAAATAACGCATCGTACAAAATTAGCTTGTATCTCCTAAACAACACGTTGCAACTCGAAAAGATTTGGTGTGGCCCGTACCTCTACACGTGTAGCCTCAAAAGAGAACCCACAGGAGAACTTTCTTTCGTCAAAATATATCAGAAAACCATGTTTTATGGACATCTCGCATCCTGCGAAATTATCTTGTTTTTCCTAAACAACAAGTTGTAACTCGAAAAGCTGTGGGGTTGCATGTATGTCTAAGCATGTAGCCTCAAAAGAGAAAGCACAGGAGAGTTTTCCCTCGAAAGAATATGTAAGAATACCACGTTATAAGGAAATACAGTGTTGCAGAGTAAAGACAAATACGTACGTATTGGAAACACTTTATGAGAAGAAATAACGCATCGTACAAAATTTGCTTGTATCTCCTAAACAACACGTTGTAACTAGAAAAGATTTGGTGTGGCTCGTACGTCTACACGTGTTGACTCAAAAGAACACCAACAGGGGAACTTTCTTTCGTCAAAATTTGTCAGAAAACCTTGTTTTAAGGTAATCCCGCATCGTGCAAAATTATCTTGTTTTTCCTAAACAACACGTTGTAACTCGAAAAGCTTTGGTTTTGCGTGTATGTCTAAAGGCGTGGCCTCAAAAGAGAACGCACAGGAGAGTTTTCTCTCGAAAGAATCTGTAAGAATACCACGTTATAAGGAAATACAATTTTGCAGAGTAAAGACAAATAAGTACATATTGGAAACACTTTAGTAAAAGAAATACTGCTTCATACAAAATTAGCTTGTATCTCCTAAACAACACGTTGTAACTCGAAAAGATCTGGTGTGACATGTACGTCTAAACCTGTAGCCTCAAAAGAGAACACACAGGAGAATTTTCTTTCATCAAAATTTGTCAGAAACCACGTTTTAAGGAAATCTTGCATCGTGCGAAATTATCTTGTTTTTCCTAAACAACATATTGTATCTCGAAAAGCTTTGCTGTTGCGTGTATGTCTAAGCGTGTAGCCTCACAAGAGAACGCACAGGAGAGTTTTCTCTCAAAAGAATATGTAAGAATACCACGTTATAAGGAAATACAGTGTTGCAGAGTAAAGACAAATACGTACGTATTGGAAACACTTTAAGAGAAGAAATAATGCATCGTAAAAAAAATAGCTTGTATCTTCTAAACAACACGTTGTAACTCGAAAAGATTTGTTTTGGCTCCTACGACTACACGTGTAGCCTCAAAAGAGAATGCACAGGAGAACTTTCTTAGGTCAAAATTTTTCAGAAAACCACGTTTTATGGAAATCTCGCATCGTGCGAAATTATCTTCTTTTTCCTAAACAAAACGTTGTAACTCGAAAAGCTTTGGCGTTGCGTTTATGCCTAAGCATGTAGCCTCAAAAGAGAACACACAGGAGAGTTTTCCCTCGAAAGAATATGTAAGAATACCACGTTATAGGGAAATACAATGTTGCAGAGTAAAGAGAAATAAGTACGTATTGGAAACACTTTACGAGAAGAAATAACGCATCATAAAAAATTAGCTTGTATCTCCTAAACAACACGTGGTAACTCGAAAGGATTTGGTGTGGCGTGTACGTGTAAACGTGTAGACTCAAAAGAGAAACCACAGGATAATTTTCTTTCGTCAAAATTTGTGAGAAAACCACATTTTAAGGAAATCACGCATCGTGCGAAATAATCTTGATTTTCATAAACAACACGTTGTAACTCGAAAAGCTTTGGTGATGCCTGTATGTCTAAGTGTGTAGCCTCAAAAGGGAACGCACAGGATAGTTTTCTCTCAAAAGAATATGTAAGAATACCAAGTTATAAGGAAATACAGTGTTGCAGAGTAAAGAAAAATATGTACGTATTGGAAAACTTTACGAGAAGAAATAACGCATCGTACAAAATTAGCTTGTATCTCCTAAACAACACGTTGTAACTCGAAAAGATTTGGTGCGGCGTGTACGTCTAAATGTGTAGCTTCAAAAGAGAACCCACAGGAGAATTTTCTTTCGTTAAAATTTTTCAGAAAACCACGTTTTAAGGAAATCCCGCATCGTGCGAAATCATCTTCTTTTTCCTAAACAACAAGCTGTAACTCGAAAAGCTTTGGTGTTGCGCGTATGTCTAAGCGTGGAGCCTCAAAAGAGAAGGCACAGGAGAGTTTTCTCTTGAAAGAATATGTAAGAATACCACGTTATAAGGAAATAAAATTTTGATGAGTAAAGACAAATAAGTACATATTGGAAACACTTTACGAGAAGAAATAACGCATCTTACAAAATTAGCTTGTATCTCCTAAACAACACGTTGTTACTCGAAAACATTTGGTGTGACGTGTATGTCTAAACGTGTACCCTGAAAAGAGAACCCACAGGAGAGTTTTCTTTCATCAAAATTTGTCAGAAACCACGTTTTAAGGAAATCTCGCATCGTGCGAAATTATCTTGTTTTTCCTAAACAACACGTTGTAACTCGAAAAGCTTTGGTGTTGCATGTATGTCTAAGCGTGTAGCCTCAACAGAGAACGCAAAGGAGAGTTTTCTCTCGAAAGAATATGTAAGAATATGACGTTATAAGGAAATACAGTGTTGCAGAGTAAAGATAAACACGTACGTATTGGAAACACTTTACTAGAAGAATTAACGCATAGTAAAAAATTAACATGTATCTCCTAAACAAAACGTTGTAACTCAAAAAGATCTGGTGTGGCGTGTATGTCTAAACGTGTAGCCTCAAAAGAGAACCCACAGTGAATTTTCTTTCTTCAAAATTTTTGAGAAAACCACGTTTTAAGGAAATCCTGCATCGTGCGAAATCATCTTCTTTTTCCTAAACAACATGTGGTAACCCGAAAAGCTTTAGTGTTGCGTGTATGTCTAAACGTGGAGCCTCAAAAGAGAAGGCACAGGAGAGTTTTCTCTCGAACGAATATGTAAGAACACCACGCTATTAGGAAATACAATTTTGCAGAGTAAAGACAAATATGTACATATTGAGAACACTTTACTAGAAGAAATAATGCATTATTAAAAATTAGCTTTTATCTCCTAAACAACACGTTGTAACTCGAAAAGATTTGGTTTGGCATGTAAGTCTAAACGTGTAGCCTCAAAAGAGAACCAACAGGAGAATTTTCTTTCATCAAAATTTGTCAGAAAACCATGTTTTAAGGAAATCCCGCATCGTGCGAAATTATTTGTTTTTCCTAAACAACACGTTGTAACTCGAAAAGCTTTGGTGTTGCGTGTATGTCTAAGCGTGTAGTCTCAAAAGAGAATGCACAGGAGAGTTTTCTCTCGGAAGAACATGTAAGAATACCACGTTATAAGGAAATACAGTGTTGCAGAGTAAAGACAAAAACGTACATATTGGAAACACTTTACGAGAAGAAATAACGCATCATAAATTATTAACTTGTATCTCCTAAACAACAAGTGGTAACTCGAAAAGATTTGGTTTGGCGTGTACGTCTAAAAGTGTAGCCTCAAAGACAACGAACAGGAGAATTTTCTTTCGTCAAAATTTGTGAGAAAACCACGTTTTAAGGAAATCCTGCATCCTGCAAAATTATCTTGTTTTTCCTAAACAACACGTTGTAATTCAAAAAAGCTTTGGTGTTGCGTGTATATCTAAGCTTGTAGCCTCAAAAGAGAACGCACAGTAGAGTATTCTCTCGAAACAATATGTGAGAATACCACGTTATAAGGAAATACAGTGTTGCAGACTAAAGACAAATACGTAAGTATTGGAAAAAACTTACGAAAAGATATAATGCATCATACAAAATTAGCTTGTATCTCCTAAACAACACGTTGTAACTCGAAAGGATTTGGTGTGGCATGTACGGCTAAACGTGTAGCCTCAAAAGAGAAACCACAGGAGGATTTTCCTTCGTCAAAATTTGTCAGAAACCCACGTTTTGTGGAAATCCCGCATCGTGCGAAATTATCTTGTTTCTCCTAAACAACACGTTGTAATTCGAAAAGCTTTGGTGTTGCATGTATGTCTAAGCATGTGGCCTCAAAAGAGAATTCACGGGAGAGTTTCTGTTGAAAGAATATGTAAGAATACCACGTTATAAGGAAATACAGTGTTGCAGCATAAAGACAAATACGTACGTATTGGAAACACTTTACGAGAAGAAATAACGCATCGTACAAAATTAGCTTGTATCTCCTAACCAACACGTTGTAACTCGAAAAGATTTCGTGTGGCGTGTACGTCTAAACGTGTAGCCTCAAAAGAGAACCCACAAGAGAATTTTCTTTCGTCAAAATTTGTTAGAAAACCATGTTCTAAGGAAATACCTCATCGTGCGAAATTACCTTGTTTTTCCTAAACTACACGTTGTAACTCGAAAAGCTTTGGTGTTGCGTGTATGTCTAAGCGTGTAGCCTCAAAAGAGGACACAGGAGAGTTTTCTCTCGAAAGAATATGTAGGAATACCACGTTATAAGGAAATACAGTGTTGCAGAGTAAAGATAAATAGGTAGTAATTGTAAATACTTTACGAGAAGAAATGACGCATGGTACAAAATTAGCTTGTATCTCCTAAACAACACGTTGTAATTCGAAAATATTTGGTGTGGCGTGTGCGTCTAAACGTGTAGCCTCAAAAGAGAACCCACAGGAGAATTTTCTTTCTTCAAAATTTGTCAGAAAACCACGTTTTAAGGAAATCCCTCATCGTGCGAACTTATCTTGTTTTTCCTAAACAACACGTTGTAACTCGAAAAGCTTTGGTGTTCGTGTATGTCTAAGCATGTAGCCTCAAAAGAGAATGCACAGGAGAGTTTTCTCTCGATAGAATATATAAGAATACCACGTTATAAGGAAATACAGTGTTGCAAAATAAAGACAAATTCGTACGTATTGGAAACACTTTACGAGAAGAAATAATGCATCGTACAAAATTAGCTTGTTTCTCCTAAAGAACACGTTGTAACTCGAAAATATTTGGCGTGGTGTGTACGTCTAAACATGTAGCCTCAAAAGAGAACCCACAGGAGAAATTTCTTTCGTCAAAATTTGTCAGAAAACCACGTTTTAAGGAAATCCCGCATCATGCGAAATTATCTTGTTTTTCCTAAACAACACGTTGTAACTCGAAAAGCTTTGGTGTTTCGTGTATGTCTAAGCATGTAGCCTCAAAAGTGAAGGCACAGGAGAGTTTTCTCTCAAAATAATATGCAAGAATACCATGTTATAAGGAAATACAGTGTTGCACAATAAAGACAAATATGTATGTATTGGAAACACTTTAGGAGAAGAAATAACGTATCTTACAAAATTAGCTTGTATCTCCAAAACAACACGTTGTAACTCGAAAAGATTTGGTGTGGCATATTCCTCTAAACGTGTAGCCTCAAAAGAGAACCCACAGGAGAATTTTCTTTGGTCAAAATTTGTCAGAAAACCAGGTTTTAACGAAATCCCATATCGTGCGAAATTATCTTGTTTTTCCTAAACAACACGTTGTAACTCGAAAATCTTTGGTGCTGCGTGTATGTCTAAGCGTGTAGCCTCAAAGAGAACACACAGGAAAGTTTTCTCTCGAAAGAATATGTAAGAATACCACGTTATAAGGAAATACAGTGTTGCATAGTAAAGACAAATACGTACGTATTGGAAACAGGTTACGAGAAGAAATAACGCATCATAAAATATTTGCTTGTATCTTCTAAACAACACGTTGTAACTCGAAAAGATTTGGTGTGGCGTGTACGTCTAAACGTGTAGCCTCAAAAGAGAACTTATAGGAGAATTTTCTTTCGTCAAAATTTTTCAGAAAATCACATTTTAAGGAAATCCCGCATCGTGCGAAATTATCTTGATTTTCCTAAACAACACCTTGTAACTCGAAAAGCTATCGTGTTGCGTGTATGTCTAAGTGTGTAACCTCAAAAGAGAAGGCACAGGAGAGTTTTCTCTCGAAAGAATATGTAAGAATACCACGTTAATAGGAAATATAGTGTTGCAGAGTAAAGACAAATACGTACCTATTGGAAACACTTTACGAGAAGAAATAACGCATCGTACAAAATTAGCTTGTATCTCCTAAACAACACGTTGTAACTCGAAAAGATTTGGTGTGGCGTGTACTTCTAAACATGTAGCCTCAAAAGAGAACCCATAGGAGAATTTTCTTTCGTCAAAATTTTTCAGAAAATCACGTTTTAAGGAAATCCCGCATCGTGCGAAATTATCTTGTTTTTCCTAAACAACACGTTGTAACTCGAAAAGCTTTCGTGTTGCGTGTATGCCTAAGTGTGTAGCCTCAAAAGAGAAGGCACAGGAGAGTTTTCTCTCGAACGAATATATAAGAATACCACATTATAAGGAAATACAGTTTTGCAGAGTAAAGACAAATACATATGTATTGGAAACACTTTAAGAGAAGAAATAGCGCATCGTACAAAATTAGCTTGTATCTCCTAAACAACACGTTGTAACTCGGAAAGATTTGGTGTGGCGTGTACGTCTAAACGTGTAGCCTCAAAAGAGAACCCATAGGAGAATTTTCTTTCCTCAAAATTTTTCAGACAATCACGTTTTAAGGAAATCCCACATCTTGCGAAATTATCTGGTTTTTCCTAAACCACACGTTGCAACTCAAAAAACTTTGGTGTTGCGCATATGTCTAAGTGTGTAGCCTCAAAAAAGAAGGCACAGGATAGTTTTCTCTTGAAAGAATATGTAAGAACACCAAGTTATAAGGAAATACAGTGTTGCAGAGTAAAGACAAATACATACGTATTGGAAACACTTTACGAGAAGAAATAACGCATCATACAAAAGTAGCTTCTATCTCCTAAACAACACGTTGTAACTCGAAAGGAATTGGTGTGGCGTGTACGTCTAAACGTGTAGCCTCATAAGAGAACCCATAGGAGAATTTTCTTTCGTCAAAATTTTTCAGGATTTCCATAAAACCTGGTTTTCTGACAAATTTTGACCAAAGAAAATTCTCCTGTGGGTTCTCTTTTGAGGCTACACGTTTAGAAATGCACGCCACACCAAATCTTTTCGAGTTACAGCGTGTTGTTTAGGAGATACAAGCTAATTTTTACAATGCACTATTTCTTATTGTAAAGTGTTACCAATGCGTAGGTATTTCTCTTTACTCTGCAACACTGTATTTCCTCATAACGTGGTATTCTTACATATTCTTTCGCAGGAAACTGTCCTGTGCGTTCTCCTTTGAGGCTACAAGCTTAGACATACACGCAACACCAAAGCTTTTCGAGTTACAACGTGTTGTTTAGGAAAAACAAGATAATTTCGCATGATGTGGGATTTCCGTAAAACATGGTATTCTGAAAAATTTTGACGAAAGAAAATTCTCCTGTGGGTTCCCTTTTGAGGCTACACGTTTAGATGCAAACGTCACATCAAATCTTTTCGAGTTACAACGAGTTGTTTAGGAGGTACAAGCTAATTTTGTACCATGCGTTATTTCTGTTCGTAACGTGTTTCCAATACGTAAGTATTTGTCATTACTCTGCAACACTGTATTTCCTTATACCATGGTATTCTTACATATTCTTTCGAGAGAAAACTCTCCTGTGCATTCTCTTTTGAGGCTACATGCTTAGACATACAAGCAACACCAAAGCTTTTCGAGTTACAACGTGTTGTTTTGGAAAAACAAGATAATTTCGCACGATGCGGGATTTCCTTAAAACGTGGCTTGCTGACAAATTTTGACCAAAGAAAATTCTCCGGTGGCTTCTCTCTTGAGGCTACACCTT